>NC_044390.1:75144619-75452633 GCF_006542625.1 Nomascus leucogenys
TGGGCCTTGGCTTTTATATGGGTTACATATGTAAACTGTGGACCCAGTGATTAATCCTAAGGAAATCATCTTGAATGTGTACAGAAATTTAGTTACAAAGATGTTCACCACAGTGTTGTTTCTAAGACCAGTAAGTGGGGGAAAAAACCCTAAATATCCACCAATAGAAAATTGGTCAAATAAATACAGGCAAGGGGAATGAAGGCATGATACTGTTATCTATCTGTCTAACTATTTATCTTGAAAGCAATACATTTATCTTGAAAGCAACACAGATCTTTACTAAAGCCTCTCAAGGGACATCAAATGCAACTTTGTAATCCTTAGCAAACATTTAAAAAATCATCTTTCCCTATTCCTGTTTTCTCACATCTTTGTCTTTTTAGCAGACAGGGTCTTACTTTGCTGCCCAGGCTGGAGTGCAGTGGTGCGATCATGGCTCACTGCAGCCTTGAACTCCTGGGCTCAAGCAATCTTCTTAGCCTCAGCTTCCTGAGTAGCTGGGACTATAGGCACATACCACCACCCCTGGCTAATTTTTCTATTTTTTGTAGAAACAGGGTCTTGCCATGTTGCCTCGGCTCATCTCAAACACCTGGGCTCAAGTAATCCTCCCACTTCCTGAATAGCTGGGACTACAGGTGCATGCCACCATGCCTGGCTAATTTTTATATTTTTTGTAAAAATGGGGGTTCATGTTTGGTGAATCTGACAATTATGTTTCTTGGAGTTGCTCTTCTTGAGGAGTATCTTTGTGGCGTTCTCTGTATTTCCTGAATTTGAATGTTGGCCTGCCTTGCTAGATTGGGGAAGTTCTCCTGGGTAATATCCTGCAGAGTGTTTTCCAACTTGGTTCCATTCTCCCCGTCACTTTCAGGTACACCAATCAGATGTAGATTTGGTCTTTTCACATAGTCCCATATTTCTTGGAGGCTTTGTTCGTTTCTTTTTATTATTTTTTCTCTAAACTTCTCTTCTCGCTTCATTTCACTCATTTCGTCTTCCATCACTGATACCCTTTCTACCAGTTGGTCACATTGGCTACTGAGGCTTCTACATTCATCACGTAGCTCTCGTGCCTTGGTTTTCAGCTCCAAGGAGAACTACAAACCACTGCTCAATGAAATAAAAGAGGATACAAACAAATGGAAGAACATTCCATGCTCATGGGTAGGAAGAATATCAGTATCATGAAAATGGCCATACTGCCCAAGGTAATTTATAGATTCAATGCCATCCCCATCAAGCTACCAATGACTTTCTTCACAGAATTGGAAAATACTACTTTAAAGTTCATATGGAACCAAAAAAGAGCCCGCATTGCCAAGTCAATCCTAAGCCAAAAGAACAAAGCTGGAGGCATCACGCTACCTGACTTCAAACTATACTACAAGGCTACAGTAACCAAAACAGCGTGGTACTGGTACCAAAACAGAGATATAGACCAACAGAACAGAGCAGAGCCCTCAGAAATAATGCCACATATCTACAACTATCTGATCTTTGACAAACCTGACAAAAACAAGCAATGGAGAAAGGATTCCCTATTTAATAAATGGTTCTGGGAAAACTGGCTAGCCATACATAGAAAGCTGAAACTGGATCCCTTCCTTACACCTTATACAAAAATTAATTCAAGGTGGATTAAGGACTTATATGTTGGACCTAAAACCATAAAAACCCTAGAAGAAAACCTAGGCAATATCATTCAGGACATAGGCATGGGCAAGGACTTCATGTCTAAAACACCAAAAGCAATGGCAACAAAAGCCAAAATTGACAAATGGGATCTAATTAAACTAAAGAGCTTCTGCACAGCAAAAGAAACTACCATCAGAGTGAACAGGCAACCTACAGAATGGGAGAAAATTTTGGCAACCTACTCATCTGACAAAGGGCTAATATCCAGAATCTACAATGAACTCAAACAAATTTACAAGAAAAAAACAAACAACCCCATCAAAAAGTGGGCGAAGGATATGAACAGACACTTCTCAAAAGAAGACATTTATGCAGCCAAAAAACACATGAAAAAATGCTCATCATCACTGGCCATCACAGAAATGCAAATCAAAACCACAATGAGATACCATCTCACACCAGTTAGAATGGTGATCATTAAAAAGTCAGGAAACAACAGGTGCTGGAGAGGATGTGGAGAAATAGGAACACTTTTACACTGTTGGTGGGACTGTAAACTATTTCAACCATTGTGGAAGTCAGTGTGGCGATTCCTCAGGGATCTAGAACTAGAAATACCATTTGACCCAGCCATCCCATTACTGGGTATATGCCCAAAGGATTATAAATCATGCTGCTATAAAGACACATGCACGTGTATGTTTATAGCGGCACTATTCACAATAGCAAAGACTTGGAACCAGCCCAAATGTCCAACAACGATAGACTGGATTAAGAAAATGTGGCACATATACACCATGGAATACTATGCAGCCATAAAAAATGATGAGTTCACGTCCTTTGTAGGGACATGGATGAAACTGGAAACCATCATTCTCAGCAAACTATCACAAGGACAAACAACCAAACACTGCATATTCTCACTCGTAGGTGGGAATTGAACAATAAGAACACATGGACACAGGAAGGGGAACATCACACACCGGGGTCTGTTGTGGGGTGGGGGGAGGGGGAAGGGATAGCATTAGGAGATACACCTAATGCTAAATGATGAGTTAATGGGTGCAGCACACCAACATGGCACATGTATACGTATGTAACAAACCTGCATGTTGTGCACAAGTACTCTAAAACTTAAAGTATAATAATAATAAAATTTAAAAAAATAAAAATAAATAAAACATTTTAAAAAATGGGGTTTCATGTTGCCCAGGCTTATCTCGAATTCCTGGGCTCAAGCAGTCAGCCTGCCTTGGCCTCTCAAAGTGCTGGAATTACAGGCATGAGCAATAGCACCAGGGCATCTTTGTCATTTTCTTGATACTTCTTTCTGAATGACTCTACTTTTTCTGACACCCAACTGTCTTAGTATCTTGCCTTTGCTTACCCTTCCCATTTCCTTCCACCTGTATTTTTTTCATCTTATAAAAATGAGAATTCCCTGTCATCTATTACCTAGTTATTTCTATACCAAATGTTGTATCATAAAAACTCAGGAACCCAGAAGGTTAAGAATTCTCTCTGTTGGGAGAAGAAGGGGAAATGTTAAAGGGGCAATCACCAAACTGTCTTTAGCAGGCAGAGGACAGTAAGAAGAGGTTAACAACCAAATGTTAAGATTTTTTTTTCCTCCATCACACATCTTAAAAGCTTTGTAATTTTTGGGCAAAGTCCCTTCCAGAAAATACATGCCACTGGCAGCCCCGTAAGTGTGTATGAGAGCATCAGGAATCCTCTCTGACTGTGAAAGTCTTCAGGATGATGTTTCTGAACTAGGGAAAGAATTCTGAAAATATTCAAAGTCAGTTGTCCCACCATGGTCATTGGCTTTCAGAGAGGCAGAAAGAGCTATACCCCAGGCAGTTGCTCTGAGCTCTGAGAATTGGATCGGAAGCAATTTCCTGGTTCTAGCCTCCAGATGAATGAAAATAAATCATGTTCCGTTGGCACCTGCTTCGGGAGGGAGATGCTCCACAATCTTGTCTCTATTCAGAATCAATTTAACAAGGTATTGACATTCCTGGATGGAGGGAAGTGGCCAAAGACAGATTGACTGGGCAAGCTCTAGGAAAACGTGGAGTTTATATTTCAAGTGACTACTGGAAAGGGGCATTTAGTGAGCTCACCCACACCTGTCTGGGGAAAGTCTTCAGTGTGGAGATTTGAGATGTGTTCCTGCTGGAAACTTCCCAGCCCTCTTCTCCTGGAGTGCAAACCCTTCTTCCCTGGGGTGAGCCCATTTTAAGCGGCTTGGCTTTCTCTTGCCAGCCACAAATGTGGGCATGAAGCCACGTGTAGTTAATCAGAATATCTCCTTCTTCAGGCTACAATGATTGGGTCAATGGTGCAATCATGAACCAAGCCAGCAATCAGAGCTCTCTCTAGGATGTTTCTACAGAAGCTCTTAGGAAAGATGATTCTTCTACTGACGTGTCTTTGTCTTTTCAGGACCATGTGACTCCAGGGTTGCCAATGGCTATGTTTCCCATCACATCATGCGAGCCAAACACAGAAGAGAGGTCAAAGGCAGAGTTCCTTGACACAGTCTAATTTGAACTCCTGGATCCAGCTATATCTGAATCCCAAACTTACTTTGAGATTTCCTATGTCATGAACCAATATATTCCAATTTTTGTTGAAGCTAGTTTGTGTTGGGTCTCTATCATTTGCAACTCAAAAGAATTCTAATACAGGTCCAATATGCAAGGGGTTAAAGCATTTTGTGTGGTCTCTCTGACCCATAATCTCAGTCTCCACCTACCTAGTGGCCAGAGTTCAATTCAGTTTAATTTAATTTCATTCCATTCAATTCCGTTTGATTCCATTGACTCTAGTCAATTAGATTCGGTTCAACTCAATTCATCTAATTTGTTTTGAGCACCCACTGTATACTAGGACTGCAGAGATGAAAAAGTGTCCATCTTTACTCTTCAGGAGTTTAAATTTATTTATAAATAGTTGCTGACCAAGGTGATAGATGTTCTTATGTGCCAAGTGTAGTAGGACCAGAGAGAAAAAATGAACTTACACAAGTCTGATTTTTAAAAATTTATTTATTTATTTACTACCGTAATAGGAGCCAGTGTGGTTTTGTACTCAAAAGCAAGGGAATTGGGACTGGGTAGATTCACCTTCTACTGTTTTTAGCTCGGTGACTTTCAGTGAAGAGGCTTCACCTATCTGAGCCTTACTTTCCTCATTTGCAAAATGGGGATGATAATAGAATCTATGCAGTCTTGTGAAAAGTCAGTGGAAGAATGAGCAAGTCAAATGCCTGGCACATAGCAAGTGCTCAATAAATGATCGTCACCTCCACTCGCTCCTCTGCCCATCGGGAGTGGTGGTGGCAGAGAGCAGTGGGGCTTAGTGACAGAACTCTCTCTACACTGCCTTTGACACACAGCTGTAAGGCCTTGCATACTTCTTAGCACAAAAAAGGTGCTTAAAACAAATTTAATAAACATGTGTTGAATGAAAAGTCATGAGTTGTGGGTGGACTGGAAGAATTGGAAGCAGACAGAGGTCCAAGCCCTCAGCAGGGGCATGAGTGTTAATGTTAGTGAATTTCTCCTGATGGGGGCGGTTAGGGGTGCAGTTTGCCTGGAACCATTTGCTGGAGGGATTGGCTTGGAGAGGCACAGTGGGCAAAGCCCTCGACCTAACATTCAGAAAATGTGAATTTACATCAACAAATGCAGGCAGGTGATGGAGATTCTAGGAGGGTGTCTAAATCCACTGAGGAGGGTCACTCAGTCCTTCCTCAGAGCTCAGAAAGCCTCTGGTTACTCAGCCTCCTCCTTGGGAGAAGTGACAAGGAGCAGAGGTCAATAACTCAGCACAGCAGCCTCACTTTACAAAAGGGGAAACTGAGGCATGGAGGAACTCATCCATGGTGATCCATCAGGTTAATGACAGAGCCAGGCAGGGACCCATTTGTCCTGCTACTCAGCTGGGTGCGTTCCACCCCACCTTCACCCCAGAGATTTTCATGAGAGCTCATTTTATTTGCACTAGACCTGGAGGGATACAGAGGCAGAGGTGGGGTGGGGCAGTGGGACAGCTTGAGTGAGTCCTATACTCTCTGACAGGTCTTTCTTCTCCCCACCAGCATTTCCTTACTTTTTAAATGAGCTTTTCTTCATGTTTCTTGGCCGCGCAAATGTCTTCTTTTGAGAAGAGTCTCTTCATATCCTTTGCCCACTTTTTGATGGGGTTGTTTGTTTTTTTCTTGTAAATTTCTTTAAGTTCTTGTAGATTCCGAATATTAGACCTTTGTCAAATGGGTAGATTGCAAATATTTACTCCCATTCTGTAGGTTGCCTATTCACTCTGATGATTTTATTTTTTTTTTTTTTTTTTATTTTTTATTTTTTATTTATTTTTTTTTTTTTTGCTGTGCAGAAGCTCTTTAGTTTGATTAGATACCATTTGTCAGTTTTGGCTTTTGTTGCCTTTGCTTTTGGCATTTTTGTCATGAAGTCTTTGCCCATGCCTATGTCCTGAATGGTATTGCCTATGTTTTCTTCTAGGGTTTTTATGGTTTTGGGTTTTACATTTAAGTCTTTAATCCATCTTGAGTTAATTTTTGTATAAGGTGTAAGGAAGGGGTCCAGTTTCTGTCTTCTGCATATGGCTAGCCAGTTTTCCCAGCACCATTTATTAAATAGGGAATCCTTTCCCCATTGCTTGTTTTTGTCAGGTTTATCGAAGATCAGATGGTTGTAGATATCCAGCACTTATTGTAACAAGTCTTGCCTTCTCCAATTCAGCTCCTATACCAAGGGACAAACATTCAAGTTTGTACAGGGGCAATTCCTATAGAAAATGAGAGAGCCAGGCACAATAGTAGGGAATGGTGGGGACTGTGTCTAACTGGAGAGTTCCTGCCTGTTTAAAAGGAAGAGCTGCTACTCAGCTCATATCGATGCAGCCACATGAGAAAAGGTGGGCTTGGTGTAGCCAGATCTTGCAATTTTCAAGGGCAGCCAGAGATGGAGATTTTTGTATACAATTTACTGTTCAGCACATCTGCTGGGGGAATTAACCCATGGCCCTCAGTTTGCAACTCTTAGTGGTGTCTCCTATCCATTGTTGACCGAGGCCTCAGAGTGTGCAGAGAAACCCTGTGGATAGAAAGGGAAAAATGGAACCAGCCGGAGGCCTTGGCATGAAGTCAGCAGCTGAGAGGAAGGGGCCTCCACAAAGTTGCTGAGTTTCTGAAATCTCAGGCACTCCATGGTGCAATTTTTTTCTGCTACCCGTAACAGCCCTCCACCAGGCTCCTGGATGCTGACAGCCCTAGATGTGGAATTTACTTTGAAATGCTAATCGTGGGGGAAAAGTGATATTGATGTTGCTCACTAATTAAGGGCTGGCCTATTTTGAATTTTGGAGGGCTCCTGCCTGTCTCCGGCCTTGGCAGGAGCCAGGGAGGATGCTATTTTTATTAAATCAGAGAGATGAATCAAATAGCCTAAGTGGACAGGGAAGGCAGAGGGTGGAATCACAGAGGCATGGAGACCTATGAGCTCTTCACAACTCATTTACAGAGACAGCAGGGACACGGATCTCACAACATTAGCACCGGCGCCATCTCCCTTCCAGGGTGGCTAATCGTGGTGAGGGGACAGCATAATGGGTCAGGCAACAGGGCCTGGTGTTATTGGAACTGAAAGCCGCACGAGCAGACTGATTAGAGTGGTCAACTGTGATTTACAAGAGGCCTCATTTGCAGATTGTCTCTGCAGGGTCTGAGTTACGCTTAGAGACTGTTCAGAATTAGTAGCCGCCAAGACGGCTGCGTTCATGGCCTCTGAAGACTGGCACCCTGTTAGGAAGGAAAACAGGGGCTCAGAGCTGTCTCCCCACTTCCCTGTGCAGAATTTACTGGTCTCTGGATCTGTACTGACAGAGGATGCTTACTGCAGGCTGGGCAGGTGGTGCTCTGTTTGTTTCTACTTCACAGATGAAGAAACTGAGACCTAGAGAGGATCACATGGCAGATGAGCAAAGCTGGGCTTTAGACTCAGTCTGACTTCAGGTTTTAAGGTCTTAGCCCCTTGTTGTTATAGTTTCTTGGTCTCTGTTCAGTGCCTGGCACAGAGGAGATAGATGCTGGATATGTTTATTCATTCACTCACTCATTTACTCTCTTACTCACTAATGCATTCGTTCACTCGCCAACCTTTATTAAATGCTTCCATATGTTCTCTTATTAGATCCCACAAAAACCCAGTCAGGAAGCATGATTCCCAAGTTACAGACGATGACATGGAGATGGAGGCATGTTAACTGACCCTGCTCAAGGCCACAGAGCTGTAAGCATCGACAGCAGGAATCCCATCTAACCTTTTGGCCTTGATTCTATCATTTTTACTACTCTAGAGCTTTGCACTAAAATTTAAGTTCCCTAAAGGCAGGAAAGGGATGTCATATTAATTTTTCATTCCCCGGGGTGCCTAGTGCCAAGCTGAGCATGCTCACTCACTCATTTATTCAACAGACATGGATATGAAATGCTTCTGTGGCTGTCATTATCTGTAACATGGGCATCTTGCTTCTTGGCTGGGTTCTTGTAGAATAGGGATAGAGCTGTTAACTGGTGGACATGGTCCTACCCTTTGGAGCCTGTGTCCTGGAAAATTCACAGACAGGCAAACAGACAGTGATAGAAGCAAGAGATGGAGATGGGACAGGGCTATGATACTCCAGAGAAGGAGCTTTTAATTTGTTTATGTCTCTCACACCCAGTGCAGTAGTGAGTGAGAGGATGGAATCAGGACAGCTGGAACCTGGGAAGGAGAGGTAGGGTCTGAAGGTCACAGAAGTCCCCTTTGTATATTAGAGTGGTTACAGGTATAGCCTTTGGATCCAGAGAGGTTTGAGTTAGAATCCTGTCTTTTTGATTTAGCAACCCTGTGTCCTCAGGATAGCTACATCACCTCTCTGAACCAGTTTGCTCCTCTGTAGAATGGGTATCCTAATACCTGCCTCCCAGGACTAAATGAGAAACAGTATATGACATGCTGAGGACAGTGGCTGCCATGTCAGTTGAACTATAGCTATTGTTACTGTTATTGCCATCACTGGACTACTATGACTATCTCCTCCATCAACTCTGAAGGCCACCAGCCACATTTATAGGCCTCTGCCCCTCTTATTTTATTCTTCCAGCTCTTTCCCTCCTTGGCTGACACTGACTGACACTTGCTCTGTGTCTGATGCTGAGCTGGCCCCAGAGAGGCCAGACAAAGAATAAGCTGAGAGCCTAGGTCTTGACAAACGTCTATTAGATCGTGCCTGAATGACTTCTTGGTTCACCAGAAGTGGGCCTGAGCTGATGTGTGTTGATTAAAGGAATGTATAAAATAAATGAAATATATTTCTCAAAAAACTGCAAAAGAGGTCTCTGACTCTGTGGTAAAATGAGCGGTTCAGACTCTAGAACATAGTGGATGTATGGATATTAGCAGCTCCCAGTGAACCAGACCTGCCAATACTTAACACCCTTGTGCCATCCCCTCCCCTTGAATCTGGTCTGGCCCTGGGACTTGCTTTAACCAACAGCATATGGCAGAAGAGATGCTGTGCCATTTCCAGGCATAAGCCTTGCAGAGGGCTGGCGACCTCCATTTTTGTGTTTTTGGGAGCCCTGAGCTGCAGCATCAGATGTCTGGCTAACCTGCTGGAGAGGCCACATGGAAAGGAATAAACCATGGAAGTACGCAAAGAGAGAGAGGCCTGTTGCCCCAGCGTGCCAGCTGGGCTCAGCCTCCCAGCTGTCCTTGCCAAGGCACCAAAGATTTGTGTGCACCATCTTGGATATTTGAGCCCAGTCGAACTCCCAGATGACAGTAGCCCTGGCTGCCCTTGTGAGCCAGGTCAGCTCACGAAATTGTGAGAGACAACAGATCACTTGATCACTTGTTTTAAGCCCTTGCATTGTGAGGTGGTTTGTCAGGCATGCAGCCAGGTAATGGATAAAATGCCGTAGGCCTTCAGAGAAAAAAGAAGGACCCAGGATGTGAAGGAGAAGAGTTGGGGGTGGGAGGGCATTCGAGAAGAGGGGAGGAGGTACAAAAGTGTGAGTCTGACCAGGAGAGAGTGCCTTTGCTGGGGAATATGGGAAGTTCTGAAGGCTGAATAAGCCAAGGTCAGATTAAGGGGTGTTGAGACCCAGGCAGATATAAGGACAATGGAGATGATAGTGAGTGAGCTAAATCTTCAACTTTCAGGGCAAAGGGTCAGTAGATAATTCTCAAGCTGATAAATTAAGAAACTGAGGTATAATCCTATTGTTTAGGGGTGGGAAGTTAATGACTGCAAGAATTAAAAGCCTTTGGGAATAGGATTAGAGGTGAGGGAGGAGATGACAGTGTCTCATCATAAGCTTTTCTGCACTATTTTGTTTACCTTGTATGTGTATTACTCTAATAAAAATTTCAACAAGTTGAGCACACACACATAATTTATTTATTATTATTATTGTTGTTGCTGTTATTATTATTATTATTTATTTTTGAGACAAGATCTCCCTCTGTCTCCCAGGCTGGAGTGCAGTACACGATCACAGCTCACTACAGCCTCTACCTCCTGGGTTCAAGCCATCCTCCTACCTCAGCCTTCTGAGTAGCCAGGACTACAGTTGCACACCACCATACCAAGCTGATTTTTTCATTTTTTATTTTTTGTAGAGACGGGGTCTCGCCATGCTGCCATGGCTGGTCTTGAACTCCCAGCCGTAAGTGATCCTCCTGTCTCAGCCTGCCAAAGTACTGGGATTGCAGGAGTGAGCCACCAGGCCTGGTCCCAAAATAGACTCCTCTTCTCCACATTTCCTGGGAATTTTCTCTCACCAACTGCCTGTTACTCTTTCATTTCTCTCATTAACCCACCCCCTGAGGGCAGGGGCCACATACACTCTCATTACATCCTCATGCCTGGCATCATTCTTAGCACACAGAGAACACTCCATATATTTTTGCAGAAAGACAAAAGTAAGGGGATGGAGCATGTCAACCATGTGGTTTCAGGTCTTTAAAATGAGGGACTGGCCTAGGTCAGAGTCTTTTAATGATTTTACAATTTTTGCCATATCCATGAATCACCTGAACCTTTACTAGTCAGCATTTTTTCTGAGGTGATTCACCTTTTGAATACTTACATACAATTATTTAAAAAGAAAACGACATTATCAATACCTTAAGCGGAAAACCTGCATCCCTTGCTGTGAATGGAAGGTTGCCATAGAAACAAACAAGAGGAAAACAAAAGAGTTAGTGAATTCTGGCTGGAGACTGTTGCCTGCCCAAGGGTTTTCCCTGGGGCCTGATGCTGTTGGCTAAATCAGGACAGATTAGCAAGTGTGAGGGGTTAAAGACCTAATCAGAAGGATTAAAGGAAATTGAAAAGGGAATGATTTTCTTACTACTATTTAAGATCCCATAAGGGGTGGCTTTCTTGAAATGTTATTTCATGCCCTGCCCCCACCCCCAGACAGCTAGGGATGACCACTGCCCTTTGAGAAATACTGGCTCAGGAGACTGACCCATGGTTTCCTGTAAATTCTGTCTAATCGTGGAGTCTTGCATCCTATTGGGAGTTGTTCCCTTGGATGTCCCTGATTCCCAGGGCTCTGGGAAGGGCACTGTTTGCCCATTGTCTGAGTTCTCCATCTGGAATTCCATGCCTTCCCCCTGGACTTCTGGTCAGTTGGCAGAAAATAGTATCTATGGCTCAGCAACCAGATGGAGCTGGAATGTCCTGTATCTGAATATAGTGGTGAATGAAAAGTCAATGGATCTCAGTCCGGAGTTCATCCAGTGTGGTTGAATTGCAGTTTTTGCTCTTGTCTCAGATGGGATATTCATTTTGTGCCAGTCACGTCAGTTTCCTGTTAATGCACTCACTGGCTCCTGCAGGTAGGAAAATAATTGGTTGCATAGAGCGGGGTGTGCTCGTGACATTTTCAAACCAGGGACTTAACCGACCACAGCCACTTGCAAAGGATGTGGGCACTTTGGTTTGTGTGCCTGCCTCCTTCCTTACCCCCGATTCCTGACAATTTTCTGTTGAAATTACATACAGGATATTAATAATGATGCTGATTATTCCCCTGTCTTTCTGCTGCTTGGGCCAGGGACCTTTCTGGCTCTCAGTAGTTAGAAAGATGTTAAATTCAGATGGAAACTTAATCACAAGGCATTGAAAGGTCAGCTTTTCAGGGTCACTGGGGATATGCTAGGAGTCTGACTGGGCAAAAGTGTTTCTCATTCTGGGTCAAATTCCTTGACATCTCTTCACCTTGGTCATGCTTTGAATTGACCTGACTTATTTTCCTATAAACAAAATTATTTCATGTTGATGTGGACTTTAATTTGATTGACAAGCAGGGATCTCTAGTATATGACCCCTGCTGTCATTCAGGAAGTCTCAGCGGGAATCTTCAGGGAGAGAATTCACACTCTGAGGGAAGAGATGGCTTAGCATGATGAGACTATTCTGACAGCAGAGCCCGAGTTGTGGGAGAGTGAGGATCCTGAGTATGTCATGGTGACTGTTGCCCAGATCTAGCCCCAAGCCAGGTCAGCCCAAGAGGAGCAGCTTCTTGAAGCTCTGTAGCACCTTGATGCCCAAGCAGCAGCACTGAAACCTCTCTAATATGGGTGTCATATACAGGGGAGAAATTCATTCATATCCTCCTCTTCAGCCTAGGCCAATGGGCAACATCAGCACAAAGAAAGTTCAGGATATTGGAATGGGTTCCTAGTGTTTCAGTGGAAGAGATGATGGTGTCTGTGGAAGAAGAAATAATGCCTGGTGGTTGTTGTGCCCAGTGGAGCCATTTAGGGGAGGTGCCATGCCTGGGGGTGATTTTGGGGTACACTGATATTTCCCCAGTAAAAATTGGTAAGAGGGCCTGTGTAATGGCCCAATGACCTGGATATCTGCACTAAGCTCAGGAGAGAAGAAAATTAAAGCAGAAAGATAAGGAGGCTCCTTGAAGAAAGTGAATGGGCTTGCAGATCAGGAAACTGATGGGTTTCTCAAAGTCATGGCACTACAGGGTTAGCCAGAGAGAGGCACATAAAAGGGCTTGAGAGAAGCCAAAGCTTCCCGCAGAGAGCAGCCAATTAAGAAGGATAAATTTTTTAAGCCAGAAAGTTGATGTCCAGTGAACAATCAATGTCTCATCTTGAGATTGTCTCAGAGCACAAGCCAGAGAGAAAGAGACCAGATCAAATGGGTCCTTGGACAACAGGCTTGAGATATGAGAGGCCATGCAGTCTTATGGCAGGGGTGGTGACTGGTACCTGGTCCTCAAGTGACTACACTTGGTGAGCAGCCAGAGAGGGCATTGCTTTCCGAGGACTGAGGGCTTCCTAAAAGAGGGGCTTCCCATTCAGATGTTGAGGGGCAAGGTAGAGGTATAGCAGCAAAGGAGGAACTTAGCTTGTATCTGGAGATGACAGACCAAAGGTACGGAGTGAAAAATGAGACAATGCACCAATAATTGGGAGCCCTGATCTAACCTGTGTCAGGGAAATGATTTCTGCCTTATAAACAGCCACATCAGCACAAGGCACACAGAATACAGGAGGAGGAAGAAATCCCATGAGGAAGATGTGGAATGTTAGATCATTGTTCACCAAATATCCACTTTGTCCCCCATCACCAGGGGAGAAGTGTACTTCCCACCTCTTGACTTGGGCTTGGCCAGGTGACTTGCTTTGGCCAATAGGAAGTAACAGGACATGATGCAAATGGAGGCTTGATGTGTATTTGTGCAGTTGGGCTTGCCATCTCTTGCTCCTGCCTTTGGCATGAGTAGAACATGCCTCTCAAGGGTCAGGTTGCTGGTCTAAGGAGGGTGAGAGACCTGTGGAGCAGATGTAGATCCAGTCTGTCCTGAGCCCAACCCAGCTGACCCCAGCCTAGATCAGCCAAACCCCGACCAAACTGAAGATGTGTGAATGAGAAATAAATGCTTAGGTGGTAGAAGGAGAACTTTACCTGCTTCTAGACGCAAGTGCTTGGAACCCTTGTAAAACTCACGTCTGCTACTAAGCACGAAGTATGTCCCACAGACAGCCACACTGGACTTGTGTAGACAGTTCTGGTGCCTCTTTTCACATCACTCTCCTTTCCCTGGGGTTTAAGAGTCAATGCTTCCTGGTTTCATATCCTTATTCCAACTCTTTCTAGATTTGTGACTTTGAGCCTCAGATTCCCCATCTGCAAAATGGGAGTTATGACGACCAACCTCAAAGGGCTGTGAAATTTAGATGGGATAATACCTACAAAGCATTTTGAACATCACCTGGCACATAGTAAATATATTTTCAACAAATAATAGTTGATAATTTTCTTTTCTTTTTTTTTGGTGGGTGGCACTCATTACTCAATTGCACGCGTTGCTTTTGGATTTTACTCATGGTTCATTCAGACTTGGAGGCTTGAATGTCTCAACTCATGTCTCCTTGCTGGTGAACCTGACCTAGCTTCCCAAATGCTGTTTCTGGATAGAAGGAGGGCACGGTTCTGAAATGCCCATACACTTTGAGTTCCCGCTAGAAAAGCCTCAGTTTCTGGGGGGGTGGAGATCAAATGTTGAGAAATAAGACATGAATCATGGCTTTCCAGGGAGGTTCAAATCCAGGTTCTAGGCAGTTGCCAAGGATTACAGAGAGTGGAGTCAGGTTCTGAATGTCTTGTAAAGCTGGATTTTTTTTCTCACTTCTGTGAGTGTAAACCCTGTAAGATGAATATCAAAAGCACAGTCAGCCAGCCAGGTACGTAAACACACATGCTGGATGGCTGGAGGATTACACCAACCTGGGCCAGAAGAGAAGGTACATCCATTCCATTTTGCCTGCTTCAGCCTCAGTGAGGGAAAGGCCACCATCTCACCTTGCCCAGGAGACCTTGTCTCTCTCTAAAGTGAGAAGGTTATGGGGTTTTTTTTCAGATCTGTGCTCTGTGGATGGAGGGGTGTGTGGGAAGGGCTGCTCATCAGAGGCACAGAGTTGTCCCAGTGAGGGTGTAATTGAGAAAGAGAAAGATAGAGATATCTCTATACTGCAGTTATCGATGCTAAGATGCATATTTTCCTCCACATTTTAAGAACTCTGAAATCAGTATGTTTCTTGCCATGAACTGACTGAAAGTGTTGTGTCAGAATAATTGATATCATTTTCTTTTTATCAGTGGTTCATGTAATAACAGTGTGTCTTACAACCTATGGCATCTTAGATTTGGAAAATATGGTCTTTTTTAACAGCTCATATTTCTATAGATTTGCTCTGTGCTAAATGGGGCAAAGCTAGTGGAATGACTGAAAGGTGACCCCCTAAACTGAAATTTGGTAAGGCTGGACACAAACCGCAGTCAGCATGTGCCAGCATCACCCAAATCCCATACTGGAATCTTCTTGATAGTTAGAGTGAGGCACATTCATTGCACAGAATCTAACACCTCCCTGGATATCCACTACTCTTGAAACGGAGCTCCACAGGGAAAAAAACAGCTTGAACACAACCCGCTGACAAAGTGAATGTATTGAACTGATCTCAACGCTCACGCTGTTAAAAAAAAAAATCCTACTGCATGAGGAAACACCAAGAAATGAAATCCAACTGATTTGCGAAGGCCAAATGAAGTCCCTTCATCCTCCACAAAACATGGTTAGAATGCAATCATCTGGAAAGATGAAGGCTGAGCGAAGGGATGACCAGAAGCTATAAAACCAAGGAATGTGGGAAGCAGAAATATAATCCAAATCATTCATTGTCACTGTTGAATGTCAGGAAAGTGCTACTTCTCTGTGTCAATATGCCTCGGGGTAGGTGAGTTCTCTGGCCCACAGGTTACATTGCCCCTACCCAGTCTGCACCCCACAGCCCCTTATATATACTGACTATAGCACTGGTCACACCCTGCTATTGTTTCCCTGCCCCCGTGTCCTGTGATCTCCTAGAAGGCAGAGCCTGTGTTGGCCATCCCTGTGGACATCGAAGGTGCCCCATCAACCTTTGTTGACCACACACATGCTTGATGCAGAAGAGGACACAGATGAGACTTAGATCTTGCTCATAAAAGATGAGACTTAGATCTTGCTCCTAAAAGATGACATTCCAGGACCAACGAAGAGAATTATTGCATCATGGTTGTTGAACAGGAGAATCTTGTTACCCTAAGATATATGATAATGAGGTTAGATAAACAACTAGATTCAAGGAGGGGCTGGGGATATCTGAGGATCACAGAGCCCTGGGCACTGTGAGAAAGGCTTCCACTTTGGAGACTGAGGCACAGTGAAGCCTGTGTCTCCAACAGGTGGTCTGCTGAGAGCAGCACCCTGGCCTGGAGGTGGGGTCTGACCAGAAGTTATAGCAATGAACATTCATTGTGGGGAGTGAAGAAAATATATATATATAATTTCATATATAGATATATCTATATATGAAGTTGCAAAAACACAAAATCATCTAGTTGTGTCCCCTGTGCTTAGCACAGTTCTCAATGCATAGCAGGTGCTCAACAAATGTTTGTGGATTGAATTGTCAAGTGTATAACACAGGTAGGGATGGGGAAGAGGCCTTTCCAAAATGCTTCTTTCACAAGATCTCTTCTTGCCCAGAGATTAACTTACAGCCACCACCACCACTGACATTTTTGAGCTCTTTCTCTGTAGCTAGTATGGAGTTTCAGTGCCCTCTAAGTTGAGAAAGGAGGCGGAGAACTAGCCTGCATAAAGCCCTTCTTTCTGCTGCTCCTCATTACTCAATGAGTTGGGTCCTATTATTATCATTATTTTACAGATGAGGAAAATGAGGTGAACTAACATATCAACATCACACAGCTTATAAATGTGTGATAGACATACAAACCCAAGTCTGCCTCCATGACCCACCACACTTTGCTACTTCTATCCCAGAGGATGGGAGGAAACCCCCTTCTCGAGCCATGATAATGACATTGCCACAGTAATACTCTACATTCCCCAGCATGTTCCACTGTCATACCTCAGGAACATGATGGGGTTCACATTCCCTTTGAGCACTTGTTTTATGATACACTATAGGAAGAAAGTGTGTAAATGGGGATATTTCCCCACATTTCAGCCCCTGACAGCCTCTTTCACACCAAGGAAGGAGTTGCTAATCTGATTAGTCAATGCCTGGGATACTGACTAGGCTGCATGTTATTGGTGGGTGTGATTACTGGTCCTTAAAGACAGGACCCCAGACCCCACCTTTCTCTTTGTCCTCATGCTTGAGTCCATCTCCTTTTAGTCTATGCTCTCTGAATATTCAGCTTGTCAATAAGTTAGATGAGGACTTACTTTGAAGATCTATCTATCTATCTATCTATCATCTATCTTATCTATCAAATCTATTTATCTATCTAATCATGTTCTCATCTATCCATCTAATCTATCTTTTTTTTTTTTTTTTTTGAGATGGAGTCTCGTTCTGTTGCCCAGACTGGAATGCAATGGCTCGATCTCAGCTCCCTGCAACCTCCACATCCTGGGTTCAAGCGATCCTTCCACCTCAGCCTCCCAAGTACCCGGGATTACAAGTGTATGCCACCATGCCTGGCTAATTTTTGTATTTTTAGTAGAGGTGAGGTTTCACCATGTTGGCCAGGCTGGTCTCAAACTCCGGACCTTAAGTGATCTGCCCACCTCGGCCTCACAAAGTGCTGGGATTACAGGTGTGAGCCATTGTGCCTGGCCAATCTATCTTATCTATCCATCCATGTAATCTATCTTATCTATCTATCCACCTGTCTATCATCTATCTCCATCTCTCTCTCCCTCCCTCTCTCTCCCTTTCTCTCACTCTCCTTCCATCCTTCCTTCCTTTGTCTTTTCTTGTCTCTCCTACTCTCCTTTCCCTCCTCCTTCCTTTCCCCTTTTCCCTTCCCTTGCCTTTCCTCAGCTCCTCTTTCCTCTCATAAATGCATGTAGGCCTCAGGAGTTCTTGAGTACCTGGTCCCCAAATCTTTCTCTTAACCTATAACACTCCTGATAAATTGATGCATTTTCTCATTCAAAACATATTTATTGAGTATTTACTATTATCAAGGCCCTGGGAAAAAATTATTCTGTGTGAGTTTAATGAAAAAAAAAAATACTGATCTCATGAAGTTTACAATCCTTTATAATGTACAATTTTCTTTGTTCTAGGCCGATTAAAACCCATTTAAAATGCGCTAGGAAAATCTATCATCAAGAAGTGGTGAATTCCACCTTTCTGTTTTCATGATATAACAGATACTCACAAAAGCTATAAAAAACTCACTTGGACTAGCAGAGACTGAAAAACTCCCA
Organism: Nomascus leucogenys; assembly: GCF_006542625.1. Taxonomy (NCBI): domain Eukaryota; kingdom Metazoa; phylum Chordata; class Mammalia; order Primates; family Hylobatidae; genus Nomascus; species Nomascus leucogenys. Next base: position 75,162,597 of record NC_044390.1, read on the forward strand.
TTTTATAACTGGAAACAGATTTCTGCCTGGCAAGTGGTTGGGATTTAGACACCCTTTGGGGCCAACCGTTCCTTTGTTCTAGAAAAATCACCTGAACGGGTCCTTTAGCTATACTAAGTACAAAGCGAGTGGGTGTCAATTGTTTCAAGGAAAGCTGTGAATTATCAGCTATCTTAAATGCAGATGGTTAAGCCAAGCTCCTCCTAATTCTCTGGAGACTTTGTTTTGTTTGGGGTGAGTGGGGGTATATTTCTTTTTTTCCAGTATGGATTTGGGTGGCATCATGCAGGAGGCCTGGATTCCACTGCTTGTCTTCAAGGCTCGCTGCATGCTGGTGACAGAGCATAGCTGATGGGGAGCTGGATCTGAAGCCCTGGTGGCTGCAGGAAAGATGGGAAAGTCCAGCTTAAAAAGTATGTGGTCCAAGTTGAGAGATCCCAAAATGTGGACTCTGCAGTTGAGGTCATAGATATGGTACAGTAAAAAATACATACATACCACATAAGCTGAAAAAAAAATACAAAACTGAGTCTATTAAGTTGTCAAGCAAAAGAATGCCAGTGAGAAATTTCACTAAGCAGGTCATGCACAGAGGAGATGCAGTCAGGAGTTTTAAGTGCTAAAAAGGGATTTTCATGGCACTATCGTAATGAGGCGTTGAAAGCTAGTCCTGTGGACAGGATGAATGAGCTCATCAGTCTGCACACAGATCCACTGGTCAGGAAAGAGTCTTCAGTTACTTCCAGTGAGGGCTGGCATGCAGGGTCACCAAGAGCTTGTGGTCCTTTATCAGCTTCAGTTACTTACAATTTGTAATGAAACACAACAGTCAGTTTGGATATCTCTAAGCAAGCACTGATATAAATGGAAATGTTTCTTTTGACAGTGCTATTGAAGACTAAATAAGTCAGGCTTCAGGAAAGGTGCTGATGCTGGCAGATTTTATTCTTATGTGCCAACTCACCCCACTGGTATTGATGAAGCTTCTCATAAAGGAAGTTGACCACTCTGAGACTGAACATAGAAATGGACAGACAGTGGCCAGATCATGTATAAAAATAGGACTCTGACCTACAACTTCTGCAGTAAGCAACCCAGGAAGCCAAACCACAACCTCTGCAGCAATTAGCCCTAAACAGCAAGGACTTGATCAATAACTGCCAGGTTCCCTAATTTTCACCCCCACTTCCAATTTAGGACAAACCAGGAAAGGAAAATGAGCTCTGCTAACCAATCCTATAGCGTCTTATTCCATTTTTTGTTGCTACAAAGGAACACCCAAGGCTGGATAATTTATAAAGAAAATTTATAAAGAAAATGAGTTTGTTTGACTCACAGTTCTGCAGTTTGTACAAGAAGCATGGTGCCAGCATCTGCATCCGGTGAGGGCCTCAGCCAGCTTCCACTTATTGTGAAAGGTAAAGGGGAGCCAGCATCATGTGGCAAGGGAGGAAGGAAGAGAGAGAGGAAAGGAAGTGCCAGGCTCTTTTCAACAATTACTTATGGTGGGAACTAACAGAGTGAGAATTCGCTCATTACCGTGAGGACAGCACCAAGTCCCATGATCCAAACACATCCCTTGGGCCTCACCTCCAACCTTGGGGATCAAATTTCAACATGAGATTTGGAAGGGACAAATATCCAAACTATATTCCGTAGGATGTCTACTTTTAGTTAGCTCACCTACAGCTTCCCCATGCCAACAGCCTCCAATCAGGGCACACCTGCTACTTTTCATTTTCTCCCCTATAAAGCTTTCCCACTCCTTTGCCAAAGGCATGTAATGGTGGTTGACTCTCTTTCTATAGCAAGCTATGAATAAACAGCTTTACTTTTCTCCTTTGGGTGTCTTTTGTTTGTTTCTACAATTCCCACTGTTAAATTAGGGATAAGGAGGACAGTGAAGCTGGCATTTTAGACAAGGGGGTCTGGACCCCAGGCGTGCGGGTGTGCTCCAGGGCATTCCTGGTGGGGCGGGGTCAGCTGCCTGTGGCTCTTGGAGGCAGGACAGCAGCCAGGCAAGGGACAGCCAGTAAAGGCCTCTAGGGTAGGCTTGGAGCCTGGGGTTCTGAGACAAGCCACCTCTAACAGCAGAAATAAATTGCACCCTTGATTGCAAATCCTTCCTGGATGTCCAGCAACTTCTTGACAAACTTGATGGTCAGGTCTTGCCTGTACCATGGAAGATTTAAAATAGGGATTTGCTTCCAGATGGGAACAGACCAATAAAGGGCAAGGGTAAGGTCAGGGTAGGCCTTGAACAAGACAAGAATGCTAGAAGGCATTGGGCTTCCACGTCTATCATGTTGAAGAACCTAGGTACATCCCGTGGTCTCTAGTGATAAGATGTTGAACTTGATGTCAGAGGTAGACTTCTTTCTTCCATGACAAAGATCAAGTATGGTGTGATCACCCTTGAGGAACTTCAGAAATATCTGGGGGAATAGAAAGTCTGTGAAAAGACTATAAGTCTGGCCAGTAGTATGATTTATAATAATAAGGGCAGATGGCAGGCAACTAGCCAACAAGAGGAGATGGTTAAAGCCATCCAATGAACCATTACACAGTCATTAAAAATAATGGTAATTTATTTGCAAGGCATGAGATGATTCTCACAATACATCAAGCAGAAAAAAATAACACAAAAGTTTGAACAAGATCATGCTATTTTTATAATGAAAAATGACTACAGGTATAGAACAAAAAAAGATCCTGAGGTTATTTACCAAAATGTTGAGTTACAATCTCCGTGTGGGGGCCTGGGTGACTTTTACTTACTTCTATTTGTTTACTGGCATTCTCTGAAATTGCCATAATAAATAGAAATTATAGATTGACACTAGAAAAAGCAAATGTTATTTCAAGTGCAACTTTAACAATGGAGCTGCTTTGTGTCTTTGAGAGTGGGACTTGACCTTACCCCTAACACTCCCATGTGCATCTCTCTGGGCTCTGCTTGTCTGGCCAAAATGCCAGGAAATAAACACAAACTGCAGCTTAAGGAGATCTGTTCAGGAAAAAGCAGGGAGGAGAGCCAAATTCTTCATCCAATCCCTCAGCCAACTGTGTCCTTGTAATAATAAAAATGCAAAGCTCTGAGAAAGGAAGGATTTGAGGCTCTGGGGAGAGAAAATGAAACAAAGAGACTGTTTCGGGCATGGGGGCTTGCTGACACAGCCTGGGGTGGTATGGGCTTTATACCCCCTGCAATGATCTCAAAGGCACACCTCAAATTATATTATTCATTGATATGAGTGATGGATATTTTCTCTATCTTATGTAGGTCGGATGTGGATAAAAAGACAATTTGGCTATAGCAATTGAGATAAGATCAATGTACTTGAAGCCCCCAACGACTGAAATCATGCAGCTTTCACTGCTGAGTTTGCATGGAGTGGCAGTGGAGCAGCTGACAATGGCTGGCCTAATAAATGTCAGGAATGTGACCTGTCCCCATCCACACTGATACAGCCACTGTGCACCCTGCCTCTGGCCAGCGATGGTGCAAGTCCCTCCTGTCACTCACAGAGAACACAGCTAGATTCGGCATGGCCAAGGCCCTGGGCTGTGCAGAAATGGTGGGGCTGTATCACCCAAGCTCTGATGCCTGTCTCCTCTTCCCTGGGTCAGGATGTCTCATAGTGTGCCCTTTCTAAGTCTCTTGTGGGCTATTTTTGGTGCTCTATGAAGGGAGCAGAGTTTTGGCCTTTATTACATTCTGCTGTGTAGCTTGATCTTGGCCAAATCTATGTTCCTTTTAGGAACATTTTCATTTTAGATATTCTTCCCCCAGCAGCCTCCCAAATTTCATTTTGTGCACTTGTTACTTCCAGGAGGAAAAAGCAAACATCCCTTTGGAAACCGCCGGATGGGTTTGCACCATGATTAGATCCATATGATGGTCAGGCAGAGCCTCCCAGAGCCACCAAGGACAGTAAAAGCCCCAAGAGACAATCAGCAGCTGAGGCAAGTTGAGGTGAAGGATCCACATTTGGACCCAAAATTGTACAGGCAGCAGTTTTGACAACGAGCTAAAGATGTGCAGTGGAGAGAGAAACACAACTGGCTTTAGTTTATGTCTTTCTATAATTTTTATGTCTGCATTGGAATTAGCTCCTATTCCCCCTCTTTCTTACTTGAAAAACTAAACTCCGATAATTAAACTTAAAAGTGTGCTGTATGTATCCACCATGTCATATACATACACTTCCAGTTCTTGGCTCTCTTATTTTTAAGTGGCACAATTATTTATTATACATGGTAATACATTTCTTTGTTCTCTGGTACCTTCTAGACCCTAAAGCTGAAAAAAGCCTTTAATAAAAATTGGAATACTGTATTATTGAAGCAGGGAGGCTGTATTATTATAGATTGTAGAATGGTTGGGCTTTGGGATGTTTTTATGAATCATTGCCTAATATTTCTTGTGACACATATGTGATTATTAAATGTTGTCTGCTCACTGATTAACTTTATTTCCTAATTAGGTTTAGGATCAGCTGTCTTGTCGTTATAGAAATAATTGTTTTATTAATGTGTGGGAATTTACATTTTCATTATACTTCTGAGTAAGTTCTGTCCTAATTAGCCACAATGCCCCATGCTGATCTGGGGCACCAGAATTGCAATTTTCACCCATTAAGTAATAACTGTTAAATTGATTGGTGATAATTGGGTGTAGATAGTAAATACACATTAGCAGAATTTAAATTATGTAGCAACTACTTCTTTCAATTTGCTTCCAAAGTAGCAAAGTTCTAGAGATGGGCACTCATGATTTGGATAGAGTGGGGCCTCACATACTTGCCGATACTCTTTTTGATCAGTAAATTCCATGAAGTTTCAAGAGGAGCTCTAGGAATCAGCCAATCTGCTGGAATTTGATGTCTGGGTTTGTGAATGAGTGTCTCCCCAAGTTTCTCCCTAGGCATCTCTCTTGCCTTAGCCTAGTGCCTGTCTGCTACTTTGTTAAGAACCTTCAATGGCCCCTACAGAGCCTGCTCTTGGAGGCTTAAAATATGCTGGCTGGTGCCCAGGAATCTTCAAAATAGGGTTCCTCCTTCATAGCCATTCATTGTGTTAGGCTTTCTGCTGTGAGACCCACTCAAGGTATCTCAGGAAGAAAAGCAGGATACATTGTAAGAACATGTGTGGAGTGGAGGTAGATCCAGGGAGTCCACGAAGGTGTAACTCAGGGTATCTCTACCTGTCTTCATTTCTGTCTCACTGCCTTTCCCTTTGTCTCTGTCTCTCCATCTCTACCTTTGTTTCCATGGCTTTTCTCTTCCCCTCTCTCCTCCTTCATGCACACCTTTTCAAGTCTCCTATCTCACCACCAACCAGGTTTCCTATCTTCTTTGTTGTTTCATTTCCTTCGCAACCACTCATGGTTTTGGTTTGCTGTGGTTCCAACTCAACCCCTTCACCTTCAGCCCTCACCAGCTACCCAGCCTCTCATTTCCCTGAGGGAGGAATGTAGACCTTGAGACTTTGTCGTGTGTTAGTCATTCGCCTGCCACTCTTTGCCATAGACATCTACCAACTGGGCTAAAAATTTACTTAACACTTTTTCAAAAAACCATTTTTTATACATCTTAATATTATGTATCATAAAGGGAACTTTATATCAGTATCACAAATGGAAAACAAGCATTTTCCTGGTATACATTACAATGAAAGCATAACAACTTTTTTTTTTTAAGTCACGTGTTCTCACCAAACTAGTTTCATGTCAGGTACCACCCACTGTGTGCGTCCCGCCTTTCGGGAAGCAGTCTTAGCCCATCCTTTTCAAGCTGCCGCAAGTATTGTTTGTCACCAGCCTCAGGATTGGTTGATCTTCAGTCATGTGACTATGCTGGTTTAATCAGCTGTGACTGGAGTTGGAGGCTGTGGTCACGTGATGTAGAACACAGCTGCGTGGATACTGGGCTTCCGTGAGAGAGTGAGTAAGATGCTTCCAGCAGCCAGGTTTCAAGCCACATGCTGTGCGTACACGATCACAATTCGTCCTCATAGCAACTCCATGAGGAGGGCGTTAGTAGCCCCGTTTCTCTGTCCTTTAAAGCCTAAGAGAGTGGGATAACTTCCTGAGGGTCAAAGGGACCCACCATATGAAGCCCTGGGAAGACGCTGCTCCATTTGGGGCCATTCTCAAGCGGTTCTATAAGAGCTGCATCTCTTTACCTAAGATCTAAGGTCAGCCACAATGGCCTCCAAAAATGGAACTCCTCTCCTCCAAATTCCAGAAAGGCAGAACTTTGAGCGAGTGAAAGGCTTTGCAGTCGGCCAGGGAGGCTTTCTGCTGAGCGGAGAGGAAAAGCGTTTGGGGAGTGCTGAGAACGCTCAGCGCACTGTCTCCTACAGAGAGACTCCTGCCTCTGTTCCATTCTGATTGCTGATGACCACGCCGTCAGGATCCGGCGCCCAGGAGAGAACGGCTCTGGAGGTAGAACTTGCTGTGTTTCCTGCATTTGTGGCTAGACTGACCCCAACACAGCGCTCTGTTCTCTGCGTTTAATCTACTCTGACTTTGAGGGTTCTATTGAGGATGTTTCCTGCCTGTATCTTGTTTCTCCTCCCTCAGCACAGCCTCCAAATTAAAAAACGAAACAAAACATTGATTCTTTGTGAAGGGAACTGAAAATATGGTAACCACCGTGTAGATTGTCGACTTTGGAGGGAAAAAGTGCAGCTATATATTTGGCTATGGTGACACAGTGCCTGACACAGCATTTGACCCGTGGTAGGCTCTCAGTTATGATTTGTGAATGGATGGATGAGACAGAATGGTTGGTGGGGCCTCTGGAGTAAATAGCCAAGGAGTGAGAGAAAGTTTTTCATTTTTAGTAAGTATGTGACCAAAATAGAAGAAGTCCAAAATAGAACGGAAAACCACAGAGTATTTTTTCTGATGACATCAAAAATATCTACTTCCCTTGAAGGAAACCAGAATCATCTTTAGTTCCGGCAGAAATTCTTTCTTGGAGGCTCAGCCAGGAAACATTGCATAATGTAGTTATGTAATGCCTTCTTTTCCAAGTGTATCTCTCAATGGTCTCCATACTTTCCAAGGGACCCAGTGTGGAGTACAGGTTGACAGGGCAGGTTCTGAAGTCAGATTGCTTGGCCTTGAAAGCCAGCATTAGCTGGCTGCGTGACCCTGAACTACAGGACTTAACCTTTATGATACTCAGATTCCCCCAACTGTAAAATGGGGATTATAATAGTAATTACTTTGTAGGAATATTGTAAAGAATAAAGGAGATAATTCATGTGAGTCATCTAGTCCAATGCCCAGGGCTCAATAATTGTTCATGGTAAATTCCTACATTTCCCTTTGAGACTGAGTTTCTGGATTTGATATACTCTTTTCCTCGAAGGGTGGAAGGATGTTACATTGTAACCTTGCATTGCAAGGTCACCGCTGAGGGACAAGGGAGCTAGGGTATCTATACATCCACTCCCCTCACTTATTGGTTGAGGGCTGCTCCTTCAAGGAGTGAATTCCCCAGCACTTCTTGCTAGCATGCAGAGCAGCCTTCTGAGGTTTGTGGAGGGGGAGGGGAAAGCTGCACATAGCGGTGTAGAAAGTTATCTGAAGCACACTGGAGTGGTTGGGTGTGAGGGATGTAGGTGAAGAACTGACAGTATCTGTTACAAGTGGTAACCTGGAGGCATCTAGAGTCCCCTGCTGGACATGGTTCAGCTGAAGAATATGAACTTCATCTTTGTGGTAACAGGGAGCCATTGAGGATGTTTTAAGCAGGTGGATGGCAGTCAGATCTGAATTTCAGGACTACATCTCGAGAACCCCAAACAAATCCCAAAGAGTTTGTCAGCCTCAATTAGTGCAGAAATCATGCCTCCTCCTTGCTGCGTGATTCAGTTATAGAGAAAGCTGAGAGCCACGAGCCAGAAGGAAGGGATTTGGTAGGCAGTGGGGGCATCAAATCATTGCAGCCCAAGGCTCTCGGTGCCAGCTGGAGCAATAGCTAATTGCAGAGTTGTTTCAGAAGGTGCTGAAGTTCCACAGCTGTCCCAGACTCCCAGAGCCCAGGCAAGGATCTGTGTAGGCTGCTGTCTCCAGGAACATACTTGCTGGGGACATGGCCTGGTTCCTAGCAGGAGGCACAACTAGGACATCCTTCTACATGGGTCAGGTACATCATCAGTGTCTGAGTTCCCTGAGGCCTCGAGGCTAAGGCAATCGAGGCAACATGACTACCACTGGGGACAGCCCTCTTACGTTCCATGAAATATTGGGTGAGAAAAAAAAATGGCTATTTTTCCTGTTTGGTCTAAATTCATTTTTTTTCCCCAGTGTGAAAGTATGTTTGAAAGGAGGAAAAAAGGCTTCCAGCCAGTTCCTCTTCCACTAAGGAAGAAAGGGCATAGGATTTGGGCCAAGAAAAGTAGGACGTGGTCCTTCATCTGCTGTCAAAAGTGATGTGACTGTAGGCTAGTCGCTGTGCCACTCTGGTGGGCAATTTCCTTACCTGTTAAAAATGATGGAATTGGGGCCAAGCACAGTGGCTCACACCTGTTATCCCAGCACTTTGGGAGGCTGAGGTGGGAGGATTGCTTGAGCCAGGAGTTTGGGGCTGCAGTGAGATAGGATTGCATGACTGCACTTCAGCCTGAGTGACAGAGCAAGGCTCTATCTCTTAAAAAAATTTTTTAATTAAAAAAAATGTGGGATTAGAATGAGTGGCTGAGCTCAAGGGCTGTGTCATCCACCAGAAACATTTACAAGCCACAAATGTGAGCCACATGTGTAATCTTAAATTTTCTGGTAGTCACATTAACAAAAGCAGCAAAAGAACAGGTGAAATCATTTTTAATAATATATTTCATGTAAGCCAATGTAGCAAAAATATTTTAATTTCAGCATGCAATAAACATAAAATATCATTAGTGTGATATTTACATTCTTCTTTTCCTACTTCTTTTCCTACTGTGTCTTGAATTTAGATTGTGGAATTCTAACATGAATTGTGCTTTTGCTGCAACAAGGGAGTATAGGTTAAATACAGGAGAGAGCTTCTTGTGAGAGTAGGTATTAAAAATGCAGACACTGGGTCCTGAAGGAGGCTGTGGAAGCTCCTCCACAGAGGAGTCAGACAGAGCTGGGTTCCAATAAATCCTGACCCCACTACTTACTGAGGGTCCCTGGGCAAGTCACTCTGTCTTTCTAAGGCTGAATTTTCTTATGTGTCAAATAGTTGGGATGATATCCTATGCTAGTAATACAGGTTAAATAAGATAATATATGTAAAACACTTAGCTCAGGGACTGGCATATTTTAAGCACTTGATTATGACAGATATTACAATTATTCCATTGAGGCAAAATTAAAGCCAGAATTACATGCATTGGGAAAAAAATTATACGTTCTAGGCCTCAGAACAAGGATAAAAAACTGTAACTCTAGATCCTCATCATCCCCATCATATGTCCTGCAAAATGTCATTTATCAGTCAGTTTCTCTGTCTCTGAGCCCTGAGGAAACCTCGGAAGCCTTCTCAACACAGGTAACCACTGTCCATCAATCTGAACTGGCAAGTGGATCAAATTTATGTGCCATCCCTGCATTAGAGTTGCGTGATAGAAGGAAGATGTCAGAATCCCAGGAGGCAATGCTAAACAATGACAGAAAATGTGGGGAGGAGGAGAGATTGACAGAGAGAGAGAGAGAGAGAGGGAGTGAGAGAGAGAGAGAGAGGGAGTGAGAGAGAGAGAGAGAGAGAGAGAGAGACAGAACAAGAGCAAAAGAGTTTTCAGCAGGGAGCTGGATGTTTCTTTCATTTTGGGGTCAATGTGATTGAGCCTGCACAGGACTGCCTGTGAATCCTGCACTGACTGGAGCGTGGGTACCAGAGTCTCTCTGCAATGCCTTCCAGGGCTATGCATTTGGGCTGGGGTTGAACCCTGGCTATTCCACCCAGGGAAGCAGTTTCATTTAGAATTCCAAGGACCCAATTTATCTGTGTCACACTGCCGGCTCCTCCAAGGCTGGTAACAAATGGCTGATCATTTCCCCCACCACCCTGCTTCCCAATCATCGCGCTTGCTCAGCCCCTCAGTCATGGAGAGTCTCACACGGGAGAATTGCACAGCCAGCCTATCCATCTCCTGCTGATGGAGGGGAGATCTCCTTACAGAGCCTCAGGGCTTCTCTCACAAAGGTGAGAGAAGGAGAATCAAGTTGACACTCCTTTCCCTCTGAGACGATGTGGCAGAAACAGGAGGAAGCTTACAACAAATTTAAGGGAAACACATCCATCTGTCTTTTCTTTGTTTCTTTACTCATTCAACAAATATTTTCGGGGGCCCAGGGCAGTTTCTTAGGACCAGGAAGGATGGCATTGCAAAGATGAGCAGGCTTGGTGTCTGCCCTCAGAATTTACAGAACACCAGTGACTAGAATCCAGCTCCAAGCTTGGAGTAAACAGATGAAGAAGCAGAAGAGAGCCCTGGGGTGGCTATGGAGGACATCTTTGGGTTTTGTTTCACCCAGAGAGGTTTGTTGAGTGCTTTACTGGCCGTTTGTTACCAGGAAGGAGGAGAGTGCAAGGATGGATCAGACTTGGTGTCTGCCCTCAGAATTTACAGGACACAGGAGGCAAGTGGAACAATGACCACAATCTCCTAAAGAAGATCATATTGCCCCTTGCTTGCAACTCTAAAAAGCCTTCTGCAGGTCTCTGAATAAAATTCAATCTCCTGACCTTGGCTTTAAAGTGTTATCCACTGGGCCTCACTTACCTCTTGATCCTGCCACCCACTTCACTCCAGCTGCAATGGCCAAGAGGTCCCCAGTCTCTCCTCAGTTCCTGCCTCAGGGCATTTGCACTGCCATTCCTCCGCTTGGGGTGCCCTTCCCTGACCTCCCCTTTCTTGTTCATTCCTTCTTTTCATTCATATCTCAGCCCAACAGCCTCTCCCCAGAGCAGCCCTATCTGACCCCCAGCTGACAGTTCCCACTCCTTAGCTTTGATCACACTGTCCCGTATCATTCTCTGTAAAGCACTTCTCCCTGGCTGGTGTTTCTTTTTTGTTTGTTTGTTTAGTGTCTGTCTCACCTCCAGAATGAAAGCTCCAGGGACTCAGGGACTTGGTAGTTCTTGACTCTCCCCTGAGCCTGACACCTAGTAGAATATCTGTAAATACTGGCTTATTTAGTGAATGAATAAACTAATAGTGAACATTTTTGAGCACCTATCAGACATTAGGAAGAACGTTTCACATGAATTAATCTCATTGTCCTCCTAACGTTCCTAAAAGGTAGGTGGTGTGATTTTCCCCATTTTACAGTGAGGAAACTTAACTCACAAGAGGTTGACCTGCTGGCCTGAGTGCCCAGCTGTTGGGGGGGTGGAATCAAGATTCCAAGCCAGGTCTTGGGAGGCCAAGCTCTTAACTCCTAGCCTGCATTTTCTCTTCATGTAGACATGCCATGTATCTCAGTCCTTCATCTTTGTCATGTCACTTGCTCAGGAGGCTTCTATATACCTGTGGCCTCCTCTAACTGGAGACCTGGTTTACATCTCAAGTCCTGGCTGTGACATATGAGGAGCTGCTTAACCCTCCCAAAGCCTCACCCTCCCCAAACTGATGAGAAAGTGGTTAAATGAGATTGAGGAGCCTCAGGGCTTCTCTCACAAAGATGAGAGAAGGAGAATTAAGTTGACACTCCTTTCCCTCTGAGACGATGTGGCAGAAACAGGAGGAGGCTTACAACAAATTTAAGGGAAACACATCCATCTGTCTTTTCTTGGTTTCTTTACTCATTCAACAAATATTTTCAGGGGCCCAGGGCCATGGGGGTTGTCAACCTAAGAAGCTCTGCTATCAGCTTCCACATGACCTACAATAGAAACCACTAGGCCGGGCGCCGTGGCTCACGCTTGTAATCCCAGCACTTAGGGAGGCCGAGGCGGGCGGATCACGAGGTCAGGAGATCGAGACCACGGTGAAACCCCGTCTCTACTAAAAATACAAAAAATTAGCCGGGCGTGGTGGTGGGCGCCTGTAGTCCCAGCTACTCGGAGAGGCTGAGGCAGGAGAATGGCATGAACCCGGGAGGCGGAGCTTGCAGTGAGCCGAGATTGCGCCACTGCACTCCAGCCTGGGTGACAGAGCGAGACTCCGTCTCAAAAAAAAAAAAAAAAAAAAAGAAACCACTAAGTAGGCCAGCCTCCCAGGTTTCCTTTACCTTTCACATGCTAGCATCCTCTTCATTCTATTCTGCATCAAAACGTGAGTACAATCACGGCAGCAAACTATGCTTTAAAGTTTAAGCAATTTGGTGGGGGAGGGGTGGTTGCTGACTTTGTCTCAGTTGATCTCACAAGAAGATAGGGAGCATGTTTAAAATTATTTTTATTTCTTAGTATGTGTGTTAGTCCATTCTCACACTGCTATGAAGAAGTACCCAAGACTGGGTAATTTAAAAAGGAAAGAAGTTTAATTGACTCACAGTTATACATTGCTGGGGAGGCCTCAGGAAACTTACAATCATGATGGAAGGCAAAGGAGAAGCAGGCACCTTCTTCACAAGGTGGCAGGATGGAGTGAGTGCAAACAAGGGAAATGCCAGATGCTTATAAAACCATTAGATCTCATGAGACTCACTCATTATCATGAGAACAGTATGGGGGAAACTGCCCCCGTGATCCAGTTACCTCCACTTGGTCTTGCCCTTGACACGTGAGGATTATGGGGATTACGGGAATTACAATTCGAGAGGGGATTTTGGGTGGAGACACAGCCAAACCATATCATTATCGTTCAATCAAAAATAATATTTTAGAACATTTAGAAAATGAATCAAGATGGAGGACTTATCACAAAAACTTCTTTCCTTCTGACCCAAGCTCCATAAAAATAAGAGAAAAAATGATTTTAAGCCCAATCTATCTACAACTTTGTTGTGGGGGTGGGGAAGTGGGTGTTTACTATGGACCTGTCATTTTGAAGAACTTCTGAAAGACTTAATTTAGATGCTATCTAGTCTATAGAGAAGGGACTCCAGAGAAAGCCACAGCATAGAATCCTGCTCCAGGCTTGGAGTAAGTTGATGAAGAAGCAGAAGAGAGCTCTGGGGTGGCTTTGGGGGTGCTTTGTGAACTTTGTTTCACCTAGTGAGGCTGGTAGAGTGCTTTACCCTCTTCGCTTAGGGTCAGTAGAAGTGTGGACATCAGGACTCAAGTGCAGACGGTGCCCTAGGCTGCTCTGAACTCCAGGAGGATGGGACCTCCCACATTGAGAAACAAGCAGCTGATACTCCCCACCCACTCGGCAGCTTCTCACCCCCACATACCTCAGAGGCAGGTGTCAGGAAATAGAAACCCTGCTCATAGGCATGCAGCCTGTACCTCAAATACGAAGATGAGCATAAACCCAGGATCTCTAAGTATTTGAAAAAGAAACCACACCTGAAAGAGAAAAATGAATGCCCAAGTAAGTAGAGATCACAGAGCAAACAGAAGATGAAAGTCAAGGGTGAGGGAATTATAAGATAAATTAGAGTATGTCAGATTTAAAACATAATACAATTATGTATTTTTTTCTCATTGCTAAAGGACATATACTAATTGTAGGAAGTGTAGAAAATACAGAATACACATAGAAGAAAACTAAAATCACTTGTGATCACAACATTGAGAGGAAATAAGAAAATGTATTTTACTGTCTTTTCAATCTGCAAATACATATATGTATGCATATATAAATATATGCATATCATTTTTCAAATAATTTTTATACAAAAGGTATCACATTTGTTGGTAACCTGTTTTAGAAGAACTCTCAAACTTAATTTTATATATATGCTGAGCATTTTCCCATGTCATTAACCACTTGTCTACATGTGATTTTTAACACATACACGCTATTACACTGTATGGATTTACCATAATTTATTATGCCAATGCTCTATCTTTAGACATCCAGATTACTTCCAACTTTTCAGTTATGAATAAACAATGCTGGAATAAACATCCTTGAGCATGAACCTTTGAGATGGTAGTCTTTAATTTTTTTTTTTTTTTTTGAGATAAGGTCTTACTCTGTGTCTCAGGCTGGAGTGCAGTGGTGCAATTTCAGCTCACTGCAACCGCTGCCTCCTGGGCTCAAGCAGTTCTCCCAACTCAGCCTCCTGAGTAGAGACCACATGTGGGCGCCACCATGCCCAGCTAATTTTTTTAAAATTTATTTTTGGTATTTTTTTGTAGAGACAGGGTTTTACCATGTTGCCCAGGCTGGTCTCAAACTCCTGAGCTTAAGCAATCCGTCAGCCTCGACCTCCCAAAGTGCTGGGATTACAGGCATGAGCCACCACACCCAGCCTGAGATGGTAGTCTTAAAAGCCTACATGAAGTATGAGATCATCATCATAACAGTTAACAGCTAACATTTTTAAAGCGTGTCACATATGGGCAAGTGACTCCAAACTAGTTTTTGTCTCCAGATTCCATGTTTCTGCCTTTGCTCATTAGTGCTGCCTTTATATACTATTTGGAATCTGAATTGTTGGCTTTGCCACTTGCTAGGGGCAAGTGTAACCTTAGGCAAGTCACTACAGCTCTCTGAGCCTCAGTTGTATTATCTGTAAAATGGAGATGACCACACTATCGAACTCACAGGCCTACTGTAAGGATGTCATGAGAGAGTAAAATAATGAGCACAATGCTTGACATGTGGAAAGAACTCAATAAATATTAGCCACTTCTCTTAGTCTGTCCATGGAGCTAATCAGAAATTAACATTACTCTTTCTTTCACACAGTGGGGAGTGCTTAACCAGCCTGTCTTTAGAATCTCTTTGCCAACCACCCTGCAACTGGGATTTTTCCTCTTTTGGCCTTCAAATGCATCTAAAGAGGAGGGAGTTGGGGCGGGGGTGGTGGGGGTGACAAAGGTCCCAGCATTCCCACCAGCCTCCTGCTGGCTGCAAAAATCCTATAGGAATCTGCTTCTGGAGGGCTGGCTTCCCATTTGGCTGTAATCACCCGCCTGCTACTCGAAGCACGAGTGCCTCACAAATTAGGGAAATCAGAGGCTTCCTCTTCAGACCATGCACAGGCAGCAGGATGCCGAGTGGCTGCAGAACCACTTGCTGAAGCTAAAATTAACAAGCTTCTTGGGTTGAAGGTTTTAATTAAAAAAGGCTAGAGAATTATTTCCTTAATTCAGATACTTCTTCTTAGTAATCACTTTCCCCTTTGCTGCCCTGAGATTTTTATCTACAGCAGCCTGAGCTATACAGTACCCAGTGATGGAGTTTGGGGACTTGAGTGTTATATGGAGTGGGTGCTCTTCAGGGATTCATTTTGGGGTCCCAGACCTCTTCATGCTGTGCATTTCCTCTTGGCCGTTGCACCCTCTCCCATGATTTTAGATATTAGCCATGTACTGTTGGCTTCATACTTTGGAGCTCTCCATGAGTCTCTAAACCCATATGTCCATGGGTAGGGAAAATATTCTCCTTTTTTTCCTCTTTTCCCCAATTCAGTACATGAAGTACTGAATACTCAAGCCAAGTTGCTGGGACACCCAAGATTCTTGGGGCAGAAACTGTACCTTTCCAGTATCTCTCATTCTTACCACTTCAGGATGCATCAGACAGATATTCAACTACGAGTTCCTGCATTTTGTGGCCTGAGGGTGTCTCTTGTCACTACAGCCCACTCTGCCGCCTATATGGTGGCTCAGATGCGCTGGAGAATATGTGCCCACCTCCCAGAAGCAGCCCTCAGCTAATATTGGCAGGAGCTGTGTATACTCACCCCAGCTCCCTTGCTGCTCAAGTGGGATTACTCTGGGGTGATGTTCTACACTGTCTCTCACAGCTCCCTGGCAGGATTAAGCACCGCTTTCACACAGTGGTAGCTGAGCAGAAAACATTTCCTTTATTTGTTCCTTTCTCTTTTTTTCTTTTTCCCCTTCTCTTCCACCTTCACCTTCTAAATGTAATTCTCCCTCTTGAATCCCTATCTCAGGGTCTATGACTGGGAACCAAATTAAGGATTCTCCTGTCTCCCTCTGAGCTACTATGTCCGTCCATCCTCAATGCCTGTTTCCTTCAATATCTCACCAAACTGACCTCTTCTCTTTCTTCTTGTTGCTGCTTAGTCTAAGTTCTCAGTATCTCTCATCTGGACCGCTGCCCAGCCTCTCAGTCTGTCCCACAGCTTGTCCCCCATCTCACCCCTGAAATCTATCATATAGATGCACTCAAGGCTATCTTTGTAAAATGAAACCTGGTCATGCCATGCCTCTGCTTTATCCCCACAAGGGCTCCCCATTGCCTCTGGGAAACAGACTAAATTCCCTAGTTTGACTCACAAGCTCATCTGTGACATATTCTAAAGCCTTCCACATGGTGTTCCTGGAGACTAGGGTGTTCATCTTCCCCCAGCCACCCCCTTTGTCAGACTCCCCTACTGATGCTCAATAACCACCCCTTAGCGGAAGCCTTCTCTGACATGTCCTGCACCCCAAACTGAAATAGGTCACTGTATTTGTTTGCCAGGACTGCCATAGCAGAATGCCACAGACTGGGTGGCTTCAACTACAGACAATTTTTTCTCACAGTTCTGGGGACTAGAAGTCCGAGGTCAAGGTGTCAGCAGATTGAGATTCTCTCCTTGGCTTGCAGATGGCCACCTTCTCACTGCATCCTCACATGGTCGCTCCTCCTTCTGTGTGTTGTCTGTGTCCTAATCTCCCCTTCCTATAAGGACGCCAGTAGTATTGGATGAGGACCCACCCATGTGACCTCATTTTAGCTTAATGATCTCTTTAAAGGCCCTATCTTCAAACACAGCAATATTCCAAGGTCCTGGGGGTCAGGACTTCAACATGTGAATCGGTTGTGGTGCAGGCGGAACAATTTAGCCCATTATAGACCCTTCTCTTTTTCCCCACAGCCCTCACTCCACATGTTCCTCTAGCTCGGAAACCCTTTATCATAATGTCCTGTACACTTATCTTTCTCCCTAACTCTAGACTACACCTGTGAAGGCAAGGACCCTTTCCACTGCTGCATCCCCACAGTGACTAGAACACTGCCTGGCACACCGTAAGTACTCAACAGCTATCTGTAAAGCATATGCACGTAGTTGCCATCCTGGTTATCCTTAGAATCAAGTGAGGGGCAAAAGAAGGAGGACCTGTGTACTCAGCTTGAGGCTGACTGTAGCTGGAAGACAAAGGTGAGGTAATGTGGCATGGCCACACCACCATGCCCAGTTTCCCCTTTGGGACATTATCCCATGGGTTTTTCTTTCTTGAGCTGCTCTCCCTATCCTCCTCATCCTGATATCTCACCCAACTAGATGAGTGTGGTGAATATATCCAGCAGCGCCCAACAGCCCTGCAAACTGACAGGCTTTCTTTGACCATAACCATCTCAGACAGATCAATGTGAGTCCCTTCCTTAGCAGTTGCAAGGAAAGAGCAGTTAATCTTGCCCAGGGTGGGTCACCCTGCTTTAAAGGCGTGAGTGGAGGTAGAGGTGCCTGTATTGTTTCATGTCTAACTTTGACAAATCAAGTGATTTTTTTTTTTTTGACGGAGTCTTGCTCTGTTGCCCAGGCTGGAGTGCAGTGGCGCAATCTTGGCTCACTGCAAGCTCTGCCTCCTGGGTTCATGCCATTCTCCTGCCTTGGCCTCCCGAGTAGCTGGGATTACAGATGCCCGCCACTACGCCTGGCTATTTTTTTTTTTTTTTTTTATTTTTAGTGGAGACGGGGTTTCACCATGTTAGCCAGGATGGTCTCGATCTCCTAACCTCCTAATCCAAGGCCCGTCTTAGCCTCCCAAAGTGCTGGATTATAGGTATGAGCCACCGCGCCCAGCCTCAAGTGGTATTCTTAATGACTTAGTGTGCATGTTTCAGAGAGGACTTCTTTTTTCTCATTGATCTGTTCACCAGCTGCCATCATCCTTTAATTATAAGTCTCCACTTCCTTCCAGCCTCTCTGACAAATAGATAATAATGATCTGTAAACAAACACATACGTGCACCAGGGGAGCAACTCTTGATAATAATTCTGCATAGCAGGAGGCAGGCAGGCAAGCAAAGCATGAAGTCACTCAGACTTCAGTTAGGATCATGGTTTTGCCATGCCATCTGATAGAGCATTCTGTGCAGATGGAAATGTAGCATACCTGTGCTGTTCAATAAGGTATCCAGTAGCCACATGTGGCTGTTGAACACTTGACGTGTGGTTAGTGTGATTGAAGTATTGGATTTTAATTTAATTTAATTTTAATTAATTTAAGTTTAAGTAGCTACATGTGGGTAAAGTGGCTACTCTGCTGAAAAGTGCAGCTTAGAGACCAGTCATGTCACATCTCTGAGCCTCTTCTTTCTCCTCTGTAAAATGGAGATTAAAATCCCTATTGCATTAGGATAATACTAGCTTCTATTACAAACAGGCTATGTGGCATTAGAGGCTCCAACAAGTCAGAAGTTTATTTCTCACCCATGTAACAGTCTAGGGCATATCCCCTCTAAGGAATATTCAGGGATTCAGGCCGATGGGGTTTGCTATCTCCAACACATAGACATTTTAGTTATTCCCATCTAGTCACCAGGAAAGGGAAAATAGCAGAATTCCAAAGCTAGGGATTTTCTCTTAAGCAATTGAGGTAGAATTTATAATGTCATTTCCGCTCTGCCAATTCTTGGCAAGAAAACACTCACATTACCACACATAACAGCAAGGGGAGCTAAGAAATTTAGTCCTCAGCTGCGTACCAGTGTCCTAACTAGAATTATCTTAGTGTAGCATAAGGAAAGAATATATTTTGGAAGACAGATAACTGTATCTATTACACCTACTTTGGAGGACTGCTGTATGGGTTAAATATGTTACGTATGTGACACAGTACTTGTGTAATAGTCAGCTTTTGCTGTTAATAAGAAAACAACTCTACCGTTTGGTGTCTCAAGTCAACAATGCTGAGTGAGAGTTAGCAATTTGGGCTGGGTTCATGTAAGCCGTTCCAGACTCAGTTGATCTCAGTGTGGCTTCCATCAGTGCTGCTTCCATCAGTTGCTGGGTCAGCTGGGGCTGGCTGATCCAGGATGGCCCTGGCTGGACCATCTTTCCTTGCTCTATTTAATTTTTTTCCTCCAGCTGGCAAGTGACAGGGTCCAAGACAGTGAGGGAACACTCACAGGGCCTTTTGAGGTTTAGGATTGGAATTGACACCCAATCACTGCTGTCACATCCTATCAACTAAAACAAGTTACAAAGCCAATCCAGAATCAAGGGCAGGAAAACAGACTCCATCTTTTAATGGGAGGGGATGCAAAGTCACATCACAAAGTAGTGTAGTTATAGGGAGGGGAATAATTGGAGCCATTTTTGAAACAGTCTACTATAATTTGATATACAATTTATTCAGTAAATGATGTCTAATGTTATTTTATTAATTCACTTATTAATTCTATATGGTCCCCTCATTCAAAAATTTATTGAATGTTTACTATGCATCAGGCATTAGGCCAAAGACAGTGACTGCGTTTGGATGTGTTAGGCATTGAACTCTGTAAGAAGAAGTCAAGTTAACTTTTGTGTCATAAAAAGAGAACAAATAAACCTCAGAATAGTTGCGGTTTTTCATTCTTTAGTCCTTGACTGATGCCTAGTGTCCTCTTGTCATTTCCTGGGTACCACTGATGAAAAGGTACCTTGTTAACCATGACCCCTGTTGTTTTGACTATGGTGTGGCCATCTCTCTGGGCCTGGGTGAATTACCAATGAGGTTTGCTGCCTGTGGCCTTGTCTGCTGGAGGGAAGCACTTTAGGATGAACCTGGACAGATCCAGCATGAGCTGACAGAGCCTTTGGAGAGAGAGAATAAACAGCCCACTGATTCAGAGGACTGTTAAAGGAATCTTCCTTGCTTCAGCATAAAACAACTTGTCTTGCCTGCAAGATGAATCAGAAGCATAAAGGGTGATGAATGGAAGTGATTTCCAAAGCACTGGGAAATATCACGGGCCCCACACTGAAGTCACACCTGGTGGCTTCAAGATATGTCTTGTGCCCAATGGCATTCATCTCTGTCACTTCCCTAGGTACCTATGGCCTACTCCCACTTTCTTACTATCAAAGCCAGCAATCTCAGCTGAGAGCCTTATTAGGGACATGCTCTCCAGAACTGACAGCTCCCAAACAAAAGGAAAATGCAAGAAGAAGACTGAAGTGCTCAAGATAGGGAATCCTAGAAAGATAAGCGCTTCCAGCCCTCACCTTACTCTGCCTCACCTGTGTCTTGCTTTGAATTGCTTTGGGCATCAAATTGACTTATCAAAGGAGCAGACAGGGACCACTGCATCAAACGAGAATCACTTGGGAAGTCTCCCCAACATTTTGTTATGAAAAGTTTCAGACCTATAGCAAAGTTGAAAGAATTTTATCCACCCCCATTTTCTTTTTCATGCTTTATCGCTTATCTATCAATTTGCCCCTCCTTCTTTTTTGATACATTTCAAAGTAAATGGCACTCATCAGTGTACTTTGGTAGGGGATTTTTTAAAATTGCTCAAATCAGCAATCCATATTCAGGTCCCTGGATCACTAGCCAGGGGATCTGCATTTTAAATAATTATTAACCCCACTTTGCAAGTGAGAAAACAGGCCCAGAGAGGTGACAGGACCTGCATTACAAAAGCTGCCTAGGAGTTGAACTCCTCTCAGTCTCTTGGCCCAGAACTGCCTGGGTAGGAGGAGTTCAGGGCACATCAGCTTAGTGACTATGTCTTGGAATTCCCCCGGCTCTCTTGCTTAGAGTATGGGACTTTGGCCAGACTCAGGCTTAGAGCCTGTGTTCCGTCTTCCTGGCCTAAATGTTCCTTGAGGAGAGGGGCTGTGTGTAAGACTTTGCTTGTAGCCCTTGCACCAAGAGTTATTGAACCTCTTGAAATCTGTAACATGGAGATAACAATGATTTTCAACTCATGGGTTTAATGAGGTCATTCATAGAAATGTACAAGTGCTAAAAAGAAGTAGCTTTGTTATGATATTCATTAATAAGTATAACCTTTGTAAATCTCAGTCTGTAAACTCAGGCAGGCATGAAAACGTAACTGCATTTTTTCCCTATAACCAAACTCAGTTTTATTTTGAGCACCTGTTTTACATTAGAACCCTCAAAAAACACCCTGAGATGAAGGTTCATGTACAAGTGACTTATAAGGAAGTGGCCCCAGGAAAATCTGATCAAGGAATAGGTGACTGAGAGCCCAAGGAAGGGAGGCAAGCAAGGTCTCATGGAGGATAAGCTTTGCTCAGCCCTGCAGGGAGCTGGGGACAGTGATGGTCACCTTCAGAGTCTTTCAGATCAGGGGGCATGGAAGCTGGAATATTTGTATATCCCTCCCACATACTATCAGGCATTAGTTAAGGGTTGTTCTGCGGGAGTGAATACCTGGGCACTCTAGGTTCTCTAGGCAATTAAGCCTAAGGGGTTCTAGTAGCTTGAGGGTGGTCCTCCCACCAAGAGATTTAAGTGCTGGCCATGCAGAGTCAAAGCACATAGGAAGAATGGGTGGATGAAAATGATAAGGTGTCTGAGGGATGTACATAGAACACTAGTAACATCTGCTGCAGAGCCCATTCTGCCACAGCAGAAATTTAGTCCACTTGGGTTCCCTGGAGAGCATACCTTGTACCAAAGCATGGCAGTGAGATGCAGATGAGTCCTTCCTTTCTAGTCTGTTTGTTCTGGCAACAGCTGCAACATCTTTGACCTGCCTGGCCTTTGTATGTCTACCCATCTAGGTCATTGCTGAATGAGTCTGCAATTCTGACCCACATGACCTCTCAGGCCCCCAGCCTGGGCTGTAAGAGCCCTTCTACTGCTATCACACCATTCTGAGATTTAGGAAACCCCATTCACAGGACCCACCTGGACACCTGGATTATTATTCTGCTCCCAAACCATGCTACAGCACTGGAGTCTCAGAAGGATGGGGCTCTGGTCCACACTTTTACAAGGTACACCCAGGGAAGGGCTGGGGCAATGCCTGCTGCTCTCAGGTGTCCCAGCCTACCTGGGGGTGCTGCCTCACCACCAAAATCGGCCTGAGAGTGGATGGCTGAGGAGTAGAGTTCTTTCTCAGGCTCCTAATACTGTCTGAGCACTTTGAGTCTCTTCTTACTCTCTTCTTCCTTAACATCAAGGGAGCATTTCTAAATATAGGACACCTTGTCCTTACTAAATATTTTTCCACATAGGTTTTCTAAGCAGCACAAGAGTGCTTCTCAAACTAGTGTATATCAGAATCACCTGGGGAGCTTAATAAAACCATGGCTTTACATAGGTCAAATCTCCAAAGATTCTTATTCTGGGAAAGACTTGAAGACTCATGAGCCAGGGACTTGACTACTTTATTATGTCTACTCTTCTGTGTCAACTCTTTCTTGGGCAGAGATGCCTTGCGAGTCAATTACTGTTTCAATGAAGGGAAAGCTGAGCTATAAGCAAATGCTGTGGGTAAAACAACTTCAGTTATTCCAGAACACTGTGCTACTTCACAAATCTTTATCCTAATTTGTGAAGCCCTTTTTAAAAATTATTATTATAAACTCTTTGATTATTTAGTCTCCGAGTGCTCTCCTTACTTCCGTTCACATGTCCTCATTATACAGATACCCCATTGTGATTTCTGTAATTTGGGGTGACTTTCTCTTCCCTTCTTACAGCAGCCTCTTTGCCAATTCCTCCTCACTGGATCTTTATGATAGAGGTGGGGGTAGACACAAATCCACATGGCCATGAATTCTTCTTAAAATTCAGATTGAAACGTTGCTGTGTGTAAAAGAGACCACTTGCTTTGGGGGAAAGGAGGTGGCAGAGCACCGTGATCAAGAATGTGGATTCCTGTCTCTGCTACTTTTTAGCTGTGTGATAACTCAGCCAAGTTAATTTCTCTGAGTCTTGGTTTCTTCACCTGGAAAATTGGAGTAATACTATCATCTACCACAGAGGGGAGCTATGAGGACTTAAATGAGCAAAAGTATGGACTGCTTTGCACAGGAAAAGTGTGCAGCTGTTACAAGTAACCATAAAGGTGTTTAAAGTTGGGGTCTCAACCTAGGGTTTATCCTGGTTGTTTTCAAAGTACCATTTCATTTGGTTCCCACCACTGTTCCATTTGGGTATCCTTCATTCCCATGTGGCTGCAAATAGGGGAAGGACAGATGGAGTGGGTTTAAGAAACAGTGGGAATTGGAAAGTAGTCGTGTGTGGGAGGCCAGTGAGAGTGAAGGTTCTTAGCTATTCTAGAGAATGTCCACTTTCCATTAGACCAGAAATAACTTTTGGGATCCCGTTGGCTCTGATCTGGCTTTGTTGGAAATGACACTTGCAAACAGCAGTGCATAGGCGGATGGTGAATAGTAGGCTTAGGTAATTTCTAATTTTACATTTTAGAGAAATTTCAGTTTGGGGTTGGGAGAAGAGGGAAGGGGAGTACAGAAACCAACTTTATGGTGGGTACCATTTATCAAGGACTACTATGTGCTCAGTTTTCTTCTAAGAACTTTACACATGCTATCTCATTCCATCCCTGCAACAGCAACCCTTTAGACTAGGTATCATCTTGACCCCCATCTTAGAGATGAGGAAATGGCTTCGGATGGCAACCCACTCACATAAGTTCTATCTCTATTTAGCAACAAAGCCAGAATTTGAACTAGTTCTGGATCCAGATCCCACATGCTCTTCACTGCTTTATGTGATGCCTTTCATCAAAGGGGAACCCCTGTTCTCTCTTCAAACAATCCTTTAAAGCAGTGGTCTTCATTTTTCTGAGGATCTGATGAAAGTCATGGATCCTGTCCTTGGAAAGCACATAAAATGCCCTGAACCACTGACGCTGTGCCTGTTAGGAATGCCCAACTTAATGCCAGCTTTTTGCAGCTCAAATGTCTCTCTTGGGGTGTCACCCTCACCTTATAACCCCTGGGGTGTTTGGGGCAGGGAATCAGCAATGAACTAAATATGTGGGGAAACATAACAACAGAATCATTCATCTATTCATTGAAGTTACGTTGTTATGACCTTGTCCCTGCCATTTTACCCTGCTAAGCCTCAAATTCCTCATCTGTAAAATAAGATGGTAACAGTATCTATGTCTTGGGTTTTGTGAAGATTTAATAAGATATAGTATATAAAGCTTTTAGAATGCAGTACATATCTCATAAGCTTTTAGAATGCAGCCTGGCACATCATGAGTTTTTATTAAATATTTGCTATGATATTAATATTATTAGTCAAGAAATAATAGCCTTTTCTGCCTTCTCTCTTCTGTTATTCATCACATTTTTCTTGAGTATGTATGTTGCCTCTTCAACAAGGGAGTGAGTTCTTGAGTGCAGCCAGGCTGCTTGGGATTGGATCCCAAAGTTATCCTTCTCAAACGTGTGGCCTTGGGAGAGTCTCTTCACTTTTCTAAGCCTCAGTTTCCTCTCCTGTAAAATGGGAATAATAATAACATCTATCCTAACAACATGCTACAGCAGTGCCTGAAACATAGCAAGGGCTAACTGCATGTTAGCTATTATTATTGTTGTAGCTACTGGTATTATTATCAGTAATACTATCCCACTGAGAGCTGAGCCCACAGATGGAGCTCAATAAGTGCTGGTTGGTTGACAAATGATCCCTTTCAGGTCAGATAATTAGTTACACTCCAATCAGTAGATTTCCTCTTACCGGGAAGGAGCATGGGGCCTTCTGTAATACATAAAGCAGCGGATCCAATATCCACCCTAGCCCATCCAGGAACAAGAATCTGGGGTGGAAACAGACACTGAAATATGATGCTCCCGACCCAATAAAAGTGTCAGATGGGCTGCTCTGAGCAAGTGCCTGATGAAGCGAATCTAACTGCAGCTACAGGTTACTCCTCAGCACCATCGACAAGCTGGGAATCGATCGACTCAGCTAGAAGCAGAGGTGGTGTGGGGAGGTGAGGGTGTCCAGGCAGGCCTCCACTAGCAGAAACAAATTAATTATGTATCCAGGGCTGCCTGGCAGGAAGGCCATAAATCATGGCGATAATCAATGTTTTTTGGGGGTGGACAACGCTGAGATGGACGTGGGGGCTCCCAAAGAGGCGAAAAGACCTGGATCCCAGCAGGGACATATTGCAAAAAGTCAGACAGCCCCAAACCCAGCTCTGCTCTTTCTAGCTGTGTGACCTTGCGAGAATCACTTAACCTCGTAAGCGTCATTTCCTCATCTACAAAATGGAGCTCTTGATACCTCGTGGGGCTACTGGGAACACTAAGTGAGAATCCGATCATCTGCTACTGCCCTGTTCACAATGGCAGCTTCCTGTGTCTATCGTGCAGTTTAAGTGCAGCAGGTCCAAATTAAGGTGTGCTGTAAGTGTGAAAGTCCACATCCAATTCCAGCGACTTAGCATGAATAAAAGGAATGTGAAAGAACTCATCAATGGTTTTTCACATTAATTGCATGTTGAAATTATACTTGGGACATATTGGGTTAAGTAAAACATATGAACAGAATCAATTTTACCTGTTTAGTTTCATCTTTTGAAATGTGGCTACTATAAAAAAGAACAAGATTGTGTCCTTGCAGAGACATGGATGGAGCTGGAGGCCATTATCTTTACCAAATTAACACAGGAACAGAAAACCAAATACTGCGTGTTTTCATGTATAAGTGGGAGCTAAATGATGAGAACACAGGGACACAAACAGAGGAACAACACACACTGGGACAACACACACTTGCTTCCCCACTTCGTAGCTCCACAGAGAGTGGAGAGCAGGACAAGGGGGAGGATCAGGGCAAATGACTAAAGGGCACTAGGCTTAATACCTGGGAGATGAAATAATCTTCAACAAACCCCCATGACACAAGTTTACCTATGTAACAAAGCCTGCACATAAAATTAAAAGTTTAGAAAACGTCTTGAAAAGATGGGGAAAAAGTGTGGCTACTAGGAAAAAATGAATGCAAACTACTGAAATTTAAGTTTTCATAGTGATCATATGCTGAAATGATACTATCTGGGATATATCAGGTTAAATAAAATGTTATTAAATTAATTTCACCTATTCTTTTTTTTTTTTAAAAAAAGTGGCTGCAAGGAAATCTAAAATCACTCATGACTCTAATTATATTTCAATTGAGTGATGCTGGTCTAGTCTTTTTCTTTCTATATGCTTTTTCTTTGTGAATTTTGATGAACCGCTGTGCTGTCCTGGACAAACTAACGTTTTCTTCCCTGAGTCTCAGTTTCCTCACCTGTCAGGAAGAGGGAATAATCATAGTTTACATTTATTGAGCCTTTATTAAATGCCAGGTACTGTTCTGAGCATGTTACATGCATTAGCTCATTTATTCCTCAGAATATCACTGAAAGTAGACATTAACCCATTTCACAGATGAGAAAACTGAGGTCTGAATGGTTAAGCCCTTACCAAAGCTGTGTAACTAGGAAAAAGCAAACCAGCCCAGATCTGAACCTAGCTCTACCTCACTCCAAGCCTATATTCATCACCACTACTCTATACTTGTTCTTTTTCATTGGTTTAATTTTAGGGTCTCAAGCATGTCAGGACACTTGGGCAGGTAGGGTATTTGCAAGCTCAGGTAAAATTCTTCCTTCAGCCAGTGAGATTTAAGTACCACATGATAGTGTCTTCCAAGGGCCAAAGTCCCACTGGATGACATCACTTCCTCTCTGATGTAGCCACTCTGACAGCCAAACACCAAGGAGCATGTGGCCTGAGTAACCACCACCCTGGGGCTATTTTGCCCAGGGTTAGAGTGGAGTGCCTATTTTAATCTGAAAGCCAGCCCCCAAACTCTTCCTACTCATCCTCTTTGTGACATTTTCATAGGTCTCTGAAATTGTTACCCTTATTCCTAAAAGGCATATTTCCAGATAAATAGACTGCTTTATTTGCCCTTTTCTCACTGAGGAAGTGTGCGTGTTTGTGGTTGTATGTAGAATAATTGCATTGTGATGTCAGTTTGTATGTACGAGAACAGTGGGTGTGGGCAGTAAAGGGGTGGGATGAAATGAGCATCTATGTGTGTGTGTGTTTGTGCACATGAATGTGTACACACATATGCACACACATGCCTATTATCTGCTCTCTCCTTATTCTAAATTACCCCTGCCCTCTTTTATTAAAGACTCAAGAGGATCTTGTTCTGTTGCCCATGCTGGAAGGCTGGAGTGCAGTGGTATGATCATAGCTCACTGCAGCCTCAAACTCCTAGGCTCAAGCGATTCTCCCACTTCAGCCTCCTGAGTAGCTAGGACTACAGGTGTGCACCACCACACCTGGCTTTTTTTTTTTTTTTTTTTTTTTTTTGAGAGGAAATCTCACTCTGTCTCCCAGGCTGGAGTGCAGTGGCCTGATCTTGGCTCACTGCAACCTCCATCTCCTAGGTTCAAGCAATTCTTCTGCCTCAGCCTCCCGAGTAGCTAGGACTACAGGCGTGCGCCACCATGCCCTGCTAATTTTTGTATTTTTAGTGGAGATGCGGTTTCACCATATTGGCCAGGCTGGTCTTGAACTCCTGACCTCATGATTCGCCCACCTTGGCCTCCCAAAGTGCTGGAATTACAGTCGTGAGCCACCGCACCTGACCCACACCTGGCTATTTTAAAACTTTTTTCTTTTTCTTTTTTTTTTTTTTTTGTAGAGACAGGGTCTTGCTGTTGCCTCGGCTGATCTCAGAGTGATCCTCCTGCTTCAAGTGATCCTCCTGCCTTGGTCTTCAAAAGCACTAGGATCACAGGCATGAGCCACCACACCCAGCCTAGATTGCCTTTTTTAGGGAACTTTCCCTCCACCTCTTTATGTCATGCCAGACACACATCCCTAACTCTCTTCTGACTGCTGGGGTAACCATGTAACCCAAGCTAGGTCCTCAGTCTCTTCCTTGAAAATTTGAATCTTGGGTAGATACAAGAATAGTTGATTTATTTGTCCTTCGGACAGCCCACCATCCTGCTGCTGAAGTCCTGGCACTGCTTGGTCACTAGCCTTCCTGAGTCCTGTTGCTTAGCTCATGTTTCAATACTGGGAGCTTCCCAGTAACTTTCCAGTTTACTTTTTCATTGCTTTTTTCAGTTAGATTCGATCTGTGCATTTTTGTTTTTAATAGAAAGAATCCAAAATGATGCAGAGCTGGCCACTAACCAAGAGGAAGGACCCCAAGTCTCTGGAATGTCTGCTTTAAAAAAGGATTTTGATGGGGGGCAATGGGAAGAAGTCTTCACATAATGAGAGCTCAGCAGTGGCCTGAGCATTTCAGAGCCCTCCTCCAGATTTCTGTCAATTCTCAGAAGAAGCCATGTTTCCATGGTTCTTGCTTCCCCACTTTGTAGCTCCACATCAGTCCAGACATGAAACCGAGCTTCTTGCTTGAATCTAATTGTTTTAAAAAATAGAAAGACATCCAATTACATGACACATTTTTGAGGTTAGGAGAATTTTCTGCAGATTTTAGGGGTGGTGGTGGAAGACAGAGGAGGGGTTAACTTTGCTTTAATGCAGACAATTTCCAAATGGAATGTTAGGTATCATGGCTTTTCAAATGTCCCCTGATCAACACTCTTTGGGGTGGGTGGTGGTCAAGGGGTGACTCAGACTCCCTTTCCCTCACCAGCTCCAGCTCTTGCCATCTTGCTAGATTTTCTCTTCCTGTCCTCTCTCTTTTCTTTCTAATCTCCCTTCCCGACTCCACACCCTGGAAGAAAACATAAATTATTCTTTTTGTCGAATACAGAACCAATTCTGACATTTCTCTAAAATCTTTGGAGATTTGGCATCCAGGTCTTTGTAACTTCCCTTCTATTCAGTAGCCAGCTGTTGGCATAATAATACTTTATCTACCTTGTTGCAATGATTATTTTTAGATGTGATCACAGGTAAGTACAGTAACCATTGTCATAGCCTCTCCCTATCACTTTCCACATAGCTTTCCAAGCATGTCATCCCAGGAACCAGGGATCTGTCTGCAATTCCAGGCATCTGCTGAGAACATATGAATTGGTGAGGTTCAATGTCAACATGTGGGTTGTAGGAGGAATAAAAATAAAGAAGAATGGCTTCTGTTTAATTGAGCCCCCATCCAAGCACTTTGCCTGCATTACCTTATTCAGTCTTCATGAGGGCCCAAGAGGTGGAGTACCAAAATGACCTCCCGCCCCAGATACAGAAATTGCAGTTTGGTGGAGCCAGGTATATCTGGGTCCCCAAGTCCCATGACCTCATCTGTTCTCTGCTGCCTCTGGCTTCAGATGGAATAGGAATCTTTCTGTCACGCAGTTCAGATCCCCACCTCTACCCTCCTGTGAGCTGGATTGCATTTTTTAAATCCATTTTTGGGTCATTTTTGCCCTCCAAATGGCATGGTAACAGCAAGAGCCTAGAGTCCCGCTCTTCACACTCCAAATTGAATTACATCCATCAGCCCCAGTGCCAGCACTATTGTTCCCAGGGCTTACCCAGCTTTAATTAGAATATTTTTATTTTCCCTGAGAGAGAGAGGACAGCCGATCTCAGCTTCAATAACCTTGCCGTGGGCTACAACCTGGAACTGCAGGGCTCATGGGCTATCAGATAGAGCAGCTAGCAGGGGAGGGCATGGGACGCTGTGATGCTGTGTTTGCGTGGGGGACCTTCTGCCTTTTCCCACCATCTGTGCATCGTGATGTTAAAAATGGTGAAGAGGAAGCCTGGCAGGAAATGTCTTTGAAGGGGACACAGGAGCATGCACCCCCCCCAAAAAAAAAAACACACTAAGGTGTGAGGGACAAAGCAGTTAATTCATCAACACAGAAACTGAAGTTCAAATGCAGCAACTTTGAAAGGCCCCATGTGGACAGGCTGGGAGGCCAATGTATGGTTCACCCCACAGAAGGAGAAAAGCAGCACAGTGTAGGGTGGCACTGCCCAGCAGTAATAGAATGCCCGCCTCCCATGCAACTTACAATTTTCTAGCAGCCACATTTTTTTTGAAAGTTTAAAATTTATTTCAAATTTATTTACATGGAATTGATCAAATAAGTTTTTTGGGAGTCTTTTATTTCCTCAGTTTCTGTAATTATTTACCACGTACCAATTTTGTATTGTTTTTATGAGCTTTGCAATTCTTTTCTTTTTTTCTCTTTTTAAGCTTTTATTTTGGGTTCAGGGGTACATGTGAAGGTTTGTTACAAAGGTGAACTCATGCCATGGGGTTTTATTGTACAGAGTATTTCATCACCCAGGTATTAAGCTCTGTACCCAATAGTTATCTTTTCTGCTCCTCTACCTCCTCCCACCGTCCACCCTCAAGTAGATCCCAGTGTCTGTTGTTCTCTTTGTGTTCATCAGTTCTCATCCTTTAGCTCCCACTTATACATGAGAACATGTGATATTTGGTTTTCTGTTCTTGCGTTAGTCTGCTGAGGATAATGGCCTCCAGCTCCATCCACATTCCTGCAAAAGACGCTATCTTGATCTTTTTATGGCGGCATAGTCTTCCATGGTGTGTATGTGTCACATTTTCTTTATTCAATCTGTCGTTGATGGGCGTCTAGGTTGATTCCATGTCTTTGCTATTGTGAACAGTGCTGCAATGAACATTCACGTGCATGGGTCTTTTGATACAACAGTTTACATCCCCCTGGATATATACCCAGCCACATATTTTTTTTTTTTTTGAGACGGAGTCTCGCTCTGTCACCCAGGCTGGAGTGCGGTGGCACCATCTTAGCTCACTGCAAGCTCCACCTCCTGGGTTCCCGCCATTCTCCTGCCTCAGCCTCCCAAGTAGCTGGACTACAAGCGCCCGCCACCATGCCCAGCTAATTTTTTTTTGTATTTTTAGTAGAGATGGGGTTCCACCGTGTTAGCCAGGATGGTCTCAATCTCCTGACCTCGTGATCCTCCCACCTCGGCCTCCCAAAGTGCTGGAATTACAGGTGTGAGCCACTGCGCCCAGCCCCCAGTCACATTTTTAAAAAAGTAAAAAGAAACCAGTGAAATTAATTTTAATAACATCTTGCCTTTGACCCAGTACGTCCAAATATTATCATATTCACATGTAGTCAAAAAAGTAATGGTCAATATGTAATAAAAATATGAATGATATCTCTCAAAGTCTTCAAAATCTGATGTGTATTTTTTTTAAAAAGTTTTATTATTATTATACTTTAAGTTTTAGGGTACATGTGCACAACGTGCAGGTTTGTTACATATGTATACATGTGACATGTTGGTGTGCTGCACCCATTAACTCGTCATTTAGCATTAGGTATATCTCCTAATGCTATCCTTCCCCCCTTCCCCCACCCCACAACAGTCCCCGGTGTGTGATGTTCCCCTTCCTGTGTCCATGTGTTCTCTTTGTTCAATTCCCACCTATGAGTGAGAACATGCAGTGTTTGGTTTTTTGTCCTTGCGATAGTTTGCTGAGAATGATGGTTTCCAGTTTCATCCATGTCCCTACAAAGGATGTGAACTCATCATTTTTTATGGCTGTATAGTATTCCGTGGTGTATACGTGCCACATTTTCTTAATCCAGTCTATCATTGTTGGACATTTGGGTTGGTTCCAAGTCTTTGCTATTGTGAATAGTGCCGCTATAAACATACACGTGCATGTGTCTTTATAGCAGCATGATTTATAATCCTTTGGGTATATACCCAGTAATGGGATGGCTGGGTCAATGGTATTTCTAGTTCTAGATCCCTGAGGAATCACCACACTGACTTCCACGATGGTTGAACTAGTTTACAGTCCCACCAACAGTGTAAAAGTGTTCCTATTTCTCCACATCCTCTCCAGCACCTGTTGTTTCCTGACTTTTTAATGATCGCCATTCTAACTGGTGTGAGATGGTATCTCACTGTGGTTTTGATTTGCATTTCTGTGATGGCCAGTGATGATGAGCATTTTTTCATGTGTTTTTTGGCTGCATAAATGTCTTCTTTTGAGAAGTGTCTGTTCATATCCTTTGCCTACTTTTTGATGGGGTTGTTTGTTTTTTTTCTTGTAAATTTGTTTGAGTTCATTGTAGATTCTGGATATTAGCCCTTTGTCAGATGAGTAGGTTGCCAAAATTTTCTCCCATTCTGTAGGTTGCCTGTTCACTCTGATGGTAGTTTCTTTTGCTGTGCAGAAGCTCTTTAGTTTAATTAGATCCCATTTGTCAATTTTGGCTTTTGTTGCTATTGCTTTTGGTGTTTTAGACATGAAGTCCTTGCCCATGCCTATGTCCTGAATGGTATTGCCTAGGTTTTCTTCTAGGGTTTTTATGGTTTTAGGTCTAACATGTAAGTCTTTAATCCATCTTGAATTAATTTTTGTGTAAGGTGTAAGGAAGGGATCCAGTTTCAGCTTTCTACATATGGCTAGCCAGTTTTCCCAGCACCATTTATTAAATAGGGAATCCTTTCTCCATTGCTTGTTTTTGTCAGGTTTGTCAAAGATCAGATAGTTGTAGATGTGCAGCATTATTTCTGATGGCTCTGTTCTGTTCCATTGGTCTATATCTCTGTTTTGGTACCAGTACCATGCTGTTTTTGGTTACTGTAGCCTTGTAGTATAGTTTGAAGTCAGGTAGCGTGATGCCTCCAGCTTTGTTCTTTTGGCTTAGGATTGACTTGGCGATGCGAGCTCTTTTTTGGTTCCATATGAACTTTGAAGTCGTTTTTTCCAATTCTGTGAAGAAAGTCATTAGTAGCTTGGTGGGGATGGCATTGAATCTGTAAATTACCTTGGGCAGTATGGCCATTTTCACGATATTGATTCTTCCTACCCATGAGCATGGAATGTTCTTCCATTTGTTTGTATCCTCTTTTATTTCATTGAGCAGTGGTTTGTAGTTCTCCTTGAAGAGGTCCTTCACATCCCTTGTAAGTTGGATTCCTAGGTATTTTATTCTCTTTGAAGCCATTGTGAATGGGAGTGCACTCATGATTTGGCTCTCTGTTTGTCTGTTATTGGTGTATAAGAATGCTTGTGATTTTTGTACATTGATTTTGTATCCTGAGACTTTGCCGAAGTTGCTTATCAGCTTGAGGAGATTTTGGGCTGAGATGATGGGGTTTTCTAGATATACAATCGTGTCACCTGCAAACAGGGACAATTTGACTTCCTCTTTTCCTAATTGAATACCCTTTATTTCCTTCTCCTGCCTGATTGCCCTGGCCAGAACTTCCAACACTATGTTGAATAGGAGTGGTGAGAGAGGGCATCCCTGTCTTGTGCCTGTTTTCAAAGGGAATGCTTCCAGTTTTTGCCCATTCAGTATGATATTGGCTGTGGGTTTGTCATAGATAGCTCTTATTATTTTGAGATACATCCCATCAATACCAAATTTATTGAGAGTTTTTAGCATGAAGTGTTGTTGAATTTTGTCAAAGGCCTTTTCTGCATCTATTGAGATAACATGTGGTTTTTGTCTTTGGTTCTGTTTATATGCTGGATTACGTTCATTGATTTGTGTATGTTGAACCAGCCTTGCATCCTAGGGATGAAGCCCACTTGATCATGGTGGATAAGCTTTTTGATGTGCTGCTGTATTTGGTTTGCCAGTATTTTATTGAGGATGTTTGCATCGATGTTCATCAAGGATATTGGTCTAAAATTCTCTTTTTTGGTTGTGTCTCTGCCCAGCTTTGGTATCAGGATGATGCTGGCCTCATAAAATGAGTTAGGGAGGATTCCCTCTTTTTCTGTTAATTGGAATAGTTTCAGAAGGAATGGTACCAGCTCCTCTTTGTACCTCTGGTAGCATTCGGCTGTGAATCCATCTGGTCCTGGACTTTTTTTGGTTGGTAAGCTATTGATTATTGCCTCAATTTCAGAGCCTGTTATTGGTCTATTCAGAGATTCAACTTCTTCCTGGTTTCCCTTCAAAAAAATAATGAATCCAGGAGCTGGGTTTTTGAAAAGATCAACAAAATTGATAGAACGCTAGCAAGACTAATAAAGAATAAAAGAGAGAAGAATCAAATAGACGCCATAAAAAATGATAAAGGGGATATCACCACTGATCCCACAGAAATACAAACTACCATCAGAGAATACTATAAACACCTCTACGCAAATAAACTAGAAAATCTAGAAGAAATGGATAAATTCTTCGACACATACATCCTCCCATGATGTGTATTTCATACTCACAACACATCTCAATTTGGACTCGGTTGTTTCAGTGCTCAATAGCCACGTGTAGTGAACGGCCGCCATGTGGAAGAGGGTAGGGTTGGGGCGTGCACTCCAGATCCTGATTTTCTGGGCTGCAACCTTTCAATGGTGTTGGTTAACAGCATTATCTTAGAGATTTGTCTTCTCTCACTTCCTTTGTGGGATATGCAATAATAATGTCCCATAACACTCAGGCTGTGAGGACCAAAGAGGTAATTCATGCAAACTCTTTAGCAGAGTGCCTGTGCACAGTAGGTCTTCACATATTAGCAGTTAGATGATCAGCTAGAATTAGAATAATGACAGCTAGTATATATGATGGCATTATACTAGCCATGCCTTTTGCTGGTTGCTTGATGCTCCTCTTCCACTTTAAGCCCCATTAACATTCCCCTGAGATTCAAAATATTGTCTATATTTACAGATAAGGAAACTGAAGCTCACAGAAGAGCCAACTCCTTTTGTCTACAGGATGAAACTGTAAAAAGGCTGATTAGGGCCTTCACAATCTGGCCCCCTCTACCTCGTTAGCTGAGCAGAATGACTGCGAGAGCGGATTCTAGACCCAGCTGACCAGGGTTAAAATCTTGTCACTGCCACTCACTGGCTATGTGAACTGGCAGCTATGTGACTTCTCCTCTCTGAACCTCAATTTCATCATCTGTTAAATGGGGACAATCTATTGCAAAGGGACCTTGTGAAGATTTAATGAGTTAATATATGAATGGTAGGCACAGAGTAAGTTGTGCATAAGTGAAAGTCACTTTTATTAATGGTCACTTCCTATCTCCACTCTAAGCTCCAGGAGGACTGCATTACTGACAGTCCCCTTCCCATGTAGACTACATTTTCTCTTTCCATAGTACGGGTCTCTGCCCAACCTGATCCAACCTAATCCCTACATCATGTTTCTTCCTCCCCTATTTCTTTGCAACTTGCTGCCCCTTCCTGCAGGAGATCTGGACTCAGTCCGCTCCAAGGAGCATCAACTGTCCCTGCTCCTCCCTCCCCATGTGGCCCTGGGATGAATGCTTGTCCGTGTCCCAGGACAAATGCTTCATCAGGACAGGACTGTGTCCATCTTTACCCCAACCCTAAGCACAGGACCTGGCCCAGGGAGAACACTCAAAAACACCTTTGACCCAGACAGAGTCTTCCCAATCCTTTTAAAAGAGGCAGTGGCCGTACTTTTACCACCTTGATTCATACTGGCTGTTGGACAATGGCATAGCTCATTTTCCACTTGTAACAGGGTGAGTCTTTTTCCTCCAATACTCAAGGCATAATTTTCACACAGCAAAATGCACAAATCTTAAGTCTACAGCTCAACTAATTTTGCCAAATAAACACCCCTGGAAGTATCACCAGATCAACTTATATAAACCAACTCCAGAAGCTTCCCTTGTACCCTTCTCATTCAGTAACCTTTCCCATGCAGGGCAGCTGTTCTGATTTCTGTCACCTTCTAGTCACTTTGCCTGTTCTTGAACTTTGGATGGATAGAATCCTACAATATGTATTCTTCTGTGTCTAGCTTCTTCCATGGAGCATAATTTCCCTGAGATTCTGCCATGCTCTTGCCAAGATCAGTGTTCATTCCTTTTTACT
Source organism: Nomascus leucogenys (assembly GCF_006542625.1). Classification (NCBI taxonomy): domain Eukaryota; kingdom Metazoa; phylum Chordata; class Mammalia; order Primates; family Hylobatidae; genus Nomascus; species Nomascus leucogenys. The sequence continues at coordinate 75,198,425 of NC_044390.1, forward strand.
GATGAGTAGTATTTCATTGTGTGGAGACATATTTTTTATCCATTCTCTTGTTTGTGGACATTGGTGTTGTTGGCCGTACAAATCTTTTTTGCACATGTATGTTTTTGTTTCTTTTACATAAATACCTCAGAGTAGAATGGTGAGGTTGTAGGTAAGAGTATGTATTACTTTATTATAAACTGGCAAACAGAGTTCCAAAGGGGTTGCACTATTTCACTTTTGGCTTTAAGCCTTTGTTTTCTCTGCTGTAAAATGGGGATGATGCATGACACTCTGTGATGCAGGCATGTAAGGAGATACTAGTGTTGTTAGATACTTGCATGTCAACTGGCTTAGCTATGATAGCTGTCATTTGCATTTCCTCTCCTAGAGGGTAATTCGCATCAGTGGTTATGGGGCAAAGAAAGGGGAAGGTCCTAGTCCTGTGGGCACCTGCAGGAAGCTCTCAGGGCATCATGGGACCCTCATGTCAACATTGAAAGGGGAGTTTCACCTTAGAGGTGACCTTCCTCACCCACTCCTTGGTAGGATTTTATTTTCTCCTTGCTCTGTAAGACAATTCAAATAATGGTGATTATTTGCACATCCTCAGATGAGAGAGAGCAGAGGACAAATGACCCGCATAGCACACCCCTACCACCTTGGAGAGGGACGTTCAGGTGTCCTTCCGGAGCTGGTGTAAACCTCCTCCCTGCCTGGTTTACCTTGGGGAGGAAGGGACTTTCTAAAAGGAATTCATAGCCTGCTCCCCATGTCCTGTAAGTGCAGCATAGTATTTAGGCTGTTGTAATTAAGGCTCTGTCACAGCTTCGACAGAAACAAGTGTTTCCTGGGGATCTGGATTCAGTTGTCAAAATGACTTTGCTGTGAAACCCTGCATATGATTTTCAAGCCCTGAAGCCTGTGAGTTTGAAGGTGTGTCTCCGTGTGTTTGTGGAATTTCTCCTCTATATCTTTTTATATGGGTCTCATTTTTTTCCATTAAAAAAGTTATTGTGGTAAGTACACTCATGTTGAGTGTACAATTTGAAGTGTACAATACATTATTGTTGAGTATAGGTATAATGTCGTGCAGTAGATCTTTAGTGATTTTTCATTTTACATAACTGATATTTCGTGCCTGTTTATCAATAACTTCCTATTTTCCCCAGCCCTCAGCCCCTGGTAGCCACCATTCTAGTCTTTGATTTCATGAATTTGACTATTTTATTTATTTATTATTTTTGACTGTCACTATGTCCTTTTTATTTTTATTTTAAATTTTTTATTTCCATAGGTTTTTGGGAAACAGGTGGACACTGCTGGTGGGAATATAAACTAGTACAACCACTATGGAAAACAGTGTGGAGATTCACAATTTGTAATTGCAAAAATGTGGAACCAGCCCAAATGCCCATCAGTCAATGAGTGGATAAATAAACTGTGAGATATATATATATAATCTCATATATATATCTATCTCATATATATCTATCTCATATATGTATCATATATATCTCATATATGTTTCATATATATATCTCACAGTTTCTTGTGTGTTCATGTACATATATGTACACACACACACACACACACACATATATATATATCTCAGTTACAGGTACCTCAGGAATGGAAAACCAAACATTGTATTCTCTCATTCATAAATGGGAGCTAAGCTATGAGGATGCAAAGGCATAAGAATGGCACAATGGACTTTGGGGACTCGGGGAAAGGGTGGGAAGTGGGTGAGGGATAAATGACTACAAATCGGGTTCAGTGTATACTGCTCAGGTGATGGGTGCACCAAAATCTCACAAATCAAGACAAAAGAAGTTTTTATATAGATTTCAAAAGACCCAGTGGCTCAGGGCCAAAGAAACATTGGTTCAACTCCTGGCTCTGCCATGTACCATCATACCGTCTGCCATGTAGCATCATACCATCATCATATGGTACCATATGCCATCATACCATCATCATATGATACCATATACCATCATACCATCATCATATGGTACTATACCATCTGCCACGTACCATCATACCATCACCATATGGTACCATGTACCATCATGGTCACCTGTGATAAGTCACTTCCCCTCTTGGAGCCTCAGTTTCCTCACCTGAAAAGCAGGATTGTTGTTAATAGTAGTGGCACTGTGGCCGAGACCACAGTCATCCTCCTTGCATCCAATAGCCATCCTTCCCATTTCTTTCCCTTACTTTTAACTTTTTAATTTCCACGTTCACCTGGAGTAAAAACTTCATATCCTAACACTCCCTGCTATTAGAGGTAGACATTGTGACTACATTCCTACATTCTGGTGGAGAGATATAAGCAAAAGCGTCATATGCAGATGCCTAGAAGGATCCTAAAAGATAAGAGGGAGGCTTTCTTTCTTTTTTTTTTTTGAGGCAGAGTCTCACTTTGTTGCCCAGGCTGGAGTGCAGTGGCGAGAGGAGGGAACCTTTCTTTGTCCCTTCCTCCTTCCTGCTGGTTGGAATGTGGTTGTGATGCAGGAGCTCAAACAGATCTGTTGGGCCACGAGGAGAAAGCCACATGCTGAGGATGGCAGAACCTCAAGAAAGAAGGAGTTGCAGTCATTGACATATGTCCTGGACCAACTATACTAAGCTTGTTTAACATTGTAAAGAAATAAACTCCTTTCTTCCTTAAGCCACTGTTATTCCTGTCCTTGCAACCCATCCCAATCCTAATTAAGACCTGCTATTGGGAAAGAGGACAGGCTAAATTCCCATAAAGCCTTTAGCATAGTGTCTGGTACCTAGTAATCACTCTGTATATTACGGATATTTGTGTTATCTTAAAGGCAAGAGTAAAAGAAAGGGTGAATTGTGGATGGACAATCTGGTGTCTCATTTCAGGTTTAATTTGGGTGAGAGAAATTAATTCCAAATAGAGCTCATTAAGTGGTGTGTGTGTGTGTGTTTGTAACACCCAGGGCCTGTACTTCTACCAGAAGCTCATAGATGCATGTGTGGAGTCTGTGTATTCCCAGGACTTTTGTCTCCATAGAGCTGGACCCCTCTCCTCAGGCAGCTCCTTCTTTTTCTGCGTCTGGAATCCCATTTCTGCATCTTTAATCACCTGGTTTGGGGCCATGGTCTGGAAGCCCTTGGCTGTGCTGTTGTTCCTAATCTTTTCACCAGCACACAGAACACTGCACTGATGAAATTGGCCCTAATGATTCTTTACTGCCTTTTAAAACTAGCAATTAGGTTCCTCTAGTACAGCTCCAGAGGAGGTTGGGGAAGAACAAGGAACCTGTTGCCCCGGCTCTGATTTCCTAAAAGAGGAAACCTGAAAACAAAGGCCCTGCAGTACCCAGTGCAGTCCTCCCTCCCTACCTTTGCCCTTGCTGTTCCCACCAGCTACGGTGCTCCCCTCACCCTCATCCATGATGGCAATATTATTACATATGGACCTCTGCTCTGTGCTAGGCATGGGCTAACCTTCATGGCTAGTATTGTGCCCATCTTGCAGTGTGGAAGCAGAGGCTCAGCGAGGCCAAAGAACTTGCCCAAGATCACACGCCAGCCTAGAGTCAGGCTCCGTGGGCTCTGCTGGTAACCGTTCCTTCCCCAAGTTGCCTTTTCCCTCTGAGCCCTCTGCCATGAACCACGCATAGAGTAGGCACTCAAGACTTACTCATGGGCTCTCTGAGAATACACATGCTGTTGTTGCCATGGGAGACGGGGTTCTCAGACATAGCTGGCCTCAGAATCCCTCTGCTCATTCTTATTAAACAAACATTTTCCTTCCAAACAGAAAAAGCTTTATTGTTCCTTTTTGATTATAAAAGTAATCTGTGCTCTTTTTAAAAATGCAGATGGTACACGAAGGCACAGAGAAAAGGCACTTCACCATCCAGAGATTAATTTATGTGAATATGTTGAGCTTTCCTGTGGGTCAGCCCCGAATCGGTGCACAGCAGTAGACAAGGCTGACCAGCACAGATTCACCCCTGCTCCCAGGGAGCTTCCTACTAAAACCTGGACACAGATCCTTCCAGCCCCTTTTCTATATGAAAAGTCATGCAACACACTTTTTTTAAAAAGAACGAGGCCATCCTACAGAATTGTCATAATTTTTCTCTTACTAGCAACTAATGATGCCTTTCCATTTGCTCCCAGAAAATAGACTGTGGAATGTCTATTCTGGAAAATCTGAAAACAAATTACTTTGGGTTCTGACAACCTGGTTGAGGACTGCTCTCCTCCAGCCTCAACTCTCTGCTCTATTTCCCTGATTTGCAAAACAAATGCTAATTTCTTCCCAATGTTCTGTTGAACAGTAATTGAGATGACACAGAGAAAGCCCCTAGCAATAGTGTCTGATACACAGTAGGTGTTTTTAAAATGCTGGATTCCTTATGCTATGACTTAATTTTACTCACAAGCCTAGCTGAGTGGTTTTGTCTTTGTGTTTCTTTACTTTTTCAGATCTGGGATGCTGAGGCTTGAGGCACTCATACTCCTTGGCTTATGACACATTTACATTATTGTCTGCAAGCATCTCCCGTGCGCCATTCATCCATTCATTTATTCCCCTTGATCTTCATGCCTCACTCTCCTCCTCTCCCTTCTCCTCTCATACACACCCCACAGGCAGCCAACCTAAACTGTTTGATGTATATCTTTTTATTTGTATTTGTTTCTGGGAAAGGTTTCGGGTGCATGAGTTTTTCATTTACCTAAATGATACTCTGCTGTGGTTTTCGTCCTGTCTATTATTTTCTTCATGGCACTGTGATTTTAAGATCCACTCATGCTGTCATTCATACATCTAGGACTGCCGCATGGTACTCCCTGGTGTGTGTTCTCCATATTTTAATCATCCAAGTATTTAGGGACAGAAACCTAGAGGGCTTCAGCTTGCTACCACTGCAGACTGCATGGTAGTAGTGTACATCTTCATGCATGCTCCAGTGTGGGTCTGAGTGGGAACTTCTCCAAGGTGGAGAAGTTCACCTAAACCCTCCAGGGCTGCTCTGGGCTGCCCTTGCAATCAATATCTTCATGTAATGCAAATGTCAGCAAGTATCTTCTGGTCAACCCCATCTGTATCCCTTTGCATCAGGGCCCTCCCCATCCTCTGCTTAGGATCATTTCTGAAAAGGCAAAGGTTTGATATGTAGGTGTAATTGCATAAAGCTTCTAACAGCTGTTCAGCATCTCTTTCCACCTCAGAACTGCTACCTCTCAGAGCCTCATCGTCCTCACTTATACCATGAGTGGGGTGGATGAGATCACCTAGAAAACCAGAGAGGGAAAAGTTGGAAGACCTTGGGTTCAAATCCTAGCTCTGCCACTTCCCAACTATGTGTCACTGGGCAATTGTCTTCACTGCATTAAGCCTCAGCTTCCTCCTCTCTAAAATGAGTACCTAATAGTAGCTATCTCATAGGATTGTTGCAAGAACAAAATGAGACAATGCACGAGAACCCCTTAGCACCTTGCCAGGCAATACATATCAGCCACTCTTAGGCTGTTGATGTGAAGATTGATGATAATTACCATAACAACAGGCCAACAACAACATGTCTTCACATTCTGATCATCCATGAGCCTATAATAATGGTAGTGGCATGATTGATTGACTGATTGCCTTTCATGTCTTCCCTGCATTTTTTGGACCACCTTGAGGGGCACTAATGTATCATGGACCTGTGGTCTGAGTGATGAACATATAGTAGGTGCATCCAAAACCTTCTGCTGAACCTCTTTCTGTGGGTTGCAAACCATGGGTCTTGCTTTTAGATCTCTTTTCTGTGCTCCCCAACTCCCACCCCATGCCAACGTGTTAAGAAGGCTGATGGGCAGTTGCCAGTCTTCTATGGAAACTGCCAGGCTCCACTATTGTATCATTTATATTTTAATGCAGATGCCCAGGTTTCATTGCTTGTTCTATCTCTGGGCCCTACTCCAATGGGACTATATGTCTCACTTTTATAGAATCCAATAGCTGTATGCCTGGCTGCAGGTTGGCTTTTCTCTAAACCATTCTCTCATACTGAATTCCATTTTTTTTAGTATATCTGTGTATTAGTACAGTCAACAAATATTTATTGAGCACCTACTATGGGGCTGACAATGTGTTTGGCTAGAATAAAGCACTGTTCTCGTGAAACTGTCAGACCATAGGAGGATTTTGAAGAACTAATTACATAAACAGTAAGTGAAATTAAATTGTCATAAATCATTAATTATTAATACAAAGTGCCATATGATAGCATATTACAAAAGGAACTATGATTATATTATACAACACATACACACACACACACACACACACACATAAGAAGTATGGGAGGAGACCTACCAAAATGTGAATGTTGATTTTATTTGGGTGATGGATGTATTGAACCAGATTCTTTCAGTTGCAAGAGCCAGAAACTCAATTTCAACTTAAGTAGGAAAGGAAATTTGTTTTCTCATGTATTGAGTTAAACCATATGAAATCGTCATTTTCAGGTCAAAAATTGTCCAATACTGGCAATTGAATATGATTCAATTTACTACCTGAAAAGTCTAAGTGCACTGTCTTCAGGTATAGTTGGATCCAGACACTCAGATAATATCAAAATTCTACTTCTACACATGCCTCAACTCCTCTGTGGAACTGACTTTATTCTCAGGTAAGCTCTCCACAGACTGGGTCAAGAATGACCACTATCTGCTCCCATCCTCTTTGCAGTTAGGAAGAGGAAGAAAAAAAATCTTTCCCAATGATTCCATTGAAAGTTTTGGGCAGAGCTCTTATTGGCTAGGATTGGTAGTATACCCTGCCATGAGCCAATCATTGTGGCCAGGGCTGTGATGCTCTGATTGGCCATTTCTGGGTCACATGCTCCTCTAACCGCATTAAGGCGGGGGCATGGAATAAGCTTTACCTTAATGAGTTGGGTGGAGAGTGGGGGATATACAGTTTCTCAGGGCAAAATTGCAACATTTGAGTCCTATTACTAGATGCAACAGGATAAAATGACTACTTCAGGGAGATTTCAGGTGATTGTTTTCTTTCCTTTATTTTTTAATTTTCTTTTGCCTCTGCATTTTCTAAACTTCTACAATGAACATGAATTGCTCCCCCAAAAATATTTTTTAAGTTATAAAAAAAAAACCCAAAAGTATTGAGAATGGAATTTGGACATGAATGTGGTCTGGCTTTGTTCCAGACTGATAATGGTTTTCTGTGTTATCCCTTCCAGGTATGATTTGCATTTTAACCAGAGTCAAAAAGCTGTGACTCCAAGGAGAGTGTAGTGAAGGAATTTAGGGCACTGAGCAAGCCTGCGAGGGCCCCAGTCTATTGTCTGCTTTTGCCAGAGTCATATAGACATGAAATCCAATCGGCCTCAAAGAGCTTTCCTGAGGATTAAATCAGTGACCTTGGAAGTGGCATTTAGCTCCAAATCTCAGTTTCCCCACCTTCGAGGCATGAGTAATGACAGTATAATTCCTCCCTTACAGAATTGCTGTGGGATGAAGGAGATAACAGGACTTATAGGACTTAATCCTTAAACAATGCTCGCCCCATTTCTTTCCTCCCATAGGCCCTCTTCCGGCCAGGTCGTGTGGGGAAATGGTGACAGCATAGGATTTGGGACTGAGCAAAACTGAATTCAAAGCTAGTTTTGCCACCTACTAGCTGTGTGTCCCCAAGCAGGACATGTGCAGCCTCACTGCACCTCAGTTCCTGCACCTGAGAAGCGGGGATGGTGATGCTCTCTGCACAGAGTTGTGAGAGGATCTGACAGGGTAGCATTTAATTAAACAACTTGACCCTTGGTGGACACTCAATAAATGCTTGCTCTCATTCCTTTCCCAGTGGCCTTTGACCTAATTCTATTCCAGAGGCATCAATAGAAATTGTATCCATGTATTCACAGACTGTCTTTATAAATACGTTTACATGCATGCTTGTGATTGTTGCATAATGCAAGTGAAGATGACAAATTCATGCAGCCAGCAAATTCTTAGCCTGTGATTTTTAAAATTTGGTTTACTTGTTCTGTTTTAAAAACATCACATACCTACCTATTCCAAAATGGTAATTTACCAAAGGTATTCATTTATAACATTTCTTAACCATGACGTGGGTCTGATATTTCACACTATGATTTGTCCATCCATCTGTCAGTCCATCCATCTCTATCTGTCTGCCTGTCTATCCATCCATCCATCCATCTATCCATCCATCCATCCATCCATCCACCCATCCACCTACCTACCCACCTATCCATCCATCTACTTAACATGTAATGACTACTTTGTACCAGGCCCATGTTTCAGACACTGGGCACACAGTGATACATAAGCTAGGCATGTTTCCTGACCTCATGGAACTTACTCCAGATTCTTGGGAAGTGGGATATGACTAGCAAGCTGAGGCTAAGCACTGTAATTTGGTACGTGGGAGTGGAGCACTCCTCTCCTGACATCCAGTAAGTGGTTCGTGCAAAGTCCAGTCCAGACTTGCAAAGCTGCTGACCAGGCCACATCACAGCCATCTTCACAGCAGCCCAAAAGTTAGCCAAGCACAGCAATGGTGCCTTGCCTGGACTCCAGCCTTTACTGTCTTCTGGGGAAGCTGCTCCCTGTGGACATTCTGCCCCTGGTACCCACGAACTGTTCAAGAAGTGTTGGCCAACACCAAGTGAGGGTGCAAGTGGGATTTTAGGAGGAAGATGTTGAACTTCCTGCATGTGGGGGTCTGGAGTGATTGCTTGAAAATTTGTACATGACGTGACTTATTTTGCATCCTAAGACTGGGTCTGTGTCCTTTCTGAGCAAATCCTCACCCTGCTTTTTTCTGCTTTAATTAGTCTGAGTGGGTTTCTGATACAGCCAAAATGTCCTCAACCTCAGCCCATGAGGATTATTTTGCTTAATCTTTGAAGCAATCCTGTGAGGCTGAATCAATTACTGACACCATTTGAGAGATGAGGAAATAAATGATCATATAGATGAAATGACTTGTCCTGTGTCACAGAGTTAGACAAACTCAGAGCTGAGATTTGTACCTACAGTTCTAAAGGGTTTTAAAGACAAAAGTAGGAAAGGACATTCCCTGAAGTGTAAATGCACATGCAAGAGCTCAGAGGGGGCAGCAGTTCTGCAGTTCTGCTTGAAGAGAAGGGGGAGATGAGGTGGGTACAGAGGTCTTAGTCTTATTCCTGCACTCCTCTAATACATTTGGTCCTTATGTGCTAGAGAACAGTCAAAGGAAAGTTGCTTTTCACAGCTCAGAATAGAACTATCATGAACACTCCTTATCCCTGCTTGTGCCTCCATTGGAGGTGACTGCTCTAGTGACAGCCTGGACTGGGGCCTTTTTCTGCAAACAGATTACATCATTACCACAAGAGAGGCTTGAGTTGTGAGGATGACAGTTTTATGGCCCATAGACCCCCCACGACTGGAACCATCTGGACTTTTAAAAGCTTGGTAATGTAACATCATAAACAACCCTCTGCATGAGATGCACAGTGTGCTAAGATTTAGAATCAGGAGTTTGCCATGGGGGAGGCAGTGAGTTCTAACAGAGGACTCGGGTGATAAGGTTTTAGGTAGGGTGATTGCTGTATGACCTCATGTGGATGTCTCCCCTTCTCTGTGCCTCACTTTTCCTCTTTAATCAGCCTGGTTTACGGAGCACATAAGGAGACTTAGAACTAAGCATTATAGAGACGTTCTTTGTTAAACACCACCCAAGCCCATTCTCTCAAGATCTAAGGACTTCCCATTATCCTGCATTATGGAGACATTGGCTCACAAATGGCTGGGAAATGGGATGGGTCCCAGAGTGACAAGGGTGTTTATAGCAGAGGTCTGCCTTGGAGGCTCTAAGTGATCCATGCCAGGCAGAGACAGAGACAGTTGTAGAAGTGCGGATGCACACCAGGGGTATGAAGAAAATACTCATTCTTAAGAGCCAGGTCATCTCTCTACCACAACATAGGCCTCCACCCCTGCAGCCCAGGTTTTCAAAACCTGACCTGAGAAATATAAAGAAAATGTTGCTTTTAGAGTGAGCTTATAAACCATCTGCTCTCAAGTTGTCATGGGGAAAAGATAGAAAGAGAGTGCAGGGACATTTCTAGGTGTGATGCATGGAGGATTTCAGAGATTTTCATCTGAGCCACTGAGCTCAATGAAGGGGAAAAGACAAAATAAAATGGTGACAGACTAGTTTATATCATTTGGCTCATTAGCTCCCATGGTATCATTTCACAGAGCAAGCAGATTAAAAAGAATGATAATATGTAATTAGGCAATTGTGGACACATGGCCACTCTCATGCCTTTGAATATAAATTGGTCCAGGTAGGAAAATTTTGCAGTATATATTAAAAACTTTGAAATATATGCACTTTGATCAAACAATTTTTCTCCTAGAAATTTATTCTAAAATAAAATTGGACAAAGTCTCAATACATTTATTCATCATAGGGTCACTTCTAATCATGAAAACTTGAAAACAATCCACTTGGCTAACCAATGAGAGCAGATGACTAAATTACATGATAGCCCCACACTGGAATATATATGGCTATTTTAGTGTGAGCATAAAATACTTTTCTAAGTTAGAAAAATGATGTCTATTTCTATTTCAAAAAGTGAAATACAATGACGTCAGAAAACTAGTCTCCCTGTAATCCCAGCACTTTGGGAGGCCGAGGCGGGCGGATCACGAGGTCAGGAGATCGAGACCATCCTGGCTAACAGGGTGAAACCCCGTCTCTACTAAAAAAATACAAAAAATTAGCTGGGCGTGTTGGCGGGCGCCTGTAGTCCCAGCTACTTGGGAGGCTGAGGCAGGAGAATGGCGTGAACCCCGGGAGGCGGAGCTTGCAGTGAGCCAAGATCGCGCCACTGCACTCCAGCCTGGGGGACAGAGCAAGACTCCGTCTCAAAAAAAAAAAAAAAAAAAAAAGAAAACTAGTCTCATATTCACAGAGTTGTTTCTTATTTTACTCACTCCCCATGCTTTTGCCCTCAGAGTAGTTCCTTCCTAGGCAGTTTCCTGGAGTTCATTTTGCACAGAGTTCATAAATCTTCTCTGGGGCTCCCAGCCCAGCTGGAAGTAAATGCTCTGTTTTCTCAACTGCTCTCTTCTGTTGGTTTTTATTGTCTGCCTGGTATTAAGATGATATGTGCCTATGATTTACATCCCTTCCTGGATGTGGAGATTTATGAGGGCTAGATCCACATCTGATTCACCTCTGATTCCTAGGCATGGGTGATGGTAGGGGAGAGAATGAAGTGATGCTTGGTAAATGCTCTAGCATGAGAAAGGTGTTTAGATGAAGTACTGTAGCCAATTTTTATACCAAACATGTTAGCTTCACTCTGATGTCCTAGGTGTTGTTGCCTTATACTCACTCTCTGTCCTCATCAAGGTTGGCACCACTTTTTGCACACTCAGAGCAGAAAACCTTCGAGTATCAGGTCTTATGCTGGAGGAAATTGGCACCATGATGCTCTCTAGTCCAATAAGCCAGGGTGAGCGACTTAGAGGTGTTTGTGGTAAGTGAGAGAAACCCCTTTCTGTCTGCCTCTGTGAAATTCTTGAGTCTAGGTTGAGGAGTCCACTCCCATCTGCATTCCTGCTTCCAAAGTCCCTTCAACCACCAGAGAAAGCCACAGAAAAAATTCAGAGAAGCAAGCATGGCATCTCAGGATTGGAAACGGTTTGTGCCTTGATCTCCAGCTGCAAGGGAAGGCAGAGGTGCAAGGCACTCTCTTTAGGTTGGAGGCAGTATTCTTGGGGAGTGGTAATTTATCTCTCTAGACATCATGATTGATTCTTACTGAAGATAGTTTCAACATCCATTTCTACATTCTTTTCTGTTGTTCTCACTTTTTCCCTTATGATTACAAAAACAATATAAATTTTGACCGTAGAAACTTAAGAAAACACAGATAAGCAAAAAGAGAAAAATTTTAAAAGTCTAAATACCTTTTATTATTTTCATGAGGTTACCATGACACTGATAATGAAGAAATAGATGCTAAAATAAAATTATGGTCAACCATCCTTTATTAAATTATGCAGAAAAATCATTAATCAAGTATTAACAAATCATATTCAGCTGTGTGTGTGTTGGGGGAGGGGAGCGTATATGAAGGATATTACATGACTGATATGGTTTGGATCTGTGTCCCTGCCCAGTCTCATGTTGAAATATAATCCTTAGTATTAGAGGTGGGACATGGTGGGAGGTGTTTGGATCATGGGGGTGGATTTCTCATGAATGGCTTAGCACCATCTCCCTGGTGATGAGTGAGTTCACGTGAGATCAGGTTGTTTAAAAGTTTGTGGCACCTCCCACTCTCTCTTGCTCCTGCTCTGACGATGTGAGATGTCTGCTCCTGCTTCACCTTCCACAGTGAATAAAATATCCCTGAGGCCTCCTCAGAAGCCAAGCAGATGCCAACATGATGCTTCCTGTACAGCCTGCAGAACCGTGAGCCAACCATTACCCGGCCTCAGGTGTTTCTTTATAGCAATGCAAGAATGACCTAATGCAATGACTAATGGGAGCTTCCTTAGAAATAAAAAATAAAGGCCAGGCATGGTGGCTCACGCCTGTAAACCCAGGACTTTGGGAAGCTAAGGCGAGCGGATCACGAGGTCAGGAGATCGAGACCCATCCTGGCTAACACGGTGAAACCCCCTCTCTACTAAAAATACAAAAAAATTAGCCAGGCCTGGTGGCGGGCACCTGTAATCCCAGCTATTCGGGAAGCTGAGGCAGGAGAATGGCGTGAACCTGGGAGGCAGAGCTTGCAGTGAGACGAGATCATGCCACTGCACTTCAGCCTGGGCAACAGATAGAGCAAGACTCCATCTCAAAAAAAAAAGAAAGAAATAAAAAATAAAAATTATAACTCATGATATTATCAGATTAACGGAAAAAAAATATAATTTTAAGAAAAGCATTGAACAAAACAATTTTCATCTGCAATATTTAGAAAAACTCTCAGAAAACTAGGAAGAGAATGTACTTTCCTCAATCTGAAAAGGGACATCAGTAGAATACCTTAGGTAATGCCATACTTAATAATTGAATATTGAATGTTCTCCCCTTACTAGCAAAACAAGGACAGGCTGGACCATTTCTATTTAACATTTTACTGGAGACCATAATCATCCAAGAAGGCAAAAAGAAAAAATATTAATAAAAAGCATGCTGATGAAAAGGAATGAGTTAAGTAAAATCTATTTGTAAATGATGTGATTATTTCCATGGATTGTATTTATAAAATCTACAACTAATCATAGGAAATACAAAATGAATATAGAATTCCATGTTAATATGCAAAATATACAAAAATCAATTGTATATACTTGCTACAAACTATTAGAAACTGAAATTAATTAATTCTATTTACACTGGTGTTAATGAGCACAGAAAAGTTAGGAATGAACTTAACAAAAGAATTGCAATAATGTTAAAGTAAAAAAAAAAATCATAGTATTGCTGAAAGAGCTTAATAAAGAATTAAAGAAATGAAGTGGTGTGCCATATTTATAGACTGAAAAATCAAGGTGCTAATTTTCTGCAAGTTGACTTCTTAAAATTTTATTTTACTTTAGATTCAGGAGGTACGTGTGCATGTTTGTTACATGTATAAGGAAAAGAGGCAATTTAAAGACAACATTCTATTTCATGTTTTCTGTATGTTTATATACACAAAAGTATGTATATTTTGTGTGACCAAACTATCCCTGTATTGTATATACAGTCTTTAGTTGCTTTTTACTCATGTAAAATATATTATGAATATTTTTTCATATTAAGTATTTATCAACACATTGTTTTTAATGGCTGGCTGGTGTTTTTCTGCAGCCAAGAGGAACCTCCAAGTTCTGTATGTTCCAGATAAATGCCCTGTCCTCTGCTTTAGTCAGCACTGGCAGGCATGAGGAGTATGCCTCAGGAGATCTGTATGCTCCTCATAAAACTCTCACCCCTTCCTCCTTCTCTGTCTCATCAAATGCTCACAGCCTCACTACAACTGTCTGCCAGGAGATGCTCGGAAACAATTTTGTCCTTTATACTTTTCACATTAGCCACCACAAGTAGCTCAGGACACCTTGAGTTTCTCTAATCCCAAAAGGACTCCATGGGCAGTGAGGTAAATCACCCTGCCAACCACAGAGGCATTGCCTAATGACCGTCCCTGATTTATTTTCTTCCCACTCCTACCATCATCAGAATATGTATGTGTGTGTGTATACATATACATGCATGTATGTATGCATATATGTGTGTCTGTCTTTAATTACTAGGATACAAGCTATATGAGGTATATTGGATTTTTGAAGGCAGGAATTTTTGTCTTTTCTTGTTGGGTTATAATCTCCAGTGCCTAAAATAGTGAATAGCACACGGTAAGCACACACTAAATATTTATTTAATTGATGGATGATTTCATGATAATAAAAAATACTGCCATAAACATCCTCATAGCAAATCATTGTACTCATTCAGAATGATTTACTTTTGATAAACTTTTAGATGTGGAATTTGCTGGATTAAAAATAAAAAATAGGCACCCTTTTTTCTTTTTTAAAAAAAGACATTTAGGCCATGAATGAGCAAACTGCAACATGTAGCATAACCGAGGCCTATTTCTTCATAATCTCAGTGATACTATTTAATAAATATTAGCATTTGAAAACATCATCACCCATTCTGGGAAAGACAAAACTCAAGAGAGAGTAAAATGAGCAGTTGATGCTAGGGATTTAGAGAGAGGGTATAGGGATGAGTAGGTGGAGCAAACGGATTTTTAAGAAAGTAATGAAATTCTGCATCATACTGTAATGGTGAATGCGAGACATTAAGTATTTATCAAAACCCATAGAACTTTCAAGCACAAAGAGTGAACCTTAATGAATGCAATTTAAAAAAATCATTTAAGGAGCTGGGATCCCAGGAGGGAAAGCAGACTATGACAAAGAATCTAACTGTATGACAAATGCCTGAATCAACCACATTGAAGGGAGTGTAAGGGGAGGTGCTGGCATAACTTTGGAAATAAATGGAGTCTGCAAGACAAAAGGCACAAGAAACTGTACATAAGACTGTACTCTAGTTGATAAATTTGTTTCCCACGGGAATACAGGTTAACAATTCCGATACTGCTATACATGTATACTAGAGTTGAAGAATTAAGTAAATGGATATAAGTTGGTGAAAGTCATGTTTCTCACTGTTGGAGTGCGAGTTTACAGATAAGCCAGGGCAGGAAGCTAGATGATCCGTGTGGCGATGAATCGGAGCTGGGGACATCAGTATGAACTCAACGTTTAGCTTAATATGGATACAGATGGTTACATACAGAAATATTTATAGATATGTGTATTTACACAGGTTAGTGTATTCACTAGAATACATAAGAAAATATGTCAGCTGAGAGGGCCTAGAAGCAAAGACACCCCTGTAGCAAGAAGAACACCTAATGCCCAGATCCTGGTTACTAATACCATTCTCTAATAAAAGTAACCAGAGGTACTTGGAGAAATAGCTGTTTCAATGACTGGGGCAGTAAAAGCACAAGATGAGCCTGGAGCATTTTATAGTGTCAGATTGCAAGGATGTGCTAAAACAAATGATAAGTGTATATCAAAGAAGCTCAGAAGCCAAGTGAAAGAGCTTCCAATGGCCAAAGCTGGAAAAATTGGAACAAGATAAATAAAGAATTGAGTTATAACTCAAGGTATAAATCATATATCTCTGAGTGTATACGGATATAAATAAGTGACTGAATAGCTTAATGAATGGGGGAGAAGAGACAAATCTCTCATGCAGGCTAATTCCAAACAATTTACCTAGATGCTCTGCCCTCAAAGAGGGATAGCATAACTCCTCACTCTTTCAGTGTGGGCTGGAGATACCTGACAAAGACTACCTTAGCCAGGTTATCAAGGCCAATACCAACAGTCATAAGTCATGCTGTTAGTATGTACCCTTGATATAATGTGATGAAAACTGCAATTACCTTTCTGGTCGTACTCCCACAGACCCATAACCTGAGTCAATCCATTAAAAAAAAATCAGCTAATAGAGGGACATTCTACAAAATACCTGACCAGTGCTCCTCAAAACTCTCAAGGTAATAAAAAACAAGGAAAGTGCCTAACTATCATAGTCAAGAGGAATGTAAGGAGACATGATAGCCATATGTAAATCCTACCTGGATGGGATTCTAGGCTCAAAACAAAGGACATTAGGTAAAACATAAGGATGTTTGAATAAAATATAGACTTTAGTTAATAATTTTCTATCAATATTGGTTCATTAGTTGAAACAAATATATCATATTAAGATAAGATGTTACTAATAGGTAAGACTGAGAACTCCAAACTCTCTTATTAAATTTTCTGTCAATCTAAAACTGTTCTAAAATGTAAAGTCTGTATTTTAAAACATTGCCAATTGGACATAGGTGAAAACTAACACCTTGTTTTTTCTTTATTTGCCTTTCTTTGTTTACTAGCGTGATGAAGCCTTTTTATGTGTGCATGCATTGGCTGCTTATATTTCTTCTTTGAATTGCCAATTTTCATGTGTCCCTAAGGTTTTATGGTTATTTATTATGTGGCATTATTGTAGTTGTATATAACTGATACAATCTCATAGAATTATCATAGTCCTATGAAGTATTATTTACCCGTTTTCCATAATTATATAAATATCCAGTTTACAGGTGAAGATATGGAGGCTGAGAGAGACTGAATAATTTACCCAGTTCGTAGAATAACACCTAGGCTTTGAAATCACGTCGGTCTAACTCCAGAATCCCCTAGCCACCATGTAATACCATGAAGTACCAAGTGATGATGTTGGCAGAGGAAGGGGAGGGAGTCTTGGCAGATAGCTTGGGGTCCAGTGACAACGTTTGAATTCTGGGCTTTAGAATAACGACAACACCCCAGAGAGGGGCACCACATAGTCAAACTATATAGGAAGTCTCTGAGTGGCCGATGTGAGAAGTGGCTCGTGAGGACACCAGATTTCCTGCAGGTCTCTCCAGACTCTGCCGAGAACAGCAAAATGGGTTCTCTGGAGTTGTGCCTGGAAGAAATGTAATTGTCAGGGGTTAGAAGGCAGCAGAATTCCATGCCATATATCATCATAATTTAATGTTGAGCCTCTTAAAACTGAAGCCAGGAAGGAGAACCTTCCTTCCCCAGAGTGCGTTAACAGCATCCAGGCTGCAGGGCCCTCCACTCGCCAGTACTTGCCTTTGCAGGGCTTGACCTCTAGGACCTGGGATGTAAAGGGCCAAAGATGTGGAGGTTCATAGCCACTAGTACTGATAGACCTCCGATGAGTGTAGGAACACCAGGGTTCTCCGTCTCGCACTGAATTGGATAAAACGACACGGACACATGTGGAATGGTTTTAAGGAGCAAAAACTTTAATAGGCAAGAAAGAAGTTAGGAAGAAGAAAATAGCTCCCCTTTAAGAGAGAGTGGGAGGGGGTACTCCAACAAAGAGAAAACCCGTGTGTGGAACAAAAGTGGCTGCTTATATGAGGACGTTGGAGGAAGTGGTGTCTGATTTGCATAGGGCTCAGGGGATTGGTTTGACCAGGCATGTCACTCATGTAGCCCACGAAAAACCTAGCCTTCCCCCACTAGCCTTTTAATATGCAAATGAAGGACGCCATGATGTTCTACACACATGGGGTTATGTGGGGGCAGCCGTGTTGCCAGGCACATGTGAGGGCAAGGGCAAGAAGATGGCAGTGGGAATCGCTATGTTTGGGTGGACCCAGTTTCTAATGGTTGGCATTTGCATATCAAAGGTTGCCCCCCACTTCTCCCCCACCAAGAGCTGGGGCTTTCCTGCTAGACAAGAAACTTTTCTGAGGCTGCTTTAAAAGAAACGAAAACTTCCCAAGGACCCCTTTTCCTATCTGGCTAAAATAATTTCTTAATAACTCCTATAACAGTACCTGCCAGCTTAATGCTTGACCTCAAGGAGTTGGGATGATACCCAAAGAGTCTAGGCTCAAGGAACTAAACTTGATCTCTGACTTGGCTGCTTGGTCCTATGCAACCTTGGGCAGGTCAACTCGCCTCTCTGCTCCTTGGTTTGTTCATAACAAAATGAGGACCATAGTCTTGTTCTACTGACCTCACAGAATGTTTCAGTGGATAAATAATAGTACTGATGGCTAAGAACAACTTCATGCTCTCTCTCGATCATCACCTTGCATGCATCATCTTGTTAAATATTCACAGAAATCTTTTTAGGCATGTGTTCATCTGATCCTCATTTTGTGGACAGGAGAACTGGTCCAGAGAGATGATGTCGCTTGTCTGAGGTCACCTGGCTTGCAAAGATTAAATTTAAACTTAGAGCTCATCCCAGTCGCCAGAGACTTATGTTACTAATCAAATTCCGACATGATGCTAGACAGAAAAAATGCTGCAAGGAACAGACTTCTGGGGAAGAAATTACGGGCTGGCTGGGGAAGCTGGACATGTGGGATGTGGCCAATAGCTGGAACTTGGTATTGATTGCAGGGTGGGTGTGCATGCGGAGGGAGTTTAGAGGAACAAGGTGGTTGAGGACAAGGGGTGGAGAGAGAAACAAGCATGACTGAAGAAGACTGGCAGAGAGGGAGAAGGGAGAGGCATGGCAACTTCCAGAAGAAATGGAAATCTAGGGAAGGCAGAGACACCAGAAGGGGATTTTTAGGGAGCTTTACTCTTGGATATGCATTGTAATCTCCATCCTCTAGGCCCCATTAAACCATCAGTAAAATCCAGAGTTTTTTGTCAATGCCTTCAGAAGTGCATCCAAGTTTGCTTTGGGGATTCAACAGCTTGAGGGACTGATCATGGGGTGGGCGGAGCCCAAGAAGCAGCTCAAGGCTAAGGGCCACACCCACTCTCCTTCCCCAGGCTCCTCGGCCTGCGCCTGCCTTGGGGCCCAAAGCTGTCCCAGGGAGCTCCATGGCTGCAGCTTCCATGTGCCTCACTTTGGGGCCACAGAGGAGACAGCTTTTTACAGGAGGTAATCATGCAAGGTGTAGGAGTCTGGCTAGATCCTGGGAGAGATAACTTCTTGAATATATGTTAGTGCTTTAAATTGAGGCAGAATCATCCTTCTCTCTCCTTCCCCTCCTTTCTACCTCATTTTTTCTTTCTCTTTTTCTCATTTCTCTCCTTTCTCTCTCTCTCCTTCTGTATTCCCTTGTTGCTCATCCAGCCCTCCCTCCATGTTCCAGGGCTGCAATTTCAACCTCTATGTGCAAGTTACTGTGCTCTGCCCAGGACGCAGGGATGAATGGCATCAATGTCCTGTGTTCTCTCACACATTTTTTATCTACCCTAGCTGGGCAACAGGGCTAGGAGCTGGAGATTTTACATATATCTCTCACAGTGCCTGGTCCCTGCTCCCCAAGTACCCAAATCCAGTGGGGAGACAAGCATGCGAGCCAATCCCCAAAATACTCACCCCTCCAGATTCAACTCCCCAGGGCAACCAGACCTTACGAAGTTTCTTTTGTTTTCTCATTTAATAAAATGCAGTTTTCACCTTTCACTGCCAGACTTAGTTTGTAAGCATCTTTTCCATGTTGCTACACAACCTTCATCCTCATTCCTTTAATGGCCACATCATATGACACTAAGTAGCCTAATTTACATAACTGGCCTCCTGTTGTTGGACATTAGGTAGTTTCTAGTCTTTTTTTTCATCTTTATAGTTTTAAAAGTATTAACTTTTTAGAGCCTGCCCTTTCTGGAGGATCATGGGTCCAATTTTAAATGAGAGAATAGAGGCATGGGTAGAAGGTTTGTGTCTTCCTGCCCTTTTCCCACCCCTGGTGCCACCGTGACTATATAGCATGGCTTGGTGGAGAGTACCTGCTGGCCCCTATTCTAGGACCCATCACATTGCCTTAGAACTCTCCATGAAAGTGTCATCTCCAATACCCGTGACCTTTTTTCTTCTTTTCTTTTGTTAGAGACAGGGTCTCGCTATGTTGCCCAGGCTGATCTCTAACTCTTGGGCTCAAGAGATCTTCCCGCCTCAGCCTCCAGTGTAGCTGGGAGTACAGGTGCACATCACCATGCCTGGCAAGACTGTATCTTTTCAATGGCCTTTTCATCTCTATGTCCCCAGTGCCTGACACAGGAAAGCCCCCTCAGAAATGAAGGGAAGGAAATAAATAAAAGGAGGAATAAAGCCAGAGAATGGTTTCCTTTCTCATTCTGGCCACCTCTCATTAATAGGGCCTGAGACTGCTGAAGGGCATTAGTGACTGAACATGTTGACATTGTGTAATTTATTAGCCTGAACTGTTCAAATTATGCCTTCCCCCCAGGACTTGCCCACAATGAAAGCAGATTTTATCCTGGGGCCCTGAATAAATACTCAGAGAAACAGAAACCTCATGAATTTTTTAAAGAGCTTATTGGAATCAGGGAAAAACCTGGCATTCTGAGTCAGAAGTATCCAGTAGATCAGCATTTGTTTCTCTTTACCCTCTTTAATCTTTTTTAATCCCCTTGCTTTCCAGTATTAATCTGTGCTTCTCCCCCCTGAATTCCCCTCCATTTTGGATCATCCGGAGAAAAATACCCCACCCACAAGACTCCCACCTCCATCTCCCATCATACTGGCAGGACTGGGGAACATTGCCCAGCCCCTGTCAAAGGACAGGTCCTGGAACTCCAGAGGTGCCAAGACCCTGTCCCCTGCCTGCACCTGTTTGGGGGTGAGATTAGAGGTGTTGGGATCATAATGCTGAGGCTCTCGTGTCCTCTTGAGAAAAAAAGCTTCCTGGCTATGAGCGACACCTGAGCTTATCAACCCCCAAATGTCAGCCTTGCCGAAAGTTAAGCGGTTTACAAGGTCTTGCTGAGAAATTCTGTTTACTAGAAGCTAATAGAAGGTCAGCATTTTCCATTTCGATTTTTTTTCCTTCCCACTGCCTAGGGTCTCAGTAATGTTCCCTTTCTCTGGCATTTTGACACAGTTCCTATAAATTCTGGCAAGGTAGCTAAACACTTTGACTTTATGCTCCCCACAAGCCTGGGAAATATGGGTTGTTGTTATTTCCATTTTATACACGAGGAAACTGAAGCTTGAACAGAGAGGGGTCCTTTGCCCAAAGTCATACACAGCAGCTGATCCAAGTGGCTTCAGAACTCATGTCTGTCTGAATCCAGAGGTCATGCATCAGTATGCTATGATTTCTTCATTTCTTCTTCTGCTTGACAAGCCAAGAATGACTCCTCCCCTGCCTCAGGTTCCCCGCTTGCAGTGACTTTTAGAATTGATGTAAACAGCCTGAGTTCTACCTTCCATCTCTGGTTTCCTTTAATTTCCTAGGTTAGAGGTGAGCAAACCATGGTCTAAATTTGGCCCACTGCCAGTTTATGTAAATAAAGTTTTATTGGAACACAGCCATACTCATTCATTTACATATTGTCTGTGCTTGCTTTCATGGTACAACAGCACATTTGTGTAGCACAACAGACACCACATGGACCACAAAACCTGCAATACTTACAATCTGGCTCTTAAAGACAAATTTTCTGACCCCTGGAATCTAGGATAATCATTGCCCATTATCCCAGAATCTAAGGTAATGGATGATAACAACAACAGTAATAAGAATAGATCACATTTATTGAGGGTTATGTGATCTATAAGAATAGATTACGTTTCTTGAGTGCTAGTTGCTTTCTCTGGAATATCTCATGGAATCCTTCAACAATAGTGTCTGGCAGTGCTCAGAGAGGTGAGCCATTTCCCCACAGTCACAGAGCTAGAAAGAAGGGAATCTGGGACTTAAATCTGGAGCTCACTAACAAATAAATTCCGAAGTGCTCTATACTACTAAGGGCATAATGTTCACATACATTGTCTACCCAGTATCTGGCATTTGTGTTACCTGTTGGGATGGGAAGTGATACAAAATGAGTAAAGAAACATCTCTGTTTGTGGGAAACTGTGGGCTTATGGGAAAGTCAGCCCTCCATATAGACCAGCATCAAGATGGCTGTCACAGACAACAAAGAGCCCAGAGGAGGGGATCAGGAAAGAGGGCTCCGAGGTGACCCATCACACCTTTAATGGTGAACAGAAATGTCATAATTGAGATGGAACAGAGAGGCGCATCCCAGGCCACAGGAACAAGTTAAGCAAAAGCTTAGAGCAAGCAATTTTCATATGCCTGAGTTTAGAGTGAATGGAGGGGTAGGAGAGGATGAAGTGTTGACAGAAGTAACAGTAGGGATTTGTTTGGAGTCAGGTGAGAAGAGTCTTGGATGTGAGGCTGAGAACTTTGGAATGTATTTCTTTCCCTTATCTAGAAAGAACCTCGGGTTTCTCATGGCATCCCATGTATTTCTGGCAAGCAGTAGATGCTCAATAAATGCCTTTAAGAACAGAATGGCATCCCTCAGTAGGAAGGAGTGAGTCTCCTCTTGGCTTCTTCTACACGATGCTCACACAGCAGCAGATGCTGAGATCTGTCCAGGTGACAATGACCCATCTGCCTGGGACCACTTCTAGACCTTCTGTAGAGTTACAAATTTGGGGTCAGATCAATGGGTCTCTGGAGAGGGGCTTTCCAGAAGAGGCTTCTATTTTTCTGTCTATACCCAGATGGCAGAGCAGCGGTCTTGTGCCCTTAAGGAACTACACTTCTGTTCTTCTTTTTTTTTGAGATAGGGTCTCATTCCAACCCAGGTTGGAGTGCAGTGGAGTGATCTCGGCTCACTGCAACCTCTGCCTCCCAGGCTTAAGTGATCCTCCCACCTCAGCCTCCTGAGAAACTGGGACCACAGGCATGTGCCACCATGCCTGACTAATTTTTTGCATTTTTTGGTAGAGACAGGGTTTCCTCATATTCCCCAGGCTGTTCTCAAACTCTTGTGCTCAGGCAATCCACCTGCCTTGGCCTCCAAAAGTGCTGGGATTACAGGCATGAGCCACCATGCTTGGCTGATGCTTGTATTCTTGATCATTCACTTGAGTGCAGCAAAAGAGAGCAGGACAATCTAGCCTTTGGGGCCATTCAAATCCCAGCTCTGCAGATTTCGGATTCTGTGACCTTGGACAAGTCCTCTAATTTCACAGAGCTTCAGTTTTCTCATCTCTAAAATGGAGATAATTATTCCTGTCTCATGACAAAGCCAACTTTATTTATTTATTTAACAGTCCTGTTGATCATCTGGGGATAGCTCTGCAGGTTAGGAAAGACCCCACTCCCTTTGTCTTTCATTCTGGAGCTAGTGGCCTCACAGGACATGCTCTTCTAAAGGAAGGGAACAGAAATCTCAAGACAGCACATGAAAACACAGGCAAAACTGTGTAAGGCTTAAGCTCAGAAGTGGCCCAGAGTTACTTCAGCATTTCTAAACATTTACTGTTGGCTAACACACGTTGTATGGTCCAGCCCAGTATCAATGGGATAGGAAGGTACACTCCACCCACAGTGAAATGTGTAACAGTGGAGAAGGAAAAAAACTGTGAGCAAATTGTACTCCTGCCACAATTGCCAAAACTCACAGCATGACTGTGGGCCATATGATCCCATTTTCTACCCAGCATTGCCGTCTATGTTTCTCAATGTTTATCATGTCATCGAAACCCCACCTTATAGGTGGATGAACCGAAGTTTGGGCACCTTCCCATGGTTTGTCTCCAACCACAGAGAGTTGCCAAAACTAGGTTGGCTATTTACTCTGGACAGCTGTGTCTGTTATTAACCATACTCGTAGTGGTGGGGATGCTGTATCTCTCCTTTCGGTTAGTTGGGTTCTAACTGGTAGCCTTCAGCATGAATTCCCAGAGGGAGACTAATTTACTGGTGGAATGTGAGGACAGCCACTGTCCTCTCCCACTGTGCCTCCAATGTGAGGCAAAATAACCAGCCCCTATCTTGGATAGAGACCACCAAAAATCCAGTTAGAGGTAGTCAACCCTGCCCATTTTATTTCCTCTGGCTGAAATGTTTATTCTCCCACTGCCAAAACTAGGTTGGCTATTTATTCTGAACAACTATGTCTGTTATTAACCATACTCATAAAAAGGTCTTCCAAAATTATCTCAATACTAGGGACAACTCATTTAGAACACTAGCAGCAACACCACCACTGGCAAAATCAGTAAGTGAGCCATGTGGTGTCCACCCTAACCCAAGGGAGTCTGTTGACAAGTTGATGAGTATTTTTGGACATAGACAACTTGGGCTTGGCCCAGATTCACTCATCTCTTCAGTAGAGCTTTCCAGAGGGTTCAAATTATTTCCTAATTTGTTCCAGATCCACCATCTTTTGTGGCTTATTTGGGCATTGAGGTCATCCAGAGATGGTTGAGTTGGGCAATGGAGAAAGCAATGAGAGGAAAGAAATTCTTCATTCATTCATTCACTCACTCATACCCTCACTCACTAGTTGCTGAGTGTTTCCAGTGTCCTAGATTCAAAGTTGAAAAAAAAAAAGCAGAAGTCCCACTGGGCTTGCCATTTAGCACACCTTATCCTTTTTGAGTGCATTGATTCAAAATAAATAGTTGGCTTCTCATCAGACATTGCACTGCAGATGATTGGTTCCAACTAATCACAGCCATACTATTCCCCTTGCCAATGATTGGTTTAAGGGTTAGCATGTGACCCGGTTCTGTCCAATGAGAGGTGAGAGAAAATTTGTTAGGGGCTTTTGGGAAACCTTCCATTACTAAGAAGGAGGCATAAGAAGGGAGGGATACTCTTTACTGCTTGTAGCTATGTATTAATAAATGTGACACCTGCAATTCAGACAGCCATCTTACTATATGCCAGAAAAGGAAACTAACTCTGAAGATAGCAGTGTTGAAACATGAGGGAGCTACATTTTCCTTGACATTGTTGTGCTGCTAAATCTATACCCCAAAGGGGAATCTGCCTGGTGGACCTCCTGTTATGCGAGATGATAGATTCTGTCAATGTTTTGGCCAGTGTGTGTTGGGGTTTCTTTTACCTGCACCCCAAAGCATCCTAATGGGTGCAGCGCTATTACTGTAGAACCCTGATTTATCTCTGAAGGAGCAGGTGGACAGAGCAGTGGATTAACTTGTTTATAATCACACAGCTGGGAAATGTCTGATTAGGCTGTGAGCCCAGGACTCTGCCTTCAGTCCACCTCCCTCCCCACAGGTGACTTACAGCTAGCCTCTAAGAATGAGCAGCCAGAAAATAACAGTTATTGAGTACTATCTAGTTTTGGGGCAGTGCTGGGTGCTGAGTGGTCAGGAGTTGATGCATAAAGAAAGAGAAGACGGTGAAGATCCTGATGGAACACAACATGGCAGGTGGGATTGAGGGATCATGCATGTGGGCTCTGGGCTAAAGTCCCTGCCCCATCTGCCTACACTCTTCATAAACCACACCTGCTTTACCTGGGGTAATCCTGTACAGTGGAGGACACTTCTGGTTTGGATTCAGGTAGACCTGGTCCAAATCCTGTCTCGGTTACTTCCTAGATGTGCGGGGTTGGGCATGTCCTGTCACCCTTCTTGGCTTTGGTCAACTCATGCTGGGTCACAGTGAGGAGCAGACATGTAGCATGACATCGCCGGACACCTAGAAGGTGCTGAATGAAGGATGACTGTGGGCACAATCATGACAGTTAGGACTATCCAGAAACCTGAGAATCATATAGCAGGAGTGCTAATCTTAGTCCCTGCTCTGCTATGATGGGTTGTGTGACCTCAAGCAATTCCTGCCTTCTCTGAGCCATTCACTTATGCCCCTGATCCTTGAAAATTGTGGGATTGGGCTTGATAGCCATTTTCAAACTCTGTTCCATGGAGATCTAGAGATTCTTTGGCTGTATAATGAGGATAGGGGCACAAGAGGAGAGATGAAACCATCCCTTCCACACCCAACCTCATCTTCAACCATAGCAGCTCTTTGCTATTTCTTTCATGAGACTAGGACTTTCTGTACGATGTTATTTGGAGAGAGATTCTGCTGCTATATATATGCAACTTGAAAACCCTCTAGATAGATCTCTACATTCCTTCCAGTTATTTAGTAGTTAATAGCATAAGCTTTGGTGCTCATTGCATCCAGATTTGAATGATG
Source organism: Nomascus leucogenys (assembly GCF_006542625.1). NCBI lineage: Eukaryota > Metazoa > Chordata > Mammalia > Primates > Hylobatidae > Nomascus > Nomascus leucogenys. Next base: position 75,224,542 of record NC_044390.1, read on the forward strand.
ACTCTGCCATTTATTATGTGTTAACTTGGGCAAGCTGATAACTTCCTCACTCACAGTCTCCACATCTACCAGCCATTCAGGAGAATGTCCTTTCCCCTCATCTCCACCAGCAGGAGGTGTTATAACTCTTTTTAATTTTCGCCAGTTCAATGGGTATAGAATAATATTTCATTGTTACTTTAATTTGCATTTGCCTAACTTCTAGAGAATTGGAGCCTCTTTTCCTCTGATTCTTGGCCATTTGGATTTCTTCCATAAATTTCTATTCTTTGCCCATTTTCTCTGGGGCCGTTTGTCATTTTTCCGGTCAGTTTGTGAGAACTCTTTGACATCATATGGACATTATACTAATATAGTATGGATTTTATCTTTCACCTGCATTACAGCTTTTTTTAAGAACCATCTTCTGTTCCTTCTAAAATGTTGCTATAATGGTATTACTGCACTGTCACATGAGGATTAAATAGCCTAATGTATATAAGCACATAGCAGAAATCCTGGTAATTTCAATACAGCATTTCTATTATTTACAGGCTTTGAGTGTGGGTACATGGTTCTGGAGTCACCTGAATGTGTGTTGCTGATGGAGTTAGCTAAAATGACAGTGCCAGGCAAGGAAGTACTTGTGATCTATAATGTAAACACCTAGGAGAAGGGAAAAAAGAATGTTACTGTCTTGTGTCTGCTCATCTGGGAGAGTGAGCAGAAGAGATTGTCAGCAGAGTCGAGTCTAATATGCATGTGACTGATGAACTGTGGAATTGACAGGGCTCCATTATTTACTCTGTGATAGGAAAAAGTATACTCATGCTTGAGAGCTCATGAGCAATGGAGATACCAAATAAATCAGAATAATAACTGAGGGGTGACACCCATGAGTCAGCTCTACCAGCAAGTCCTGCCCAGAACATCCCTTTTGCCAGAATCAGACTCCACCAAACAGGTCAGCGTTAAGGGCTGCTCTTCTGTGCAGTCAGCATGAACGGGTCCAAATTTGTATCAATTATTTACTGCTACCAAATGCTGCATAACAAACAACATCAGTGACATTAAACAATAAACACTTATTGGTCATTGGTCATTTGTGACTACTGGGTGGTCAGCAAGGCAGCTCTGCTGATCTTGGCTGGGTGCACTCACATGTCTGGGGTCAGCCGGCTGTCAACCTGTCCTTCCATGCAGGATGTTGTCAGTGGCTTATGCATCAGAATTACCTATGGAGAAGAATATTAAAATACAGATTCCAGGGCCTCATTCCTAAAGAGTCCATTTTAAAAGGTCTGAGGGTAAGCTCAGGAAACTGTTTTAACTAATTGTAGATCCATGCTATTTCTATTTTAGACTGGGACTTCTCAGTGCTAATTTTGGGTGACAGTGGTGGATAAAGAAACATCGTCAACAGTGATGACTGGACTCTCCTCCACGTGTATCTCATCCTCCAACAGACAGCCTGGGTGTGGTCTTATGGGAGAGGTATAGGCACAACCACTTTTTAAGCCTCATCTTGGGTCATGCTTGCTAAAGTCTCATTGGCCAAAGCAAGTCACTTGGTGGAGCCAACTTGAGAGAGGAGGAGCATTACAGTCACATGGGCAAGGACATAGGCACAGGGACAGATGAAGAATTGGGGCCACCACTGCAATCTACCACAATGGTTCAGCATGGAGGTTAAGATTACAGGATATAGAAACAGTTGGACCTGGACTTTGGTGCCTCTTCCTGCTGGGATTTTCATACTTCCTCCTATTTCTCCCCGAGGTGCCTACACCAAAGCCTTTTCCTGTAAGGCTTTGCTCTCAGCTAGCTGCCACAGTCAGAGATTTTCTTCAGTGTTGCCTCCCAGCTGCCAATGCCCTCTCTCTCTTTCAAGGATATTTGCATTAAAAGAGTCTTACTGCTTTTTCTGATTACAAGGGAATATGTGCTCTTTGCACAATGCTCAAGCCATACAGATAATCATGACCTAGCTCCATCACCCCTCTCTGAGAGGGAACTTTCCACTGTCAGTATGTTGTTTTCCATACAGACTTTTTCTTTGCCTATTTGAGATCTGTTTGTCAAATACGGGGTCAAGCTTTAGACAAGTTGCTTTATTCACTTAATATCAACAACAACAGCAACACTGTGTGGGTGTCTTTCCGTGCAGGATGTTGTCAGTGGCTTTTACATCAGAATTACCTATGGAGGAGAACATTAAAATACAGACTCCAGGGCCTCATTCCTAAAGAGTCTATTTTAAAAGGTCTGAGGGGAAGCTCAGGAAACTGTTTTAACTAATTGGAGCTCCACACTATTTGTATTTTAACAGGGTCTCCTTGCCTGGTGCTAATTTTTGGTGACAGTGATGGAAAAAGAAATACCCAGTGAAGGGAGTGATTAGTGCAGGGGCTCTAAGCACTGTGATAGCCACTAGGGGAGACACTTGTGATTGAATCACATCACCTCAGGAGGCCCGTTTTTTTGTTGTTTTTTGTTTGTTTGTTTGTTTATTTTTCAGAGAAAGGAGGCTGTATTGACTTGCACCATCAGTTTCTTTGGAACCTGTCCAGGTATGGCCCCATAAGTAACCAAATAACCACTAACCTAGGTTCAGGAATTTCCCAGCTGTGTGTTCTTAGGCAAGTGACTTCACCTCTCTGGGCCTCAGCCAGTTCATCATAACATGGAAATCATAATATCCACCTGGCTCAGCAGTTGAGAAAAGCAATGAGTTCACACCCAGAAAACGCCCACCCAGCTGGGCTCATAATAGGTCTTCCATAAACAGTAGCTTCCCTTCCCCCTTGCGATGTGGCGAGCAGGGACTTACTGGGCAGTCTGGGAAAAGCCAGAGAGCCCCCGAGGACAGCAGCAGCCATACCATGTGCCTTGATTAGTTAATTATGGAAAATTAGGGCAAGTCAGGTTTCTGCCTTCAGGAATCTCCTATTAAGGTCTGGACGATAGTGCGAGATTTTAATCATTCTCCAGGGGCTGGTGACAAGGAAGGTTCTTCCTGCTGGGACTGATAAGTAGGGGAACCAATCAAAATGTACAAATACAGCCAAGAAAGAGGCTCGGGGAGGCCTTTGGAGTGGGCCACAGCCTTTTTTGGATGTTTGCTGGCTGGGGACTCTGATCAGACAAATTCTGAGTGGGGCATTCCGGGTCTCCTGACATCAGAGTTATGTGTGGTAGATGCAGAAATGGTGGCAATTTGCTGCCCTTCTCTGTATTTACTCTTTTTCCAATGTGCTTTTGCAGCTCCTCTCATTGAAAAGTGGAGTCTGGTTCCCGAAAAATCCTTGACTCTAGGCTGGCCTTATCACTTGTATTGGCCTATAGAGTATAGTGGAAGTGACTCAGAGAGTTCCTAGGCATTCTCAGGGGTCAAGAGGACTAGAACACTTCTACTTTCTCTTTTGAGATCTTGCCCAGCCACCATGGGGACAACCCCAGGATATCTGCTAGCAGATGAGAACTTGTGGAGGGGAGCTCAGTCATTTCAGACAAGGTCATTCTATATCAGCCTACAGCCAGTTGACCCTCAAATACTGAAAAGCCCACCAAGACAATGAAGCCACCTACCTGACCTCCAGCTGTACTCAGACACTTAAGTGAGTTTAGCTGAAGCCAGAAAAATCACCCACAGACAATGAGAAAAACAATTAAAGCAATGAGTTTGGGGATGGTTTATTAGGCAGCAATGGCTAACCAATACAGTGTGTGTGTGATGATAATGGTATAAAAATAATACAACTCTAGTAACAATAAGGGCTACATTTACCCCATTCCAGAGACTTTGCTAAGGATTTTATGCCTATTAGCTTATTTAATTCTCATCAAGCCCTGCAAAGTAGGTGTTATCATCTTCATTTTATAGAGGGGGAAATGGAAACTCAGGAAGTTTTATGTGCATTGTCTACTTTCAGTTGCTTTCAAGTGGGGAAGGCAGGAGTGGAACTCAGGTCTGTACTGCCTCCTAAGGGGCCTGATCTGTAGAGAAGCCATTCTCAGAGTAAGGCCAGAATCCTTAGCCTGGTATATAGCAGACCTCCATGACCTGGCCCCTTGTGATTCTTTCCCTCTACCTTAGTTGACCTTCTCTCCTTCTTCACCTGGAAAACTCTTATTCATCCTTCAAAACCCAGCTCAGGTTTCCCCTATATTAGCTCTTAGAAGCAACTAATATAAATCCTTTCTTCAAATTGGCAGAACCAGTAAGAACATTTAATGTTTCACATGAATGGAACTTCAGAAGTCAAGAGGGGAGGAGAGTCCTGGTTTGGTCAAGGCAGCAGTTCAATGGTGTCCTCAGGCATCCCTGTCCCTTCCATGTATGTACTCTGGAAGTGTTATGCCAGGCAGGTTTCAACATGGATGTAGCAGACATGACATCATAACCAGACCCAGAACATGCAGAGAAACCAGAATTTTTTTTCTTATGCCTTGTTTTTGGAACCAAGGAAACTTTCCCGGCAGCCTCGTAACAGACTGTCCTTCATGTGTCCTTGGCCAGGATTGGTCTCATGTCCTTCCCTGAGCCAATCACTGGCAGGAAGGAGAATTGCATCAGCATCAGTGGCTTTGACACATCCAATCACTTTTAATGGAGTGGATCTGGGAGAATCAACCACTATGGTGTGATATATCTCCCCTAGGAAGCCACCTCGGACTTTCCAGCCTGGATCAGGTGGCCCCACTGGGTTCTCTCAGCTTCCCATGCTTGTCTCCATCACAACTCTGGCCACCATTTGTCATAAAGGTGGCTTTCTTGGTAAGACTTCCCCTCCAACTTGGCTCTTTCTCTCAGTCTCATCCATTGTTTCCTGTGCCACCCTAACTCTCCCTACATTCAGAATTACTTGCCCAAAATCCCTCTTCCCCCCCCATAGAACTTGAAGTTCTTAAGAGCAAGTGTTATTTCTGCTTCCCTTACTGCTGTGTTCCCAGCCCCTAGAAGAGTACCAGGCCCATCAAGAAGCATAATATTTGTTTTGGATGACTTATTTGCTAGGACTAGGACTCTGAATCAGGGACAGGAGATGCTGGAGAAGGAATTATAAGATAAATATTGAGATGTCACATTCAACGGAACCTTATGCAAATTTCCACCAGGGGTGGTCCAAAGCTCAGAAAATGCCCACTGAGCTGAGCCACTGGGCATCACACCCATTAATGGCTCTGAATAATACCCAACAACCATGGGGTGTTCATGGCTCACAAATGACCTGCCCATATATTAGACCTCCTGCTTCTCTGGGCGACCCCATGTAGGAGGCTCATTTTACAGATGACACCTGGGGAGGTGAAAGGACAGGCTGAGAGGCTCAGTTGTCAATTCATGGTGCCAAGGCTTGGATCCTGAGTCTGCCTTGACTGCAAACTGGTGCTGTCTCCTCTTCATACAAATACCAATGGGTTTCTAGCCTCCAACTCTATCACCATCTAGGTGACTCTCCTTGGGATAATGTGTAACTGTCAACCGCCCCCTGTATTGGGTTTTGTGAGAGAAACTTTTTTTTCTCCCTTATAAAGAAGTTTATTAAACATATGGTATTTTGTACTATTACCCATCAAATATTCACTCTCTCCTTCCTGCTCTGTGGGCAGAGTATATTTCCTCACTCTGCTATGTTGGGCTTAGCCATGTGGCTTTATTTGGCCATTGGAATGTGGGCAAAAGTGATGACGTGGCATTTCCAGGCAGTAGCCTCCATTAGGCATGACAAATTTCTGCCAATTCTTGCTTTCTCCTAAGAGAATAGTATGCCTACATATTGCAGGAGGGCCAGGTACAGTGGCTGACTCCTGTATTCTCAGCACATTTGAGGACAGGGTGAGAGGATTGCTTGAGGCCAGGAGTTTGAGACCAGCCTGGGCAACACAGTGAGACTCGGTCACTACAAAAAAATTAGGAGCCAATCCTATAGCCTTGATTGCAAAATGACAAAACACATGGAGCAGATCCAAATCTGATCCACAGCTAACCTGCAGACATAAGCAAGAAATAACTATTTGCTGAGGACCACTGAGATTTTGGGGGTGTTTGTCACATAGCTTTATCATCACAAAAGCTGACTGATACAACCACTCTGTGCCTGACTGTGCAGAGTATTTTGCATGCATTCATTCATTCAATCACCACAATAACCTCTGAGGTACTATGAAGTCCTCTGCTGATCTATAAGTCCTTTTGTCCATTCCTGCATCACCAGAGCCCAGCACACTCCTTGGCATATAGTATATGCACAAGAAATATTTTTAGATGAATTAGTAAAGTAGAAACCATGTGACATTGGCCTGATTTGTGAACAATGTCTGAGTAATAATAATGCCCTACTCTGTGCCAAGTACTGTTAGGTGCTTATTTAATTAATACATTATTTCACAAATGTTTTTTGAGCACCTGCTTCATTCTGGGAATACAGCAGTGAACAAAACGGGCAAAACCTCTGCCCTCTTGGAGCTGATATTCTTACTGGGGAGAGAGAGACAACACATAAAACATATAAAGCCATAATGTAGTGTGGTTAGTTGTAAATGTTATGAAAAATAAAACAGAGCAGGGAAAGGGAATGACAAGTGCTGGGGTGGAGTCGCAGTTTCTAACAAGGCAGTGCTGAAAGGCTGCATGGAGGAAGTGGCAACTGAACAAAGACTAGGGAAATGTGAGTGTGAGAGTCAAGCAATGTCTGGGGAAAGATTGTTCAAGGCAAATGGAATAACAATTCTTACATCCACCTTATGAATGAATTAAGGGGCTCACAGGCATAGAAACATAAGTACTGCATGATCTTACTTCTATGTAGAATCTAAAAAAGTAGAATTCATAGACCTAGAGAGTAGGATGGTGGTTACCAGAGGCTGGGTAGGGTGGGGTGGGATGGGGAGATGTTCAAAGGGCGCAAAGTTTCTGTGTTCCTGAAGGAATAGGCTTTAGAGGTTTATTGTACAGCATGGTGGCTGTAGTTAATAATAACGTATATTTCAAAATTGCTCAAACAGTAGATTTTATTTATTTATTTTTTGAGACAGGGTCTTCCTCTGCCACCCAGGCTGGAGTGCAGTTATATAATCCTAGCTTACCACAACCTTGAACTCTTGGCTTAAGCAATCCTCCCACCTTAGCCTCCCAAATAGCTGGGACTACAGGCACACACCACCACGACCAGCTAACTTTTTAATTTTTTACAGTGACGAGGTCTTGCTGTGTTGCCCAGGCTGGTCTCAAGCTCCTGGCTTCACATGATCTTCCTCCCTCAGCTTCCCAAAGTGTTGCAATGACAAGTGTGAGCCACCATACCTGGCCCTGAAAGAGTAGATTTTAAATATTGCCATTAAGAAAAAAAAGAGAAGTATATGGGATTATGAATATGTTAATCAGTTTGATTTAATCATCCCACAATGTAAGCCTTGTACTCCATATATATACAATTGTTATATGTTAACTAAAATTTTTTTAATAGAAAAAATAGGGGCTCAAAGGAATTAAATTGCTTTCCCATTGTCAGATGGCAAGTGGCAGAGCTGAGATGTGGACCCAGAAAGCCCAGTCCCGCTGCTTGTGCCCTTAAGCACTTTGCAGATGGTCTTATCAGGACTGCCCTGACTTAGCAGTTGTTTTAGGAATCCACCCACTGATCCTGGGGCCTCTACCCTGAGCCCTGAGCTGTCCAGTCATCAGATTTCAGCGAATGACAATGGGAAACCACTTCGGTCCCTAATGGATTCAGCATTCCCCAAACGCTCCATCATATTAGCCATGGAAATGGGCTCTGTCTCATCCAGGGAATTGCTTGATGAAACAAGCAGGCACTCAACCTCCCTAAGCTAAAGGTGATTTAAAATATTGCAGGAGGGCTGGGCACCGTGGCTTACATCTGTAATCCCAGCACTTTGGGAGGCCAAGGCGGAAGGATTGCTTGAGACTAAGAGTTTGAGACAAATCCAGGCAACATAGCGAGACCCCATCTCTGCAAAATAAATTTATTTAATTACCTGGATGTGGTAGTTGCATACCTGTACTCCCAGCTACTTGAGAGGCTGAGGCAGGAGGATCCTTTGGGCCCAGGTGTTTGAGGCTGTAGCAAGGTGGGCTGGCACCACTGCACTCCAGACTGGGCAACAGACCAAGACCTTGTCTCTAACAAATAAAATAAAATAAAAATGTAAAATATTGCAAGAGCAAGCCTTGGATGAGGCTTATGCAAACAGTATCTTTGATTTCATGGGGGTGGGGATGGTGGTCCTCTGGCCCTCTCCAGTGACCAGGTGTTCCCGCTGTGGGCAGCAAGTGGAGAACAAGCTCCCCAGGCTGGGCAGTCAGTGTCCACCACTTTTGAGGTCCCAGGCTGGGCTTGTCTTTGACCTCTCGTGGAATCAGGTTGACCTGGAGAGACAGGGTGTGAACACTGTCTCCAGCAGCTACAGTCAGAGAGGCAGACAACAAGGCTCCAGCCCTTTTTTGGAGATGTTAGTTCTGTTTCCTGCTGGTATGCTCTGGAAGATTCCCTTCCTACCTTCCTTTCTTCCTATTTCTCCTTGTCTTTTTTTTCCATTCCCAATCTGACCTGTGAGTGGAAAGGTTTTCATCTCACACCGTGTTGTTCCATACAGCAGCCATGAGCCAGTTGTGGCTACAGAGGACTTAACATGTGGCAAGTCCAAACTGAGATGATTTGTGAAGGTCACATAAACATGGGATTTTGCAGACCCAGTACAAAAAAAGGTATATAATAGCTCATTCATATTTTATATTGATTTCCTGTTGAAATGATCATTATCTTCAATATGTTGGGTTAAATAAAATATTTAAAATATTGTAATATTATTTCACCTGTTTTATTTTTCTTTCTTAATGTGACTCCTGGAAAGTTTAAAATTACATGTGTGTGTTCTCACTTATAAGTGGGAACTAAATATTGGGTACACAGGGACAGAAGGATGGAAATGATAAACACTGGGTATTCCAAGAGAGGAGAGGGAGGGTGTGGGGTAAGGGCTGAAAAACGACCTACCAGGTTCTATATTCACCACTGGGTGACAGGATCCTTAGAAACACAAACCTCGACATTACACAATCTACCCATGTCACAAACCTGCACGTGTACCTTCTGAATCTAAACTTTAAAAAATTAAATGAGAAAAAAATCAAGGTGTGCACTTTAAATATAGATGTATATATATATAATTTTATGTGTTAGTGATAGCTCAATAAAGCTGTTAAAATAAAAATGCAAAAACAAAAATAATAAATATTGTTACTTCTATCATATTTCTATTGGAGAGCATAGGCCTAGAACCTGTTTCTCATCATCCCACATTTTTTTTTTTGAGGCAGAGTCTTGCTATGTTGCCCAGGTTGGAGTGTAGTGGTGCAATCTCGGCTCACTGCAACCTCCGCCTCCTGAGTTCAAGCAATTCTCCTGCCTCAGCCTCCCGAGTAGCTGGGATTACAGGCACGTGCCACCATGCCCGGTTAATTTTTTTTTTTTTTTTTGTATTTTTAGTAGAGATGGGGTTTCGCTGTGTTGGCCAGGGTGATCTCGATCTTGTGATCTCATGATCCACCCACCTCAGCCACCCAAAGTGCTGGGATTACAGGCATGAGTCACCACGCCCAGCCCACATTTTTAAATTAATATGTTTTTCTTACAACACATCAGCCAGGATAACTGTAAAAGGTTAAATTCTGGGTGATTATAAAAAAGGAAAATAGGACAGGTGTGGTGGCTCACGCCTGTAATCCCAGCACTTTGGGAGGCCGAGGTGGGCAGATTGCTTGAGTCCAGGCATTTGAGACCAGTCTGGTCAACATGGCCAAACCCCCATCTCTACTTTTAGTATTTTTAATTTTTGCATTTTTAATACAAAAATTAGCTGGGCTTGTGGGTGCAGGCCTGTAATCCCAGCTACTCGGGAGGCTGAGGCAGGAGAATCACTTGAATCTGGGAGGCGGAGGTTGCAGTGAGCTGAAATTGAGCCACTGCACTCCAGCCTGGGGAATGGAACAAGACTCTATCTCAATAAAATAAAAATAAAATAAAATAAAAAAGAGAAAGAAAATAGAAGGGAACTAACATTTTGAGGGTAGCTACTCTATATCCACTTCAGTGCTATATGATTTACTTCTGTCAGCGTTTCTCAAAAGCAGCACTATTAATATTTTTTAAATTGTGGTAAAGATACAGCACATAAAATTTACCATTTTGGCCATTTTTAAGTGTACAGCTCAGTGGCAGTAAGTACATTTGTAATGTGCAACCATCACTGCCATCTGTCTTTAGAACTCCTTTCATCTGGGATGAAAGAGATGAGACTGTATACCAATTAAACAATAACTCCTCACTCCCTTTTTCCCCCAGCCCCTGGCAACCATCATTCTGCTTTCTGCTTCTATAAATTTGACTATTCTAGGTACCCCATATAAGTGGAATCATACAGTCTTTGTCTTTTTGAGACTGACTTATTTCACTTGGCATGACGTCCTCAAGGCTCATCCATGTTGTAGCATGTGTCAGAATTTCCTTTCTTTTTAAGGCTGAATAATATTCTATTCTATGAATACACCACATTTTGCTTGTCCATTCATCTGTCAATGGAGACTTGCGTGGCTTCACCTTTTGGCTAATGTGACTCATGCTGCTATGAACATGCATATGCAAATATCTCTTCCAGGCTCTGCTTTTAATTCCTTTGGGTATTTGTCCATAAGTGGAATAGCTGGATCATATGGGCACTATTGACATTTTGTATCAGATAATTCTTTGTTGCTGGGGCAGAGGGATGGATGTCCTGTGCATTGTAGGATGTTGAGCAGCATCTCTGACTTCTATCCACCAGATGTCGGTACAATTGCCCCAGTTGTGACAACCAAAAATGCCTCCAAACATCATCCAATGTTCCCTGGGAACAAAATCAACCCCATTTGAGAAGCACTGATATAATTTATTCCTCAAATCCTCACATCTCTGTGAGGTGCTATTATTATCCACATGTTGCAGATGGGGAAACTGAAGCACAGAGAGGTAACGTCCCCTGCACAAAGCCACAGAGCTGCTAAAGTGGTGAAGCTGGGATTAGAACCCATGTCTTTCTGACTACAAAGGCTGTATGGCCACATGCAGGGAAACCCAGAAATTCTGTTGCACTTTTGGGAATATTGACCTTTAATATACTCACTTTAATTAGAGGTCAGAGTGAAAGTCATGGCTGAAAACCAAACAGGGTGAGCAGGAGGTAGTTGAGCTTTGGTTGGGAAGGACGCCTCCTTTGGGGAGGATGTGGGTCTGGATGGTGAGATAAGATCATTTTATATCCCTTTAAATGTTTCCACCATGGCCGCCATGTTGTACAACCCCAGGCGTCACCACTCTCTGGAGCTTGTGCTATAGGAGGTGTTGTTTCTAGTCTTTTTTTTTTGGATTCGGACTCTTGCCCTGTCTCCCAGGCTGGAGTGCAGTGGCACGATCTGGGCTCACTGCAACCTCCGCCTCCTGGGTTCAAGTGATTCTCCTGCCTCAGCCTCCTAAGTAGCTGGGATTACAGGTGCACACCACCACACCCGGCTAATTTTTGTATTTTTAGTAGAGACAGAGTTTCATCATGTTAGTCAGGCTGGTCTCGAGCTCTTTACCTCGTGATCCACCCACCTCGGCCTCCCAAAATGCTGGGAATACAGGCGTGAGCCACTGCGCCTGGCCTGTTTCTAGTTTTAATATGAATAGTGGCCTGAAGATGGGCAGCATAGTAATACCTGTCTCAGGACAGCTTTGTCAGTGGAGAAGGACAAAGACTGAGGAATCCGCAGAGAATGAGACCTGGAAGTTCATTACCAATGAGATTGTCTTGAGCTCAAGGATGGTGCATAAGTCACCAAAATCACATGGGAAAGAGAAGTGGGCCACTGGACATGAAACCTGGCAGCCAACCAATCACTCATTCATTCACTCACTCCTTCACTCATTCATTCATTCACTCATTAGTTCATTCAGTCGTTCAAACATTCAACTATAGGTTCTTTCTGCCTATTTCATAGGGAAGGAGTTTCCATAATGGTTCTGCAACTCCTGGACTTCAGAATCAGATCTGGGTTCAAATCTTAGTTATGCTGTTGTGTGACCTTGGACAAGTTACTTAACATCTCCTAGCCTTCCTTGCCTCAGCCTTAAAATGGGGACAGTGGAATCAGCACCCTATTATAGTTGTCAGAAGAGATGAAAATAGAATGTATACAAATTGCTCAGCACAGTCACAGAGACACAGTAAGTGCTGATAAGTGGATTGAGCACCTAATGTGTGCCTGGTCCCATGCTGAGAGTGTGTGTGTGTGTGTGTGTGTGTATGTGCGTGTGTGTGTGTATGTGTGTGTGTGTGTGTTCAGAGCTGGGCTGACCTCCAGGGCAACGTGGGCTTCCTCACTAGGTCATAGACTCCATTTTCAGGGAATATGAGTTCTCAGGGTTACACATGAGCACAGCTAGTGTGGACTGGTTGGACATCTGGGGTATATACTCGAGGGCCCTAGGAGGCCTGACTCCTCTACCACACGTCCCTTATGGGCCATGCCTTCCTTGACCCCCATGAACCAGGGTGGATAAGCCAACAGAAGCCGGGTTACACTGCTGCCTTGGACATTACCATTAAAACTCTTACCTTCTCCCCTGAGCCCACCAGCTGAACAGGCAGAGCCAGGCTTTGAGAGGACCTTAAAGCAGTAGGTCTCTACCCTGACTGCAAATTGGAATCACCTGGGGAGATTTCAAACCTGCCACTGTCCAGGCCACACCTGTAATAGATTTATCAAATCAGGATTTCTAGTGCTGGAGTGCAGACATCAGAATCTTCTCCACCTTCTCCAGGGCCAGGTGCAGTGGCTCACACCTGTAATCCCAGTACTTTAGGAGCCCAAGGTGGCAGATCACTTGAGGTCAGGAGTTCGAGACCAACCTGGCCAAAATGGTGACGCCCCTGTCTCTACGAAAAATACAAAAATTAGCTGGATATGGTGGCACACACCTGTAGTCCCAGCTACTCGGGAGGATGAGGCAGGAGAATCGCTTGAACCTGAGAGGCAGAGGTTGCAGTGAGCCAAGATCATGCCACTGCACTCCAGCTTGGGGGACAGAATGAGACTGTCTCAAAAAAAATCTCTATCGGGAAGACCTCTTGGACCTCTGCTTGGCTGACTCCCTCTGATAAATGCTCCGTGCACCCTCATCACCAGGTCCCCAGAGCCCTGCACAGTGTCTGACACACAGTCACACCCAGCATAGATTTCAGCACATGGACTTCTGCTTGGCCCAGGCTCCTGGACTGCAAATGATTTCCAAAGTCTCCGGAGCTAAACATGAGCAGGAAGGAAAGTAGCTGCAGTGGATAGAAACCCACACCAGGGATCACAAGGCCAGAGGCTGAAGATTTAGGGGCTAGTCACAGGTCTGCTTGCCTACTCCACCCATCACCTTCATGAGCCCTGACAAAGAAAAGCCTGGCCCCTCAAGGTGAGAGGCTTCCCCACTCTTCCCAATCAGGAGCCTCAGAAAGTGTTTCAGTTTGAGCGTCTCTAGAAGAAGCAGACACTGAGGCAAGGAGCAAATCCTTAGAAACGTCAGTAGGGAAGAAGGGAAGTGAAACAGGGAAGAGAAGAAAGTCAACACAGGTATGTTGATGAGCAGGTGAGTGGTGTGACTGTGGGAGGCAGCATAAGACTTGCTTACATGCTTGGAGTTATCCCACCCCAGGGACAAGGACCTTCCGATTGTCCTTGTTTTAAGGATCTTCCTGTGGGATCCACTCCCTAGCACTTCTGGATAGCCTGGCTCAGGGAAATCGTCAGGAAAGAGACCCAGGCTTGCACTAGGAAGCTGCTGCACTGGGTAGGAATATAGGCCAGGCACTGACAGCATCTGCCCCAGAGGGTATAAGGGCCGGCTCCCTGCAAATGAACGCAGTCCTAATGGAAAGCAGCTCTGATCTCCAGACATGCCCTAGACATAGGTGGTTCCCCCAACACAGCAAGACAGTGTTCTCTGCAACACACAAATTTGATTCGAGCTCCCGCTCTTGGGGCTTGCAGTCTAATTTCTCTTCTACCATGGAGGGTTTAAACCAAGCAAAGGGAGATCTCAGAAAAGGCTGCAGCCCCAGTGGTGGGTGTGGAGGTAGCCTGGTTATTCTTAGCAGTGAGCAAGGGGAGGCAGAAGGGCCAGGCCAGCGTCGCAACTTCCAGCAGGGGCAGCCAGGCCACAGTCTTTCCTGGCTTGCCAAGTTTGGTTGGAAATTCTTTCCACCCTGAGGCAGTGGGGAATGCGGGGAATGCAGGGTGGGCCTTCAGAGCCCCTTAAAGAGAATTTCTCCATCCTGCTGTCAGAGGGGTGGTCAGAAGTAACGGGGGCTGTTCAGACTGCCAGGCCTGGCAAGCAGGACCCCCGAGGCTGGGCTCCTGGCCCAGCTGTAGTTTTCCTTCTGCTCAAATGCTTTGATTCATGCCAGGACTGGCCCAGGGAGGGCGAGAGAAGCTGAAAAGGTACATGTCTTCAGAACCCAGGCAGGAAGCAGGACACTGTCCCAGCCTTGCTGAAGCTCTGAGTTTGGAAGGTTCTAACAGAGCTGAATGCAACTGAGATTTGGCCTTTTGGTTCTAACTTTTGTTGCCATCTGGGAAGTAAACAAAGGATGTGCCTTAGAGTGGCCAAATGGAGGACAGTATGACTCCTGGGGCCAGAGTCCTGGGTTCAAATTCTGGCTCTGCCTCTAACAACAAGCCACGTGGCACTGAGTAGGTCAATTCACATTGCTGTGCCTCAGTTTCCTCAATTATCATAATCTCTACATGATGAGGTTGCTATGAGGGTTGAATGAGCAAACACAGTTCTTAGAACAAAGCCTGGCATAGAGAAAACAATAAATAGTAACCCATGAATCTTGCATACAGAAGTACTTAGAAAATAGGGACCACAGTGGGTACTGACTGCTTTTCTTTCCCTCTGTCCAGTTATAGAGCATTTCAGAACATCAGATGCAAAGTCAGATGGATCTGGTCTGGAATCTCTGACTTACTACTTGTTGCCCATGTGGCAAATGACTCGGGTTCCTCATCTGTAAAATGGCAATAAACCTAGTAGCCATTTCATAAATTTGTAATGAGGATTAAATGAGTAAGTGAATATAAATTACATAGCACAGTGCCTGGCCCGCAATACACATGACTGTTTATTTCTGCTAGAATTATTCCTTGATCCACTCACTCAATCATCAAACATTTATTGTGCTTCAGGCATGAGCTCTCAGAGAGAAATCAAGTGTGTGCTGTTACTCTCAACAGGCTAGTTCTAAGTACCTGTGGGTCCCCTCAGGAAAGGGGGGGTTTGTTTCCAGAAGAAAGTGGAGAGAAATGTTGGAAAGTAGAAACAACTACATCCAACTCCAACTCCTAGATCTGTGGGTATAGTTGGAGAGGTGTGAGCTGGTGTTTAAAATGGAAATGTTTAGAGTGCCAGGAAGCAGGGCTCATGTTCCTGTCTTTCTGACTTTGAGTCTTTAACATACTGTTTGGGAAGCCCAGGACAGCATGGTGGATTGAAAATGATGTACATTCTATTGAGAAGCAGAGGCTATTTCACCTCCTGTGAATCTGGGCAGACCTTATTAACTTGCTTGACCTATAGAATGTGGCAGAAGTGACATCCTGGAGCACCTAAGGCTGGGTCATAGATACCTTGCTGCAAGTTGGGTGTGGTGATGTGCACCTGCAGTCCCAGACTTGAGACTTGTGAGGCTAAGGCAGGAGGATCACTTGAGCCCAGAAGTTCAAGGTTGCAGTGAGCTATGATTGCACCTGTGAATAGCTGCTGCATTCCAGCCTGGACAACATAGTAAGACTCTGCTGAAGAAAAGAAAGGGAGAAAGAAAGAGAGCAAGAAAGAGGAAGGAAGAAGGAGAAAAAGGAAGGAAGGAAGGAAGGAAGGAAGGAAGGAAGGAAGGAAGGAAGGAAGGAAGGAAGGGAGAGAGGGAGGGAGGGAGGGAAGCCAGCCTACCTGTCTGCAATTGTACCATTGTATCCAGAACAAGCAGTGCCTCCCAAGTGGGCTGTGAGCCATGTTTTGTGAGATCACTCAGAGAAATAGGTGCATCTTAATTCAATAAACTTGTGAAATGACACAGTAGACCTGCCTCCCCGCTTCACACCAAAGAGACTTCTCCATACACGTTAGCGTTTAAAGGTCCTGAGAAGTCCTGCATTAAGGAATCCTTTCACTTCTGTTTAACCTAGAGTTACCTTGTAACACCTACCAATATATTTCCCTGTAATTTACCAACACTTCAGGGAATGCTAACCTAGACCCACGCATTAAAGACCTTTGGGTCAGAGAAGTTTTACAGCTTGGAGAAAAAGCCTTTTTCTCTCCCACCTCCACACCCCCTCCCTCTTTTTCATTTCCCTCCCTCTGTCATGAGTGGGCAGGGCCAAGCATTGTTCACCAGCTTCTGCATCTGGTTCAGCTAAGTAGAATAAACTGGCAACATTAAAGCAAAAAAGTCATGCTGCAGGCATTTTCAAATTACCTAGTCTCTCTGGAGAAACCAACTGGGGGTGAGGCCCAGAAATTGGGGAAATGTAATGCATAATAATAACCATTAAAAAAAAGGAGGAAAATGATTTGTAGGATTATTGAGTGCCAGAACCCCAAAGCTATAAACAGGATGTTTGAAACGATTTCAAGCGTAAAGGTCACAATCTGCAATTTAAATGTAGGTAGTTTGCTGCCTTTTTTCTTGGTTATGGTTGGGTGCCACCAATTAGTTCAAGCGTGTGTGTGTGTGTGTGTGTGTGTGTGTGTGTGTGTGTGTGTTTGCTGCCTTTTTTCTTGGTTATGGTTGGGTGCCACCAATTAGTTCAAGCGTGTGTGTGTGTGTGTGTGTGTGTGGTGTGTGTGTGTGTGTATAAGGGTTTTTCAGAGTACATTGGGCTTCTCAATCAGGCTGAGTTGGTTGGCAGCCTGGAAACCCACACAGGAGTGGGCAAATCCTTTACAGCATGAAAGCAAGGAGGACGCTTCTGCTACACAGTGAAAGTCTTCTTCCTCTTTCTGCAAAAATAAAAATATAATATAACACAAACTCTTCACTCCCTTCAGCAGTCTGTAGTTATTTTACCCTGAAAAAAAAATGAATCATTGAAAAATCGTTCCTGGGGTGGGATTGCCACCAAACCTCAACCTAGTCTGGTGGTCTTATTAATGCCAATCCTATATTCTAACTTGGCAAATGCCTTGAGAGGGGATTTGTTGGGGTGAACATTGGGGTTGTTCCTTGAAACCTTTGCTCGTGGATAAACACCTTTGGAGTTTATTTTGTGGCTGGGGGAAGAGGTCAGTAAGCTGATGACCATACACGCCTGTATGTCTCTCTTGAGGTTGGAACCATCAATCCTGGACACAGGAAGGTGGGTTGTGACAGTCAGGAAGAGGGGGCTAAACTAGGAGTGGCTGTCAGGACGGGGTCTCTCAAACTTTAATGTACATGTGAGTCACTGGGAATCTTATTGAAATGCAGATTCCGGCTCTATAGGTCTGGGTTGCAGCTTGAGATTCTTTATTTCCAGCAAACGCCCAGGTGAAGCTGGTGCTGCTAGTCTTAGAATAACACTTTGGCTAGTGAAGCTCTAGACCAGGCTGTCTGATAGAGTGATTTGCTCTGATGGCAGTGTTCTATATTTGTGCTATCCAGTGTGGTAGCCACTAGCCACATGTTCCTACTGAGTACTTGACATGTGGTGCGAGTAAATAACTGAATTTATTTGGAGAAATTCTTTATTTTTAAATACTTAAAAGGACAAACTTCTTGCAGGAATTTCCAGAGAATGTAACATCTGTGTTATGATGACATTCCATTTCTGGAATCTCTTGCTTAGAAATTGGCATCAGAAGGCTTACCAAACCTTTGAAATATGTGTGTGTGTTTGAAATGTATATGTGTATGTTTGTGTGTATGCATATTTATTTTTTCATATACATATGTACACACATGTATATACACATATATATTCTAGGGTTCTATTAGGACTTCAACATCAAAGATCAAGTAGCTCTCAGCAATGAACTAAATTTCCTCCTTGAAAAAGCAGGTTAAGTATCAGAAGAGGATGAAGAAAAGACACTCAGATTTTTTTTAACTAATGTGTTCTTTTTTCCCCAGCTTTATTGAGGTATAATTGGCAAATAAAAATTGTATATATTTAAGGTGTATAACATGATGTTTTGATATGCATACATGTAAACATTGTGAAGTGATAACCACAATCAAGCTAATTAACATATCCATCACCTCACATCTTTATTATTTTTAATTTTTTGTGGTGATGTTATGGAACCAAACTGGGTCCATTTGTGAACATGTAATGCCAAGTCACACACTGAAACACCAGGTTTTTGCAGTGATAAAGGTTTACTGTGAATTGACTGGCAAGGAGACAGGAGGAAACACTCAAAACTTGTCTCCACAAGCTGGGAGTTGGGGCAGGCTTTATAGTCAGAGGGTAATGAGGTGTGATCTGATTGGATCTTGCCATGAGGTGATACCAGGAGGTGTGTTCTGACTGGACCACACCGTGAGGTGATGCCAGGGCTCAATCTGATTGGACCCCAGACCCTGCCGTATGGTGTCCATTTCTTAATTCAGTATCCCCTCCTCCAACCAAGCACTTAGGTTCTACCCCTGGTTGCATGCTTGGTTCATCTGGGCATGCTCAGGTTACATAACCTTCAACCTGGGAGTCCATGGCAACTGAAAACTCACAACTTTCTTACATAAAAGTTGAACCACATTAGTCTTGTGAAGTGACAATAAGAACATTTAAGATCTACTCTTTTGGCAAATTTCGAGTGTACTATAGAGTATTATTAACAATAGTCATCATGTTATATATTAGATCTCCAGAAGTTATTCATCCTGCATAACTGAAACTTTCTGCCTTTTAACCAACATCTCCCCATTTCCCCTCCCACTCTTCAGCCTCTGGCAACCACCTTTCTACTCTCTGCTTCTATGAGTTTGACCTTTTTTAGATTCTACCTAGTGAGATTGTGCAGTATTTGTCTTTCTGTGTCTGGGTTGTTTCACTTAGCATAATGTCCTCTAGGTTCATCCGTGTTGTTACAAACAACAGGATTTCCATCTTTTTACAAGCTGAATAATATTTCAGTGTGTATGTGTGTGTGCCACATTTTCTTTACCCATTCATCTATCAGTGGACATTTAGGTTGATTTCATATCTTGGCTATTGTGAATAATGCTGCAATGAACATGAGAGTGCAGATGTCTCTAAAATATACTGACTTCATTTTCTTTGGATATGTGTCCAGAAGTGGGATTGCTGGATCATATGGGAGTTCTATTTTTAATTTTTTTAGGAATCTCCATACTGTTTTCCATAATGGCTGTACCAGTTTACACACCCACCAACAATGGACAAGGGTTCCCTTTCTCCACACCCTTGCAAACCCGTGTTATCTCTCATCTTTTTGATCATAATCATCCTAACAGGTATGAGGTGATAGCTCATTGGGATTTTGATTTGCATTTCTCTGATGATTAGTGATGTTGAGCACATTTTCACATACTTGATGACCGTTTGTGTTTCTTCTTTTGAGCAATGTCTATTCAGATGCATTGCCTGTTTTTAAATCAGGTTATTTGTTTTCTTGCTCTGAATTGTTAATTTAACTTAACTTTAATTATTTTAAATTTAAATAGCCACAGTGGCTAGTGGCTACTGCATTGGACTGTGCAGTTCCAGCCTGTCAGCTCTGTATGGGAGGGACCATATCTTTAGCTCACTGTTGTGTCCCATTGCTTAGCTGAGTGCCTGGTCCACATCAGTTTCTTAGTAAATATTTATTGATGACATTATGGCACAATAAAACTGGAGAAGGAGTTTTAAACCATTCACATGTCAGAACCCTATGATTGTAAGTCACCAAAACCCATCTTAAACTTGAACCTACCAAAGGCCTACCAGTTGGCTCTTTTGACCCAAATTGCAGAAAGATCAGGGGTGTAGCTGGTCTTGGGGTGGGAAGGTTAGATCCAGGAACTAATTCATCAACATATTCTTTCTCTCGCGTTTTGTCTGCATTCATTCTTTCAGGACAGTTGTCCCCACTGGGCTCAAACCAACATCACAGGTGGCTCTGCACCTCCTAACTCAGAGCCTCATGACCACATCAAATAGAGCCGTTTTCCATTGTAGTGAATTCTGACAAATTTATGTTGCCTTAGCATCTGCTTGGAACACAAGTTTAATTTTCTCAAACCAGAAGCAGGGCTCAGTGACTCCTGACATAGTTTCAGTTCTACACCACACCCAATGGCTAGAGCCAGTGGCTGAAGATAAGAACTTGAGGCCTCTGTCCTGCCTAGCAACTGGGCTCCCCACTTTCCTGTTGAATCATTTAAAGGGGCCATTCAGACATTTCCTTGCAAACTGAAAGTGACCCACACCCTGTTCCCTTATATGTACAGCACACCATGTCCTCTCTCTCTCTGCCTGACTCTTCATTTCTGCCTTGCATGACCTGGGGACAGAAGACTGTCCTCCCAAATCATTATGCCCTCCTTGCCTTGGATCTTCTAGTAGAAAATTTTGAACTTATTTCCTCTTGTGACGGTTTATTGAATTTGCATCTTGCATCTGAAGAACTAGGGGCTGCCCCAGGCTGGGTTTGCCCCAGGCTGGGTTTACCCCACGGACACCAGGTAAAACAGAAGGGCAGGATCCCAGTGCCAATGCAATGGTCAGACAAGGATAAACTGGCTACAGGTCAGATGAGAGCCACAGGGTGTCTGCCAATATAAACAAGTTTCCCATGTGAGAGATCTCCTGGTCGCAGGTCAGACAACTAGGCATTAGGTCATCTGCCAGGTAAAATAAGTATCTCATGAAAGGCACTGTGTAGACACCCATGTCCAGCTCCCCTTTGTTTCCCATGAGAGCAGGGCCACTAGCCAGTCTGCTACTGGAACCCCAGTTGAGCTGGGGGCTCTCAAAACACCCACCAAGACCAAGTAGAACAATTATCAGGGAATGTTTCTGATTGGCTGGGCTTGAGTCATCATGTGCCAATTGCTGGACCAATCACTGTGGCTAGGGCAATGGAGTTCTAAGACTGGCCCAGCCAGGCTCAAGGGCATCCCATCTACATCTACATTCAGGGATGACTTCCTCCAGACACACGTGTTGTAGTTCGGAACAGCAGTTCCTACAAAGATGAGGTATGCTCTGCTGGGCAAATGAAACAACAAATGCATGAGAGGAGAGGAAGGGTTTCAAGCTCATGAAAATGGTTGTTGTGATGTATTTCTTTGCACTAGACCATGGATACAAGGTAGTTGTGATGTATTTCTTTGCGCTAGACCATGGATACAAAACTGCCTTCTTTGATCATGTCAAAAGGTATAATGAGGGTAGTAAGATTCAACTGGCCACACCAGTTTCCATCTGTTCTCCCTGGCCCTGCTATATTAGTGAGGGTTCTAGAAACTAAGACATCCCAAAGGAAGGCAATATGTGAAACACAAGGCTGAGCAGGAGTTTGTTGGATGGAAAAATGGAAGGGAGGAAAGAGCAGTTCGAGGAGAGAAAACCACTCAAAGGCAAGGCAGTAAAGGAGTAGAGCATGGGGGGAGGCATGGAGAATCCGCCCTGGAGGGTGGAGGGGAGCTGTGGAAATGCAGCAGGAAGTGGATCTGAGGCCAGATGTCAAAAGGCCTTAGCAATGAGTGGAGGAGTTTGGGCTTTTAGCTGTGTGTGCTAGGAAGCCGCTTAGAGGTCTTAAGCAGGAGCGGGGTGTAGCCAGAGCTGTGTCTGTCCTAAAAGATTGCTGTGTCTGGGTTTGGGGGATGGACAAGATGGTGAGAGGAGGCAGGGTGCCAAGGACAACGATGTCCCCATATGTCTTTAAAGAGCTCCTGCTTTAGAGGTGGGCGGTGGAACAGCAAGCTCCATTCTGGCTGCCTGAGTGTTGACTCCCTGTCTCTTGCTCAGACCCTGGCTGGGTGAGGTCCAGATCTCAGCTGCACCAGTTCCCAGCACTGTGACACTGGGCAGGTGATCTAACTTTTCCCTGAGCTTCTGTCTTCCCATCTGGGGAATACCTGCCTTTCACGGCAGTAGTGAGATTGCAAGGCCAAAATGGATGTGAGGGCTCCGGATCAGTGGACCCTGGACCTACACAGAATAGGAGCTCAGTAAATGTTGCTGTTGTTATTGACGGGCTGTGGCTCGTAAGTGTATTCACATGGAAAAGGTTTGAACTGTGAAGTCCTGGGGGAAAAATGACATTCAAAAGACTGAAGCTTCTTGGAGCAGTTCTGTAACCAGGTCAGGCTGACTCCTGCAAACTGCAAGGTAAAAATCATCCATCCAGCCCATGAGCCCATGGCTCTCAGAGTTCCCAGGAGGCTTGTGTGTCTAAACTGGAACGTGCCAGGAGAGGCTGCTTTCCAAGATCCTTTCTCTGGAGGCCAGGCTGGAGTCCCCTGAGAGAATGAGGGCATCGTGCTACATTTTAGACTGCATCTTGGATTGACCCATTTGCCAGCCTTGACAGCCACGTGTCCCAGTGGA
The DNA here is from genome assembly GCF_006542625.1 of Nomascus leucogenys. Lineage (NCBI taxonomy): Eukaryota > Metazoa > Chordata > Mammalia > Primates > Hylobatidae > Nomascus > Nomascus leucogenys. Next base: position 75,247,151 of record NC_044390.1, read on the forward strand.
AAATCCCCACGGTGGAGCCAGAATAACCTAGGCCTGAAACCTGCAAGTTCTGTGAGTTTGGGAAAGTCACTTCATCTCATGGGCCTCAGTATTTCAATTTGCAGGATGGAAACAATACTAGCCATGGGGGTCTGTTGCAAGGATTAAATCAACAAATGCACGTGGCATGTGGCTGTGGCTCCAGCCGGGGGTCAGGAACCTGCGTGTATTGAGTCCTTACAATGTGTAAGGCCATTGCTAGGTGCTAGCGATACACAGACAAATTAGATACGGATCCTGCATTCAAGGGCAGGCTTGTGGTACAGCTAACTGAACAGATAACAAATGATGATAAAAGATAATCTCTGCTCAGTACTGTTTCTCTCAACAAGAGATGTGCCAATGTGTGCTGAATATGAGTTATCCATGGAAGTAAAAATATACTTCAAGATAATATTCATGTCTTGGAGACTGTGGCCCTACAGTTTATGGAATCATAGAAATACTGAAAGTAACCATCTACATATGATAAGTCTGTTCATTTTAATAATAATGGCAAAAATACTGTTATAGCATTTGACCTTCAAAACAACTCCACAGGTAGAGATTATTGTCCCCATTCTACAGACGAGTAAACTGAAGCTCAGAGAGGTGAGATGGCCTGCCTAAGGTCACACAGTTAGGAAGAGCTGGGTCTAAGACTCGAACCCAGATCCAACATCTAATCCCTCACCTGTATCATTAAAATACACCACATGGAACATCTTCAGGAAGTGCGTGGCAATCAACAGACACAGAGGAACTGGTCAGAAGAGTCTGTAAGTCCACAGATATTCATGGAGCATCTACTCTGCCAGGCTTGCTCTCTGAACAGGATGATTCCTGCCTTTGTGGAGTTTATAGTCCAGAGGGGAAGACAGCCATGCAATAAATAATTACCATGGATGCTCTTAAGAGACACTCTGCTCCCCACTCCATAATCAATTCACTGAATAAACTAATGCTCATATTCGCCTTCTGTAGAACATTTGGAGTGAACCCATGGGCTACTGAAGACAAGCAGGCAGGGCCATCCATGCCTAACCTGAGAATCCAAACCCACCAAAGAGCAGTCTTCTCCAGGCTCTTGCTAGGCTGGCTGAGACTTTCCCAGGGCTGTGCTGCAGTCCAAGGCTCTTTCTGCATAGCCTTTCTTCCTTCCTCCTCTCCCTTCCCAGGGGTCAGATCTGCATCACAGTCTGAAGGCACTGTCTGCTCTCTCTCTAACCTCCTTCTCTCTCTAGCCTCCACCTCCAATGAAAGTTTCCTCCAGTAAATCTTTTGTGCTTCTAATTCCACCTTGGTACGTGCTTTGCAGAGGACTGAGTGAATTGAGCGTCCTGCAGAAGTGAGGTTCACACCAAGGCCTGATGCCTCAGTAGCTGGGGCAAGTCATGGGGAGCAGTGCTCCTGGGGGAAGGAAGGGTAAGAGAGGGTGTGGCTGAGGAGAGAATCAGTTCAAAAATAAATAATTTAATAAATGACTTCACTCCTTTCTGGTGTTCACACTTGGGTGACCCACTGGAGCCTCAGTTTCCTCCCTTGCAAAATAATAAAAAATAATAATAATGCTATTACCTCCCTCCTAGGCTGTTGGATTAAATGAGGATTAAATAAAATAATCCATGCTCCATGGCTCAGAGCCATGTGTATTCTGGCAAGGGTATGGGAGGAACCACAGGGCAGGATGGCAGGAGGTGGGGGCCTACCAGGAGCCCCTCAGGCATCCCAGGCTGCCTTACCTTTCCGTGGCCTCTGCAGTCTCTCAAAGAGCTCCCACGGCTCTTCTTGCAGAAGCCACACCCGAGGGAGGCATCTGTTCTCTCTGCCCACAAATATGGCCCCAGTGAAAGGGTCAACCTCGTAGATATTTTGGCTGCAATATGTGGTGTCACTATGGCAGTTTGACCATTATCTGGGTCATTTGAGCCCGAGAATCTGCCAAATCAGATAATTTTGGTGGTTTGCCTGTCTTCTGGATCACATGTCCTGAGTAATGGCCCTTGTCTCCACCTGGCCTGGTTCTACGTTGACAATCCTCTTTTCAGAGAGCCTGAAATGAAAGCTGGCTCTGGCTGGTATGTTCAAGGTCAAGGCTTAATAGGGGATGCTAATTTAGAGTCCTACATTTACCCCCCTTATTATGTGGCTCCGTCCAGGATGGTGCTTAGGCATTGGTAACTGATAAAGGTTAAAATACTGAAATTTGCATATTTTTACATTTAAAAAACACTTTTAACTGCAGTCGAACATACGTACACAAGTGTACAAATAAAGGTGCAGCTTGACGCATTTTTACAAAGAACACGTTCACGTAACCAGCACCCAGATCAATATTTCAGCCCCAGAAATCATCCCTGCCCCACTAGCCCCCTTCTAGTAACAACCTCCCACCCAATTGTAACCACTCTCCTAGCAGCTTGGTTAGTTTTGCAATTTCTGAACTTACATAAATGGCAGCAGACCACGTGTGCTCCCCCAGGTCTGGCTTTCTTTGTTTAACATTCGGTTTGTGACATGCATCCATGTGATTGTATGGTAGCCATGCTTCATTCATTTTTACTGCTGTATAGTATTCCACGGAATACTATATTCCAATGAAAGTTTCCTCCAGTACACCTTCTGCACTTCTAATTCCACCTTGATGCCTGCTTTGCAGAGGGCTGAACAGATCGAGCATGAGTGAATACAGCACTACTTACCTATTCTTCCACTGATGGATATTTGGCTCCAGTTTGGGGGTATTATAAATAGTGCATTCTAGAATGTGTATTTTTGTGCAAATATCTGCCCATTTGTGTTAAGTATCAAATTTTAAAAATCTTTTTAGAGATAGGGTCTGGCTGCATTGCCTAAGCTGGAGTGCAGTGGCATGACCTTGGCTCGCTGCAGCCTCAACCTCCTAGGCTCAGGTGATCTTACCTCAGCCTTCTGAGTACCTGGGACCACAGGCATGCACCACTATGCCCAGCTAATTTTTGTATTTTTTTTTTTTATAGAGACAGGGTCTCACTTTGTTGCCCAAACTGAGTCAAATTTTTTGTTATTTAAAAGTTTAATTAGAAAAGGATGGCCTTATAGGATTATCATTCTTAATCTCTTTCAAGATGATATAAATACGTTTTTGATTGAGAGAAGGGGTGAAACCATGTTAGGACTCCTGAAGCTGCACTTGTCCCCTGCCTCTGGGATCTGTGTCCTAGCTTTCACAGGTCTGCCATCTGACTGTCATTGGTCCCCTGGAACAAGGTAAAGGTTTCTGGAGATTTTGTAGGAAGTGCATTAAAGGGGAAGTCCCATACAGTACCTCACGCAGGAGGACCCTCCATGCACATGGAGAATTCATATGACCTCGGGCAACTTAATCTTGTTAGTCTCAGGGATTTCACCTGTAAAGAAATGTTAGCAATGAATGATCTTCTGAGATGTTTCCAGCCCTCAAATAATTTGAGACTGAATTGCTGTTGACCATTCATAATTATGACCATAGTTATCTGTTGAGTGTTTATATTGCTTTAAACAATTTCTACAGATTATCTCGTTTAATTCTTCAAGGAAATCACATTGGAAGAATCGTAATGTTTAGTAAACTGAAGCTCAGAGAGGTTAAATCCCTTGCTCAAGGCACACAGCCAACAAACTTCAGAATGGGGTAGAAATGAGGCCAGTTCCACCTGGCCTTGACTCTTAGCTGTGGCCCTATTCATTTTTCTTTAATTAAATATTTCAGGCATACAAAAACATGTAAAAAATAATAGAACAAGCTTCTGTGAAACAGAACATGAAAAACACACTTAAAGCTCTTTGCAAACCCTCCCAAACCACTTTCTTCCCAGCTGTGGTAACCTCTGTCCTGAATTTGGTGTTCATCATTCCATCATGTTTTTATGATTTTACTATATATATATATATGCATAAAAATATACTGAATTGCTTTTCAGGTTTTTGCATGTTATTAAATAGTAAAATTCTATATGCGTCCTATGGCAACTCGCTTTTTTCCCCCACTCAACACTATAGTATTTTAGATTTATCTGTGATGATACATAGAGTTCTAGCTCATTAATTTTCACTGCTGCATGGTACTCTCCTTTAAGAATATGCTGGAATTGATCCATCCATTCTCTTGTTGATGAGCATTTAGATTCCTTCCAGTTTTCCACCATTAAAAAGTGCCGCAATATATATTCTTCTACATTTGTATACTGAAATTCTGAGGATGAACTCTCCTGATCATACCAGGGGCTCTGGTCTGAATATGTGTGTCCTTCCAAAATGCATATGTTGAACCAAGCCTCCAAGGTGATGGTGTTAGGAGCTGGGGCCTTTGGGGGTGATTAGAGTAGGAGGGTGGAACCCTCATGATTGAGATGAGTGCCCATATAAAGGAGTCTCCAAAGAGCTAGCTAGCCATTTCTACCATGTGAGGGCACAGTGAGAAGGTGCCATCTATAAACCAGCAAAAAGCAGGCCCTTAGCAGACAGCAAATCTGCTAGTGCCATGACCTTGGACTTCTCAGCCTCCAGAACTATGAGAAATAAACTTCTATTGTTTATAAGCCATCCAGTTTATCATATTTTGTTATAGCAGCCCAAACAGACTAAGATACAAGGTTTTCTTCTAATTTCTATGTATCTATGATAATACTGGACAATTTTCTTCATTCATCAACTTTTTCATGAGCACCTACTATGTGCCAGGCCCTGTGTCGGGTGCTAGGAACAGAGACGTGGTTACAAGACACAGCTCTTTATCTCCAGGAGTTTGCTTGGGAGACCAAGCATCAACCTCTGTCAGATGGGCTAGGAGGATGCTGGGAGCTCACAGTAGGGCTCTAAATGGAGTGGCGAGGGAGTGGAGAGATTCCACAGATGATGGAGAAACACAGGGCTATGGAGGTTATGACCAGCCTATCTTGGACACTGCGCCCAAGTTCCTTGAGTTCAAAGACCTCTTTAGGTGTATATTTGCCCCTAGGACAAAATCACAGTGACCCCTTGCAACTCCCTCTTCCCAACCTCATTCTCCCTTTCACATATTAATAATAATGTGAGTCAGTTGTTTTTTTGCCTGAAAAAAAAATCTGTGACAACTACACACGCTTGAATTCCAGGACTAGAATTCTCTCCAGTGCCCTGAATAAATGACATCCACACTTTGCCTTGGATATACACTGTCCATCTGGAATCGTTATAATAACAGGTCATGGCTCGTGTGCATAATACATGTATGGTCGACACTATGGTAAACTGTCTGTATGAGCCTATCACTTAATCTGCACAAAATGCTCGTAAAGTTAGAAATACTGTTCTTTCAATTTTGTAGAAGATAAGGCCCAGAGAGGTTAATTAACTTACCCAAGGTCACCCAGCTAGGAGATGGCAGAGCTGGGGTTCCATTCCAGGTCTGGCTGACTCCAGAGTCCTTCATCTCAACCCTTTGAGCACTGTCAGGATATGCCTGACATTTCTGAAGGCAAGTCGCCTTCTTTCCACAATAGAGCAATACCATCTAAGGGAAGTTACTTACCGCCTGACACAGCCCACTCACTACTCGCACATTCTCTCCACTTGTTCCAGCTATGGAGGAAATTAGAGCAAATCCTATTTTTAGACACTGTGGTTCAAATGACAGTGATGTATGGGGTAGTGACTCGTTTTATGAACGTAGTTCGGAGGTGTCGGCGGATCTTCATGCTCGGAAACTCTCTTACATCACCCTGTTTTGCTCTTTATAATTTATTTCAAAGATCGCTTTGTTTCTTCTCCCTTCTCCTTGAGTCCTGCAACAGACTTCAGCCAGAAACAATAAAATTCTGAGCTGAAATAAAAGGCAACGAGAGAGGATGAGGCTTCTCTCAGAAACCTGAAACACAAATCATGTCAGGGATACATAGGGGTGGAGCACAAGCCCTTAGCAAAAATTAGAGTGTGCTCAATGGTTAGGTCTAGAAAAAACAGACTTCATCCCTTCTTAGCAAAATTGATTGTATGTGTGTTTTAGATGAAAATCCTACAACTGTACTGCTTTTTTTTTATGGCTAATTATAATCTGCTAGTTTTGAAGGCCAGCAAGAGGGCTAAACAATGCTTGTGCAGAGCCCTGGCAACCTCAAGACAGGTAGGGAAAAAGAGGAAGAACAGAAGAGGAGGGAGGGAGATGATTGACAGGAAGTGTAGGGAACAAATGTGGAGGGCTTAACATGTGCTGCTGGTAACACCCACCCACTTTAATCAGTTTCATTCTCTTGTCAACATTAGAAGAAATCTTTAGTCCTATTTTACCGATTGGGCAACCAAGGCCAGAGAGGCTAAGTCATTTACCTTAGGACACACAGCTGGTAATTACGGAGTTAGGATTGCAAGATGCAGCAAAATAAAATAAAGGACATCCAATTATATTTGGATTCCGAGTAAACAATGTAAAAAAATAGTGAAAGTATATCCCATGTAAAATTTCAGACTTATACTAAAAATTTAACTGGGCATCCTGTATTTTACCTGGCAACTGTTGAAGAGATTCAAATTTAGTTCTCTTTGTTATTTCCCAGACACCCCTTACTATGGGACATATATAATACTGTAGAATATGTGATCAGTACCAGCAGATACTGGTTGAGTTCAGGCCTCAAGCTTTATATCTGCTATTTTGCTTGAAATGCCTTTAATCCTTATATCACCTATCCAGTAGGTACTACCATTGTTCTCATTGTATGGATGAGGAAACTGAGGCTCCTCAGGATGAAATAACTTGGTCACGGTGACACAACCAGAAAGTAATAGAGCCCATGCTTGAACCCAGTTCTGTTTTGCTCAAGAATGGTCACTCAAAAACAAAAACAAAAACAAAAAACAAAAATCAAAAAACAGTTAAGATTTAACCCATGTACAGAAAAGCTCTTGATATGTAAATATACAGTTCAACGACTTGTCACAAACACCTGTGGAGCCACCAGCCAGATCAAGAAAGAAAAGATGTCCAGCTCCCGTTAGGTGCCCTGCCCTGTTATGAGAGGTGCTGTTCTGCCAGAGCTTCTCTGGGAATTCTGTGACTACGGGCATTACGGTCCTCATTTTACAGATGAGGACACAGAGGTTCAGAGAGGTGCTGTGACTTGCCCAAGGTCACAGAGCTTGGAAAGCAACAGGCTCCGAGAGGGCGAGTGATCACCCAGAGGTCACACAGCTAAAACTTACCACCTGTTAAAACTACAAACGAAATACCAAAAACCGAAACTGCGCTTTATTGGGTGTTTACTATTTGCGAGGCACCGTGCTAACCTTCTTGGTCGACAACAGTAGCAGCAGCAGCAGCAAGCACTCTGCCATTTGGGGTGAATACTCCCCGTGTCAGGCAGCTTGGCACTTTGCGTAATCCGCCCAGTGAATTCTTCCAGCGACCCTATGGCTTGGGCTTGGGTCTCGAACCCATTTTACAGAAGAGGACACTGAGGCCGGAAGGCAGAGACCCCTGCCCGATATGCTCAGCCGGCCTGACACCGGCTATGCCCGGCTCCCCGAGAGGCTGCGGGAGGGCCAGGTGGCATGCAAGGAGTTAAGCGGTAGGCAGTGCTGTGGCTCCGTGCGAGGAGCGCGCCAGGCTGAGGCGCGCTGCTGGCGGCGGCGGCAGCGGCGCGGGGAGCTAGGGCTGGAGACGTGAAGTCCAGGGGAGCGAGCAAGGCAGCCGAGGAGGCAGCGGCGAGGCAGCGAGAGAGAGCCAGGCGGCCGGAGCTCCGCGCCGAGCCGCAGCCGGTGCCTTGCGCGCACCGGGCCCGGACATCTCCATCCCCGGGGCGGGTGCCCGCGCGGGGCCTCGCCGCGGCTCGGGGCACCCGCAGTGCCGCCGGCCCGAGCGCCAGGCTCGCAGGAGCCCGGCTTTCACTTCCTCTCGCTTCCGCCCGCCTCCCTGGCTCGCCGGCTGGCGTCGCCACCGCCTCCTCGTCCCCGGCCACCGCTGTCGCCGCTGCTGCAATTCAAGGCGCACACTATCCCACTTTCCCGCTGGAGGCGCAGAGGATGCCCCTTGAGCCAGACCTGGAGAAATAGCCCCAGGGCCCGGCAGGAGCAGCCTTGGTGGCGAGAAAGGAAATCCAGGCTCCCCTTTCCTTAAAGCCACTGCAGCAGCTGGGAAGGCGCCCACAGAGCGGGCGCGCCAAGCGGGACGCGGGAGTCGCAGAGAGGGACCCCGGGCGCCTGCTGAGCTCCGCTGGCAGAGTTTGCAAGTGGCAGAGACCCTTCAGGTAAGGACTCAGGTGCCTGGACCTGGGAAGAGGGCTCCAGGAGGGAGCCGGGCGCGGAGCTGGTGCGAAATGTCTTCTGCCCCTAGATCTGGGCTTCGCTTTCCAGACGCTTCCCCGCCGGTTGGGGGCTCGTCGTCCAGAGCCCGGCGAGTGAAGAACCCAGAGTGGTGACAGCCCAGCTCTGCGTAGATGACAAACTTTCTCTCCTCTGGCAGAGGGTGGGACATTCCGGCTCATCCAGGCATCCTTCCTCTGGGCATTCCTGTGCCCCCTACAGGCATGCATTCAAGGGCTTCTCCCGCGGAGGTGGGCCAGCGGGGAGGCAGTGGGCCCCGTAAATTTGATTTATGAATCACCCTCTTTCTGGCCAGTGCAGAGTTCCAAGGGAGAGGGAGCTAGTCATATTTCCAAGTTGGCTGCAGAAGATGTTTCTTGGGGGTGATACTCTGGTGAAGAAGGCTGCCTGTCATCTGATGCCAACAGCCAGAGCTGCCCAGGCAATGGGTTTTGTGTAGGGTGCCTTGCAGATTTGCTTATGTCTATTCTGGTGTGTGTGTGTGTGTGTGTGTGTGTGTGTGTGTGTGCACAGACAGAGAGGGAACTAGAGACTAGGGGACCAACTCAGCCAAATCACCTCCTTGCAAGCCTTTCCAGCAGCCCCAGGTATCTTGGAAAGAGCCAACTCACCTCCTTGGCAGAACCACTAGGAAGGGTGGAGGTCACTTCCTAATTCTTACAGCTTCAAAGGGGCTGCTCCTTAGGTGAGCAAAAAAATAGGGGAAGTTTCCTGGCTGCTCAATGAGACCATTCCTATTGGAGCCTGGGGAGGTGCAAACTTTTTGCAGAAAAGGGGCTGGAAGGGCCAAGTGGAGAGGGGCTCCTGACATTCTCATCCCCACACTCTAGGCCCCTAGAGGCTCTGCTGAGCCCCATACACCGTTCATAAGTTTGGCTAGATGATTTTTTCTATTAGTAAAAAGCATGCTCCAAGGAGGTCACCTGGTCTCTGAGGATCATTTTGGAGCCGCCCCTGTGGTCACAGCCCCATAGATGGCATGGTGCTACCTACTTGGGCTGGGCATCTGCCTCTGCAGAGTAGCATTGCTGTGTTGTTTTTAAGACAGTTCTTGGGGTGTGAGGTGGGATTCTGATCTCAGGCCAAGTTAGAGCTGCGTCCCCAGGCTGCCAAAACCCAGGAATTCCTCCAGGGCATCAGAATCTGGTGCTTGATGTCCTGGAAAAAAGCCCTGGGTCCGGGTCAGGAGATTGAGCTTCAAGTTGGCTCTCATTTGCTGTGTGACTTTGGGCAAATCACTAGACCTCTCTGGGCTTCAGTTGCTGCTTCTCAAAAGTAAAGAGATTTCATGTATCCTCAGAGGTCCCAGTTCAGTTGAGACACTCTATGGCCCTGAGTGATTGTCGCTGATGAGATTTTTGTAATCCCAGGAGGGGATCTTAATTTAGAATTTAAGAGACCTAGGTCTCAGATCAGATCTAAGTTTGACCAGTCACTTCCCTCTCCACACTTCGGCTCCTCCACTATAGGATGGGAAGTTCACAGTTCCTACTTTAGAGGGCTGTTGAGAGGACTAACTGAGATGGTGCCCGGAGGGTGCTGATTGTAGAGTTTAGCAAGGAGTGAAGCTCAACGGTGCCAAGGCTACCTGCTTTTGGGTCTCGTGTGTGGGCATCTATCTGGGTGCTCTTTTCCCCAGGGAGACTGGCCCTGTCCCACCGAGCACCAGGTGATCCTTGACTTCATGGCAGGGCCCTTGTTCTCTCCAATCACCTGACACTGCAGTCCCCGCCCTCTCTCTGCTTTCTCATAAAATCTCTGCTGGACCAGCCACTCCCAGTGGGGAGTCCAGGGTGGTCTGGGAGTGCTGGATGCACCCAACTGCTGTATCACCAGGACATCAGGAGGTGGAGGTAGGCAGTCTCCATGGCTTCAATTTCGCAGCTGTCTAGGGACCAGGGCAGAGAAGTTCAGAATGTCTGCGTGTAGGGCACTCAGTCAGCTGACGCTTGAGAACTACCCCATGCTGGGCAGACAAGGCTACTGTTCTTGGCAGGAAAAGTCAAGCTGGGGAAGGAAGTGTCTTACAGCATTGTGTGTGTGTGTACGCGCGTGTGTGTGTGCTTGCATATGCACACACGGGGGATTGCTGAAATTGTCAGGGAATGCAGTGGACTGGTCAGTGTGATTTTTTTCTGTGTGGTTCTGAGGCTTGTGGGTTGCCCCGGGTTTATGCTGAAACCATCAGTGGGGAAGGCAGACCCCATCCCAGTGACATGGAGTGAATTCATGGGGGACAGGAGCAATTCCACTGTATGCTTACTTAGACTTGACTTTTAAGACTCTGAGAAAACGAACAATTTGCTTTCATGGTAGAGTAAGGTGTGTGTGTGGACACGTGTGTGAATGTGTGCATATGTGTGCATTCTCATGCAGGTGTGGGCTCATGTGCTTGTGTGAGCATAACTTACATGAGAACCATAAGTGTGTGCACTCATGTGATAGTGTCAGTGTGTGTACTTGGTGTCTGATGGATTTGTGAGTGTGAGTGTGCATGTCTATGGATTTGTGAGTGTGTGTGTGCATGCCTGCAAGAGAATGGGTGCACTTGTGAATCTGTGCAAGGGTGGGTATGTATATACATTTGTGAATGTTAAGCAGTTGTATATATGTGAGTCATGTGTGTCTGGGCTAAGCAGGTGTATGCCTGCACAGATGCACGTGTGTGCTCTAGGGGATCTGTGCAGAAAGATCCGTGTTTAAGAAGCTGTACTGTCTGCCTGGTGCATGTTTTCATAGCTGTGTGTGTTATTTGCATGTCTATGTGGGCGTTTCTCAGTGCCTGCATATATGTGGGCATTTCTCAGTGCCTGCACACATGTGCATACAGCCATGTGAGTGTGAGTTTGTGCTATGCACTTACAGGCATTATGTATCTGCGTGTTTTTTAATGTACCTTTGTGTGTGCCTCTATGTGCATATGTGTGTGTAGCATTGCACACCTGATTGTCTCTGTATGTGTGTGCATCTGTTTGTTGTGGTGTAATCTCTGTGAATGTCTCTGTGTATACGTGTGAGTTTCTGAACGTGTGTATCTGTGAATGTTAGCGTGTGCATTTGATTGTGTCTGTGTATACATGTGTGTTTCTGTAGGTGTGTGACTGTGTGTATTGCAGTGTGAACTTTTTGTGGATCTCTCGACATATACACAGGTGTTTCTGAGTATATGTGCCTCTGCGTAGCATTGCATACTTGAGCGTATCTCTGTGTGTATGTGTGTGTTTGTGAGTGTCAGTATCTGGGTGTGTTGGTTGAAGTGTACATTTGAGTGTGTCTGTGTGCATGTGAGTGTCTCTGAAGGTGTATTTCTGTGTGTTCCAGTGTAACTTTTGTCTCACGTATGAGTGAATTTCTGAGTGGTGTTGTACTGTATCTTTTTGCACATCTCTGGGCGTACATGTGTGTTTTTCTGAGCGTGTTTGCCTGTTTATGCAGCAGTGTAACTTTTGTGCATGTCTGTGTATATGTGTGTACTTCTAAGCATGCACATCTCCAAGGGTGTGTCTGAGTGTCTCTCGGGGTATAACCAAGTGTGTGGGTAGAGGGGTGTGAACATACCTGTGAGCTTCCAAACAGAAACCATCTCTGAACTTTTGAGATCACTCTTCTCCCTGCTCCTCAGGACTGAACTGTGCTTGTGCCGTGCACCTTCCGAGTGTTGATTCAGCAATTGGTGCCAGCTCTGAGCAGAGTGTTTGTTGTTGCGTGCTCATTTTTCCAAGTGCCTTTGCCTTGCAGTGCTCCAAAGCCTGGTGTATCCCCCTGCCCCCGCCTCCCTCACCTTCTGTAACAGCCCAAATCTATCTTGCCAGAAGCTTCCACTTAGGACGGCTGCTGAACAAACTCGCAGATGTTAAAGGCACAGGTATAATTTTAGGCAGAAGGTCTGAAAATAGGCAGCCTAGGATGTGCTGAACATCTCGACAGCAGTGTTTCTAATTAGGAGCAACTTGTTTTCCTTAAATAAACAAATCAAGTGAGGAAAGAAATTGCCCGAGATTAATGGCTCCCTGGAGCAGGTCCAGATGTTGGGAAGATAGGGACTGTGGTGGGGTATGGGTGGGTCTCTGGTTCCCCATGGACCACAAGTGTTGCTGCTTAGGGGCCTTCCAGACTTTGCCCAAGAGCTGATGAGGCAGAACCTTGAGGTGAGAAGCTGGTGAGGAGGGCAGGACTGGGCCACTGTGGGGCCCCTTTTCAAGGTCCGCCAGTGCCTGATTATCAGGATGGATGCATCACTGTTCCCATTTCCTCCCTCCTCCCTGTATCCATGCCCTTAGCCATAAGACGTCACTGCTCTTCTCATTCAAGGAGCAGGCAAAGCTTATGACCCTGCTGCCTCCCTTTGGGGTTCGGCCATGTGACTAGGTTTGGCCATTAGAGTGAAGTGGAAGAGACAGTGTACCCATTCCAAGCTTACGCCTTAGGGGACCTTGTGTGTTTCTGCCATGGCTAGGTGGAGAGCTGCTCTCTCAGCCTGGCCCTAAAATGGGCAGATGTTAAGCCCAGACCTTGGTGAAGGGATGAGTCCAGCCAAGTTTCAGCTGGTCACAAGCAGATCAGCAAAATAAATGCCTCTCATAGATACCTCACTGGGGTTTTCTGGTTGTTTGTTACACACAATTGTCATGGTCATAGCTAACTGATGCAGTTACCAGTAAGTCATCTTTATTTCCTTCTCCTGTTTGACCCTGGTACTTATTCAGAGGTGCATAATGAACACCTGTACTTCTCACTGTTGGTGCCCTATTCCTACCTTGCTTTCTGTCCATCCTAATATCAACACTAATAATAATAAGTAACACGTACAAAGTGTTTACCAGGTGCACACGCTGTGCCAGGAGCTTTGTATATCACCTAGTCTTCTGTCAGAGAGATGAATGACTTGCCCAGGTGACACAGCTCAGAAGCCAGGCTTTCTGGGATTTGCACACAGATCACCTGATGTCAGAGACCGTGTTTTTAACCATGATGTCATATTGCCTCCCCAGTGCCAGCAGGCATGTTTTATGTAACTGATGTTATAACATATATTTGACATTTCCACCTTCACTCACCTGGAGGTTTGGTTGGCAGAAATGAATCATGTCACAGAAGTGGGAAGTGTCTATTTGAACGTGGTGAGATTTCTTCATCCATCCATCCTTCCATCTGTCCATCCATCCGACCATCCATCCATCCATCCATCCATCTATCCATCCATCCGTGCATTCATTCAAGTATTCATTCAGCATCAGTATTTGCTGATATTCAGTGTTTGCTCAGAATCTTCTCAGCATATACTCTGTGCTGGGCACTGAAGATACAGAAATGAGAGACCCCAGCTCTGTCTTCAATGAGCTTACAATCTGAGGTAGAAGTAGGAGAACCTGGGTTCTGAAGGCAGATGAAGCTGGGCTCCAGTCCAGACTTTACCCTTTACTGGAAGGAACTTCAGCCCCACCTCACTGGATTGTTGTAAGGATCAAACAAAGTAATGTTGGCAAAGTCCTTACACAGTGCCTTGCCTGCTGGAAGCCACAATAAACAATAACTCTTCTTCCTCCTATTCTTTCTCCTCCTCCTCCTTATGGTGGAGACAGTTGAATGTCACTGCCACAGCAATGCAGAGATAAGAGAAAGTAGGGGCCTCCAGATCCCAGATAGGGTGACCAATCATCCTGACTGTCTGAAACTGAGATGTTTCTTTAGAATACAGGACTTTCAGTGCTAAAACTGGAGGAGTCCCACACAAACCAGGACAAATTGGTTATTCTCATCCCAGAGGAAATATTGGACCCAGCTTGGAATGGTCTAGAATAGAGGCCAACAAACTATGGCCCACAAGCCAAATCTGGCCCACTGCCTGTTTGTGTAAATAAAGTTTTATTGCAACACAGCTAAGCCCATTCATTGACCTATTGTCTATGGCTGCTGTCAAGCTACAACAGCAATGTTGAGTATTTGTGACAGAGATCACATGGCCTGCAAAGCCTAAAATACTTACTCTCTGGCCCTTTACAGAAAAAACTTGCTGACCCATGAGCTGAAAATCTCAGCCAGGGTCCTGGGCTTTGGACTAGGATGACCAAGGCAAAAATCTGATGGACTTGACTGAATCATTGTGAGTCAAGTGACATATGGGGTTTGCATTCATCCACAGGTGAGGCATCTGGAGGGTCAGAAGAGGTGCAATAACTCCAGAGACTGTGAGCTGGAGAATTCTTAGATGGAGAGATGGAGACCCAGAAAGGGAGAGAGACAATCCAAGGCTACATAGACAGTAGGAGGCAGGTGACAGTGGTCCTGGGGAAAGAGTTTCTGAGTGGGAACTGAAGAGGTCTGAATCCCAGCTCTGCACCAACTGACTTAGTGGCCTTTAGCAAGTCCCTTCCCCTCTTTGGGCCTCAGTTTTCCCATCTATAGAGTGGGAGAGAAGTTACATATGATCACAAAGGACTTCTCCAGTGCAGCTTTTTATGGTTCCATTTTCTTTTCTAATTGGAGTAGCACTAAAGCCTTAATATATGTTGGCCTGTGCTCCAAGGTGGCCCTGCAGGACCCTGACCTGCGGACCTTCCTGATCACCATGGCTTCTGTATGCAAGGTGTTTACAGTGCCTGGCATTGTAATCAGAGCTTCACTTCCATTCTCTCACTGAATCCTTGTGACAGTCCTGTGAGTTAAGGGACCCCAGTCTCCACTTGACCCATGTGGACACTGAGGCTCAGAGAGATTCATTCACTTATCTAAAGTCACAGAGCTAGTGCATGGCAGAGCCCAGGTCTCTCTGATCTCAAAGCCCATGTTCTCAGCTGCTCCTCCCCCTGCCTTCCAGCTCTGTCTTTCCCAGGTGGGGGTGATGCACGGTTTTGGGAACTCCTCAGAGGAAGCTTTCCCTTTTCTCTCCCTCTCATTTGTTAACCTGGAAATGGCGTGCAGCAGGCCAGGTCCATCCCCACAGGCCTGAGGATGGTAAACATCAGTTTATCAGTGAGGCTGAGGCTGGGCAGGCTTGGGTGACTGAATGGCTGGAGGGTCCCCTGCTAGGACAGTTAAAGGCAGACTACTCACCAGGGCTGGGGGCTGAGCATGCTGGGCTCTGGATTTGCAGGTTCATAGAAAGCCCCTAAGCTTCCAGAGACAGTGGATCACCCATGTTTCTCCCCCACTTGGCTAAGATGGCCCTGATTTCTGCCTCTAGAATATCTGTTTACACTCCAGTGTCCTGGGCTCTTTGCATTTTGAAAGCTTCCCTGATGGGACAGGTAGAAAAGCTAGAATCTCTGGAACAATTAGATTAGTTTTAATTTTCACATAGCTCTTAGGTGTATCACCATCATAACTGCATGCCATTTACCCTGGGAACTCAACTCTCTATAAAACACAATAAGAAAGTCATCTGATTTAATTACTACAGTGCCCATATCAGAAAAGAGCCAGCATTCCCTCACTCAGGGCCTGTTTACTCTTTCTCTGCACACCATTGTGATGAGCTCAGTGACCTGATTTCCCAGGCCCCATAGCACATAGAAGAAGCAAGTGATGAGACTGTAGAATGGTAGAGAGTACACAGTGACAGCAGGCAGAAGCAACAGCTGACAGCCTGGGAACAAGGGTGAAGATGAAGAGATTACAAAAATAAGAAGCATAGAAATAAAAGAATGACAGCTTGGGGGAATTTAGTGTAGTGGTCCAGCAACCTCATCCTGTAACTTCTGTCCAGCTGAATTTGTTATAGGACACTGAAATGGCCAGCCTCTGTGCTGGCCCCAAGAAATAGTTAAATCCTATTTAACAGGCAGGAGCAAGGGCAAGGAATAATTCATTGCATAAAGTATTTGATCCCATGGCTAAACTAATAAATGTTTCTGTGTAGGTAACCTCTGGTGTCTGAAAAACTCACTTAAATAGAACTCTTCATTTTTCACAATGTTGGATAAGTGACATCTAACTGTACCTGGTGTGTGATAGGTGCTCAAGAAATGAACATTCTTTGAAATCAGGCAAATCTAGGTTCAGATCTTAGCCACTTAACAGCAGCCAACGGCTCCCTCTCAGCCTCAGTGTCATCTGCTATGCACCGAGGACAGCTGTACATGAGCTACAACTGCTGCAGAAACCCAAAGCACCTTCTTGTCTGTGCATGGTAGAAGGAATAGCACCACAGCCTGTCTCATGACATTTGCTTTCAACTTCTATATCTCATGTGGGAGGTGGGCACATGCAGAAACCAGGCTGGAGAGGACTCTGAGAAGTGAGGTTCTATCGTTTGATGGCCAGCATGCGGGAAGACCCACCACTGGGACGGGACATTGGATGGAGGTGGGTGAGCCAGCCTGCCATAGATGCCCCGGCCTCAAAAAAATACGATGACATCTTCATACATGTCCAGTAGCTGGGTAAAAAAATGCCCCATTTAACTCTGTTGTGCCTTAGGAGTGAGGGCTAAGAACTTGGGCTTTGGGATTGAATAGGTTCACTTCCGATCCCAGCTCGGTAGCTTATAGGCTGTGTAATCTTGAGCAGGTTGCATGGGCTCACAGTGCCTCCATGTCCTCGTCTGTAAAATGGCAATAATACCTACCTCATAGGGTTCTTACAGGGATTCAGTGAGATCATGCTTAGTGTAGAGTAAGTACTCAACAATGGTCATCTTAGCCAGAAGATAAGTCATTTTCTCCAATGGGCATAACTAAGATTCTTCCTAGCACTAATGTGTCTGTGGGCATCTGTTCAGGACTCGTGATGAATCAGTCGGTTTCTGCCTCTTCACACCATCTGGGGCATCTCCAATAAGTTTTCTCTTTGAACTTCAGCTTCCTCTGCCGTGAATGTTATTTAGTGATTTGCTTGATTCATAAACATATTTGTGCATCCATTCATTTATTTAACACTCTTTATTAGGCACCTATTTCATTTCAGAGCTGCCAGGTCCTGTGCTGGGCCCTGGGAGATGAGCCCAACTTGATAGACCTGGGTAGCGATGCCCCCTGGGAGGACAGAGGAGACACATGGATAATTGTCCTGGGAGGGCAGCAGGCTTCATGTTCACAGCTGTGCCTCTCCACCAAGGTAGGACTGGTGCATAGTAGGTGCTCAATGTTTGTTGAGAGAATGAATGAATGAGTGTTCTGTACTTAGCACCATCAGATGGGTGGATCCTATTGCTATCTGAGCCCCAGAATTCTTGAGTCCCAGACTGAGAAGAGCAGCCTCAGCTTACCACCTTAGGAAAGAAAATAACGAAGGTGTGAGTTCCTGGATCATTCCTTAGGCATTGGAGGTCTGTCTCCAAATAAAATTTGATAGATGCATGGGATAGAATTAATTGGGAGAAACATACTTTCAAACAAGAGAGAATTTATGGCTAAATGACTTGTAGTAATTCTAGGAGTTGTTCTTCTTGTTTCCATTTTTATGGAAGACTCCCTCACCAGCCCTTGTGAACTGGGGACTTGGAACAGACCCAGCGCCTGCACCTAGGAAGAGTTTTCCCAGCTCAGCTTCAGGTGGGGAGGAGATTAGGATCCAGAGTGGTACGTGCTCCAAAGTGAGCGAATTCGAAGCTGTGTAGTGTTGGAGTCACCAACATGGGCTCTAGACTGAAACTGCTTGGCTTCACAGCCCAGATCAGCCACTTGCTCACTAACTTTGGACAAGTGTCTTAACCCCTGTGCCTCAGTTTCTCATCTGTAAAATGGGGATAACAATAATGCATTCTCCAAGGGTTGCTATGAGTGTTTTATAAGTGAATTCACATAGAACCCCAGCACAATACCTAGCACATAGTAAATGCTCAGAACAATATTCATCATTATTAGTAGGGAGAGAACAAGCCCATATGAGGTTCTGAAATGTCAGAATGGGACACGGCAGATTTTAAATAACAGAAACTCTCTCACACTGGCCGAAGCCAGTGGCGAGTGAGCAGGAACCTAGCTCAGCAGTGAAAAGCTGAGAAGAGGCACCAGGCTTGGGTTAGAGAGACCATCAGCTGATCACACAACCTTGGGCCACTGGCATCACCTTTCTGTGCCTCGGTTTCCTCACCTGCAAAAGAGAGAGAGTGAGCTGATGTGTCTAGGATTGCTGTGAAGATGACGTGACCTTATGCATGGAGAGTTCTCAGCCCAGGGCAAGAACTCAGAAGGCACACGGGGTAGGATGATGGCATCATCCCGAGTCACGCCCAGGGTCAGCCTGTCTGGGTTTCAATCCTAGCTCTGCTGCTTCTCAGCTGAGTGGCCTTGGGCCGTGAGTTAACCACTCTTCACCTCCATTTCCTCATTTGTAAAACTGAGATACAAAACTGGAAGGGCTGAGTGAAGATTCAATGACGTAATGGCGCCTAGCATATGGTACAGGTTACATAAGTGCCAGTTAGTAACGTAATGATTGTGATTGGGTGGCTTTTATTTCAGGTCTTGTCAGAGGTGAGCTCCATCATAGAGCGGTGAGGCACCTCCTAACTGTCTATGAGCAGAGTGAAGAGGCGTGGGGATTCTCTGGTCATCAGGGCCTCTCCCCATAATCCATCCTGGCGTAGCTTTTACAGCAACCTTCTGCTCTGTCTGTCCGCCTGATTTTGGGCACTGGCTGATCATGAGAGGTAAACCTGTGTGTCGCTCAAAAAGAACCAGGTGGTAGTAGCTGGGGGCCCACACAGCTTGTTCCTCAAGTGCTGGGGATTGAGGTGTCAGTGTCTTCTCCCCTGGACTGCCCAGATCTTCTGCCCTCACCCCTCATGATCCCCCCAGCCAGGGGCCTTTGCTGGCCCCCTGACCCCCTGCCAGCCCCTGCTACAGTCCTGAAGCCTTGGGCTGCTGTGACCACTGCCCCCGTGAGTGTGAACTTCAGCAGAGCAAGGCTGCCAGCTCTGGAAGGGGTCCCAGGGAGCAGCCGGCCAGGCCTCCCAAACCCTGGGCATCGTGGCAGAGCTGGGACTTGAACGTGGGCCTTTCACATCCTGATCCATGACAGGTCCTGTGGGCCCTTCGCTCCCAGGCTGCTTTTCAGCGTGAGCGGATGAGTTCCCTATGAACAATATCCACAAAGGTAGTGGCTTGAGCAAGACAATTTTTAAATTCTTTTCTTTTCTTTCTTTCTTTACTTGTTTATTTTTTAGAGATGGAGTCTCTCTTTTTTTTTTTTTTTTGGAGACAGAGTCTGACTCTGTCCCCCAGGCTGGAGTGCAGTGGCACCATCTCGGCTCACTGCAAGCTCTGCCTCCTGGGTTCACGCCATTCTCCTGCCTCAGCCTCCCGAGTAGCTGGGACTACAGGCGCCCGCCACCACGCCCGGCTAATTTTTTTGTATTTTTAGTAGAGACAGGGTTTCATTATGTTGGCCAGGATGGTCTCGAACTCCTGACCTCGTGATCCGCTCACCTTGGCCTCCCAAAGTGCTAGGATTACAGGCTTGAGCCACCGCACCCGGCTGAGATGGAGTCTCTATCACCCAGGCTGGAATGTAAGTGACACGATCATAGCTCACTGCAGCCTTGAATTCCTGGGCTCAGGTGATCCTCCCACCTTAGTCTCCCAAGTAGCTGAGACTTACAGGCAAGTGCCACCACACCCAGCTAATTTTTAAAAACTTCTTGTTCTTTTTTGTTTGTTTGTTTTTGTGATTTTTAAAAAATTTTTGAAGAGATAGAGTCTCACTATATTGCCTAGGCTGGTCTCGAACTCCTGGACTCAAGCGATGCTCCTGCCTTGGCCTCCTGAGTAGCTGGGACTACAGATGGCCACCACCATCCCCGGTTCTAAACAATACAAATTTAGTATCTGCCAGTTCTGGAGGTTTGAAGTCTAAAATGGGTCAGCAGGGCTGAGTTCCTTTTGGAGGTTCCAGGGGGAGAATCCACTCTCTTACCTTTTCCAGCATTGGAGGGCCGCCCGTATTCCTTGGTTCATAGCCCCAAGCCACTCTGATGTCTGCTTCTGTCATCACATCTTTGTCTCTGGCTGCGACTGTCCATCAGGACCCTGGTAATGACATTGGGCCTGTTTGAGTCATCCAGGATAATCTCTCCATTTCAAAATCCTCCACTTAGTCACAGCTGCAAAGTTTCTTTTACTAGGTAAATGTCTCATAGTCACAGGTTCCTGCTTTTGGGGTCGAGGGAGCTGGTATATGATGAAACTGGAGTGTCGTCGGGGCCTTGTGAGCCCCTCCCAGCAGTGGGAAACCTTGTAAAGAGTTTAAGTAAAGGGGAGTTGAATGATTCCATTAAACCCTGGCCGGAGCAACAAGAAGAAAGGCCTCCCAGCTGTCCCCCCTCAACTTGAGGTGGGAGCCTATTGAAATCCCTGCAAAGAGCAGAGAGAACAGGGTGATTTCAGCTTTATTATGCAAAACACACAGCCTTCCAAGGGAGAGGTGAGCTTTGGAGAAAAGAGTCAACAAATTAGTTTCTTAATCTGCTTTAAGTTGCTAAAATTCCCCTGTCTTCCTTCCTTTGTCACCTGATGGGCCTGTGGGCTATTTTAACTTTTATTAGAACATTTTTATTTTTTTATTAAAGGAGCTTTTTCCTTTTTGAAAAACTAATCCCAGCTGTGTTTTGATAAGGTAGAATTAAAAATGGCACTGGGTAAATGCCACAGAAAGCTTTGATTTTTCTTCTTATGGCATCTGAACTGATTTAAATAGCAATTATGTATTTCATTTTTATGCAGCCTCCTCTCCTCCCTCCCTGGCCTCCTCAAAACACCACAGGTACCAGCAGCTCTGAATACATGCTATTTCTAAAATTTCCAACCCTCAGCTCCTAGAGGCAGAGGGACAGCCCTATAAGAGACCAATATTTCTAACCCAGCAGCTTCAGGTGTAAGGCAGATCTTGCTCAAGTACAAGTGCTCCAATTCACAGTTGTGTGGTCTTGGATAATTTACTTCAATCTCCTTGGCCTCTGATTCCTCATATACATGAGTAAAATAGAAATAATGATAGTGTTTGCATTCATCTGGATTCTATTGGTTGTAGGTGACAGAAAACCCAACTTAAACATCCTTACACTCTTTTATTCTCAGGCATAAAATGAAATTTATTGGCTTATAAAACTAGCAACCTAGCTTCAGGCTTGGCTGGATCCAGGAGCTTGGCATCTTAAGGTCTCTCTCTCTTTCTTTCTGGTCAACTCTCACTTTTCTTTCCTTTTTCCTTCCTTCTCTCTCTTTCTCTATTTTTTTTATTTCTCTTTAGAGACAAGGTCTTGCTCTGTCACCCGGGCTGGAGTGCAGTGGTGCTGTCATAGCTCACTGCATCAACCTCCTAGGCTCAAGAGATACTCCTGCCTCAGCCTCCTTAGTAGCTGAGACTATAGGTGGGTGCCACTGTGCCCGGCTAATTTTTAAAAAAATGTTTGTAGAGATGGAGTCTCGCTTTGTTACACAGGCTGGTCTCAAACTCCTCGCCTCAAGCGATCCTCCCACCTTGGCCTTTCAAAGTGATGGGATTATAGGTATGAATCACCACATCCAGCCTCTCCGTCATGCTTCACTAATCATTTGGCTCCCATTTTCTCTGTGTGGGCTTCATTTTAGACTAGCTATCTTCTTCTAAACACAAATACCCATCAGTCTCTCCCTACTTATATCGTGGCATCTGCAAGCCCAGTTCCAGGAATTCTGAAATTGAGACCTACAGCCTCCTGGCACCTGTCACAGCGACTAGGGAAATGATCTCTGCTGTTTGATCAGGTCAGGGTCATGTGATCAACCTTGACACCTCTTTGGGGGAGGGGCATTAATTACTGTCTGTGGCTTCCTGAGCCACAAAGACCAATAGCTAGGGAGGGGGTGGGCCCCCAGTGGAAAATCAGAACCTAGTTAACCAAGGAAAGGGAAGAGATAACTGGTCAGACTAAAATGACTGGTCAACAAGTTATCTAGTCCCCATCTCAGAGCCTTGCTGTGAGGATGATATGAGATCAGGCATGCAAGGTACTTAGCACTGCCCCCAGCATGCAATGTGCCTGGTAAATCACGCCTATTACGACTAATGTTACAATTGTGATTATTATCAGCAGGGTGATAATATAGGCCAGACAGGGGCCCATCAGTATCCAGGGCAATGGGAGGCACTCCACATCCTGAAGACTCAACCTGAACATCCCACTAACCCCTGTGTAGCCTTGGATCAGTCACTTCCCTCCCATTTGGTTGACAAAAGTGGCTGTTCCCTAACAAGCCCCCACCTCCTGTGTCAGTTTACCAGCGGAAAGCTGTGATGGCACCAGGGTTGCAGGGGGGCAGCCACAAATCCAGATGCCTCCAGGACAGGTGGGTCCCATAGGCATGAGACAGGCAGGAGGACTATGGTGAGCCAGAGACCAAGTGCTCCATCCACAGGGCGCTGCCCCTCCCAGCCCCAGCCTATTGTTGCCACACAAGAATGCCTGCTCAGGATGGTCACATATCTTGATTTTTTTTTTTCCAAGAGAATTCCACCAATTCGGGCAATTTTAAAACATAGGGCAGGCTAGATGAGTGTGTCTGTGAGCCCTGCTGGACCACTTCTTGTAAAGCCAAGTCTCCTCAGCATGTGGGAACCAGAGCCTGCACTGTCTGTATGTTGAGAGCTTGTGTTATGGATGACCTCAAAAGACACACTGGCCCATTGTTCTACCAACCTGGGTCATACGCGTTATGCATTCAGCATCCTTTTTCATGGCCATGGGAGCACCTGTCTTCCTCTGAGCTGTGCCATTTGTAACAGGCTTTGTGGATGGAATTCAGCGAGAATGGCTGCTTCGAAGCAGTTCATTTTGCTGCCTGAGATTATTAATGTTCTCTCTGATTTCCTGCTTCACACTATTGATTTCCTGGGATAAAACTCTCTCTGCCGAGGCTGAGAAGGTAATTCAGCTGCCGTCCTTATGTGTGCGGGAGGATTCTATCCTAGCTCTCTCCCAGTTTGTAGCTGTGTGATGGAGAGCAACTCACTTCACCTCTCTGAGTCTCAGTTTTTTCATCCGTAGCATGGAGACCCTTGGAGCTCCTGCCTTCTAGGAGGTGTCAGGAACATGGTAGGTACACAACAAAGCTTAGCTCCTCCTGTAAAACTGCAGCCCCAGCAGCCTGGTGAAAGGGAGTGAGACAATGATGCCCCTTATCGTGAGTGAGCACTCACTCCATACCAGGCCCTTTCCCAGCACAGCCTCCTTTACTCCCCAGCAGCCCTGAGCTTGGTGGCTTTCCCATCACTGTCCTCTTTTTTACAGATGAGGAAACTCTGAGAGGCAAAGGAACTGCCTAAGCTCACACAACTCGGACATGGCAGAGCCAAGGTTTGAACTCTGGCCTGCCTGAATCCAGGCCCTGCCTCTTGTGACAGGGCCTTGCATTTCAAGGGAACCGGTTTACATTTGCACTGGCTGCATCCATGAGCACCAAGGATCCCTGAGCAGTGGAATCCAGGCCCGGCTCTGCTACTCACTTACTATGTCATCTCAGGAGACTTTCTTGACCTCTTTGGGCCTTTGTTTCCCCCAGCTCCTTAAACACACCTTGCTGCCTCCCACCTCAGGACCTTTGCATGTACTGTGTCCTTGCCCAGCATGCTTTGCCACTCAATCCCCACCCCTCTTCACCTGATTAATTGCAACTCCTCCTTCAGGTCTTGGGTGAAGCATCACTTCTGGAAATTCCTCTGGGGCTCCCCTTGGCATGTGCTCTCCAAGCTCCACAGCATTCCTTAAGGCTTTGTGATTACAGCGTTGTGTGTTGATCTAACCAACCTGCATCCCCTCTACCGGACTGTCTGCTTTTGGGGGCAGGGGACCAGCTGGGTCTTGTTCAGTAGGCTTCCCAGGCTAACACTCCAAGCCTGCCACATATATACAACAAAACTGTGGAGTTAATAGATGGAGTTCAAAGAGGCCTTAGGACCCTCATACACTGCTGGTGGGAGTGTGAATTGGTACAACTGCTTTGCAAAACTGTTCAGCAGTATTTAGGCAGCACAATACATGCCCTGTGACTCTGCTGTTTTATGTCAAGATATACACTCAACAGAAATCGGTATACACATTCTTTTATTGTTTTATAATACTCCTAACTGTGAAAAACAGGAACTGCTGAAATGTCCATTATGGTAGAATAGATAAGTAAAATGAGGTTTAGACATACCAAGGAATAGTACACAGCAGCAACAATGAACAACCTACAGCTATAAGCCGTGAAAGGAGGCATGGTGCAAAAATAATGGTGAGTGAGAAAACCAGCTACAAAAGGGCACATACTACAGGATTCTTGTTATAAAATGCTCAAAAGAGAAGCTAAACTACATTATAGTGTTTAGGGATGCATGCATGCTTTGGTGGAAACATAAAAACAAGGAAGAAATTAACACCATCGTCCTGAACGTAGTTACCTTGACTGGGGAAGGAGAGGGGTATGTTATTGGAAGGGGTCTCAAGGTGCTGGCAGTGTTGTTTCTTGTCCTGGATGGGAGTTACATGGGGTGTGCATTCATTGTGCAAACTGTACATCATTGTACATGATGCAAATTGTACATCTTTGTTTTATGTTATCTTCTGTATTGTGGTCGTGAAAAAAATCCCTTCCATCCCCCAAGATGATTATCTTTGGGGGCCCCCATCCACCAGGACCATCATTGGTTGGGCTTTATGCACAGAGAACATCCTCTGAAATCCTGTTTTAAGCCAAGTTACTCTCTAGTTGAGTGTGGGTGTGCACCACTCTGTCCTGTCATTCCCCCAGGGGTTCAGATTTACATGTGTGAAAAGAACCAGAGCAGCTTTTGTCCTGGCACAGAGGCCACCTGCCTAGAGGATACAGTTAGCCCCTTTTCTCAGAACATGATAAGGATGGAGGATTGATTTCACCAGAAAGTATTTTTAAAAGAAAATATGAAAGAAAAAGGAAACTAAAACCTGGGGAGAAGCATTTTCAGATACCTACTTTTGCTGGCCAGGGAGATAAACTGTCCCAGATGGAGCTCAGATGACAGGGCTGGGCAGGGATTTGAATCAGGACACAGGGCTCCAAGGTGGGGCAGCTGAGGCCCAGGCCTAGGGTGGGCTGGCGTCCAGGTTCAGGAGAACTAGGTCTTTGGACTCAAATGCTCCAAGTGTTCTCCAATGGCCTTGACCTCCCTTTCTGCACAGACTGACAGGTTGGCCTGGGCCCTGGCTAGAGAACAGAGATGCTGTGATTTTTATAGGTCTTTCAAGCTCCAGTCAGGATGGATCAGGGTTAGGGTCTTCCAGGGATTCCCAAAATTCCGGCTAGTCCTTTTGGATTATTAACTCATTAAAATGAACTTCATCCATCCATACAAAACATGTATACATCTTTTGCCATTTATTAAACAGATATTAATTGAGCTTAGCTGGGCCTAGACTCTGCTAAACATCAAGTATATAATGAGAGTGACCAACTGGTTGTGGTTTGCCTAGGATTTTCCCACTTTTCGCACTGAATGTGTAACCGGCCTGCAAAACTGGATCCCAGGCAAGCCTGGATGGTGGGTCACCCTGGAATGGTGAGCAAGAAGCTCTGATGCCCACCTGCACAGAGCTCAGGTGGAGGAGACAGGACATCACAGACCAGCATGCTCAGCAAGCACTTTGCTTGAGGAAGCTTCCTGGAGCAGGTGGCATCTGACCTGAGCCACTCAAGAGAAGCAGGGTCAGGCAGGGGTAGAGAGTGGGAAGGGGAGGAAGATTGGGGAGCCTGCAGGGCTCATGTCATGGTAGGCCTTTGGGTCAGGGTGGGTGCCAACAGCCATTGGGAGCCATGCGGGCTTAGAGGTTAGAGAAGGGAATAGAGGTGTAAAATTTCTATTTAAAGACTCTCCTGGCTGCTGTGTAGGGAACAGGGGAGGGATTGGCAGGGGAAGGGAGGGTTATGAGTGGATATCAAGGGATGCTTGGATTGGGCTACCCTACTCATTTATTCTTCTAGACGCTCAGGTCAGAAATGTCAGGGACAGCGGGTATGGTGGCTCATGCCTGTAATTCCAGCACTTTGGGACGCTGAGGCGGGCTAGTTGCTTGAGCTCAAGAGTTTGAGACCAGCCTGGGCAATGTGGCAAAACTCTGCCTCTACAAAAAAAATTACAGAAATTAGCCAGGTATGGTGTTGCACACCTGTAGTCCCAGCTTCTTGGGGAGCTGAGATGGGTCGAGGCTAAAGTGAGCTATGATCACACCACTGCACCCCAGCCTGGGAGACAAAGTGAGACCTTGTCTCAAAAAAAAAAAAAAAAAGAAAAAGAAAAAGAAAAGGAAAGAAAATGACCATACTCTTTCTCTCCTACCCCACATGAGATCTTTGGTAAATCCCATCACCACCACTTTCACCCCCTCTGTCCCATTCCTGGCCTCTCCCACCACAGCTCTGTCTTTTCTCCATAATTCTTATCACCTTCAAATCTACCCTGTGAATGACTGATTTATTTTGTTTCCTGCCTGTGTCTTCCCTCTAGAACAGTTTTGCCATATTGGCTTTATTGACATTTTGAGCTGGGTCATTCTTTGTGTGGCGTGGGGCCGACCTGTGCATTGTAGGATGTTGAGCACCATCCCTGGCCCCCTACCCAGTAGATGCCAGTAGCGTGATTTCTGTGACAACCAAAAGTTATCTCCAGACATTTGCCGAATGCCCCCTGAGGTGGGGAAGGGGTGGCAAAACCACCCCCAGTTGAAAACCGCTGCACACAAAGGCTGGGATGTTTGCCTGTGTATTTGCCAATGTAGCCCCAGTACCTAGAAAGGGGCCTGGTAGGCGCTTTGTGGTGCTCACTACGTGTTTGTTGAATGAATAAGTGAGTGTGGTGTGAGATGATGAGGCCTGGGCTGGGGCAATGGCAGTGGGGGTAGTGTGGGAGGTAAGAGTTTTAGAAACAGTTCAGTGATAGAATCAATTAATAAATGGAACTATCATTATACTTATGATGGTGATCATTCTCATCCACTTCATTATCCTCTCCAGGGCTTGAATTCCTCTCATCATATGATGGAGGAAGATCAGAGAGGTTAGGGGTAACATGATGTGAGTAAAAACCACTCAGTAATGAGTGGTAGAACCAAGCTGGAACCTAGGTCTTTGGAAGTCTTTGCAAGTGTTGGATGATGTCATACAATAACAATGACTGCTGTTTATTGAGCTCTTACTAAGTGCCAGAAACCGGGCTAAACATTGTGGATGGATCACTTCACTGAAGCCCCTGACAATATCCTGTGATTACTGTTATCATCCCATTTTTACAAATGAGGCCTCTGAGGATCAGAGAGGTGGAGTGAGTTGCCCACAGTCACACAGCAGATGTGGAGCTGGGCATGTCTGACTCAGAGTCTGAGGCTGACTTCAAGGTGGGGGCTCAAGGAGGCACAACCCACCTTCAGGTAATAGGCATCACCCCAGTGTCCCTTTCCTTTCTGTTTAGTCAGCAGAGGAGACATGATCGAAGGATTCTCACTGGCATGCTAATTATGGAAGGCTTCACTTTAGAGTGATTTGCAGGAAACCCTGTAAAATTCACAAAGACCCCTGGCCATGTGAAACCTCTTGGTCCTTACCCTTGATCTCCCTGGCCCAGTGGGATGGGCAGGAACTGGGCAGAGAATGGGACTGAGGGATTGCAACAGATTTGCAGTCAAGCTAAACATTGGGAAACCTCTGAGCAAGTGGACAGTCTTTTATTTCTTTTCACCCAAAGACAACAGAGACTCGATGTTAACTTAATTAAATGCTGGAATGGAAGCCAATCACAACACTGGCTTTGCAGCTTAAACAAACAGACAAAAACTCCCTACATTTTACCACTCTCTCTTTTTGGAAATCTCCCCAGTAGGCCTGTCAGAAGCTTTCAGTATGCACCAACATCGCCCCCCTCCCCCGGCTGGGCCCCCATTCCTATGATGAAAGTCCTGTTGAGGGCCCACTTGACAGATGAGGAAGCTGAGGCTGAGCCTTCAGTGCTCAGGCTTCCTGGAGTGGCAGGGGGATGCTCTCTGGAGGCCAGAGTATCTTATTTACCCCTACATATAGCCCCAACCAGATGGTGATGGTGTGGCTATGATGTGCCCCCCACCCCGCCACACACACACAATTAGGCTGTGTGCTACTTATGCAGAAACTTGGTGAACAAGTATTTATTGAGCACCTGTTGTAGATACAGCAGTGAACAAAACAGACCCAGCTCCTATCCCCTGGCTCTTAAAACATGATTGTAACAAACCCTTATGTTCTGCCTACCATGCCCCAGGCACTGTTCTCAGGACATCACATACACTGGCTCATGTGATGTTCTCAACAACCCTAAGGGGTAAGAACTATTATTGTTCCCATTTCACAGACAAGGAAATGGAGGTCCAGTGAGGTCAGGCAATTTGACTTTGGATGCTTGGCCCAAGAGTTCATGCTCTTAACCACCATGCTAATGATGATAATAATAATTATTATAATCATGATGATAGATTATTATGTGCTGGGCATGTTGCTAGGAGGATCTCATTTAATCCTAACAACAGCCCTATGAGGGTGGTGTTATTATTACCCTCATTTTATAGATGGGAAAACCGAGGCTCTGAGAGGTGAGGGAGTTTGCTCAACGTCATGCAGTTGGTGGCAGAGCCAGGGTTTGAACCTGCCTTTGACTGATGCCAAAGGCTGTGCTCTTAACCATTCTTCTGTCTTTCCCCTCTGGGCAGAGGATGAAGTATAGAATTCACCCCCTCTAATTGTAAATAAGTTCTTTAAAGGAAGTGTTGTGAGCTTTCAAAGGGAGAGGCTAGAGTGTTACAGGAACATGGAGGAGGGAGACTTGGTTTATTTCGGGGGATTGGAAGGGTCTCTCCCAGGAAGAGGTGTGGAGTCTGGGATGGGAAGAATGAGCGGGACTCGACCAAGCAAAGGAGTGTGTGTGGTGGGGATATTCCAGTGTGAGGGATGGATTTGCAGAAAGTCCCCTACAGAAGGTGGAGTTGGAGTATGGTAGGAACACAGCATGCCTGTCCGGAGCACAGAAGCAGAAGTAAAGACGATGCAGTGACACAGGAGAGAGGCAGGCAGGACCCCGATATGCAGTAGGTGCTCAGTGTGTGCTTGGGAATGGATCCACTTTGACCTTCCCTTTGGCACTGTCTCTGCCCACCCTGCCCGGATACGACTGCCCCCGCACACAAGTCCAGGTGCCAAGCCCAGTGGGGTTGCTGCTGGGGCTGAATGTTGCTGGGCCCAGCAGGCACTTGAGCAGACCTCCATGAGAAGCTCTGGAAAAAAGGCCCCTTGTTGGAGCCTCCAGGAGCCGGCCTCCTGGTGCAGCCTGGCTTCGGTCCCCACCTCACAACCCTTCCTCTGACCTGAGTTTCTCCTTGGATTTGGGCTCCTGCCGCCTGAGCATGAGCCCACACCCTGGCCCCTTGTTGTCCCGGTGCTCAGCTTCTGCTTGGCTGAGTCCAGTGTGGTCAGCACTCGAGCTTCCCTCACTGTCCCTCACTCCTTCCCTGTGCCATCTCCCAGGGAGCTCACTCCCATGAGGTCCCGCAGATTCATCTACTGGTCAAACTGCTGACCTACCATCTACTGAAGGCTTTCTCATCCTCAACCCTGTTGACATTTGTGGTGAGGTAATTTCTTTTTGCGGGCGTTTGGGGCTGCCCTGTGCATTGCAGTGTGTTGAGCAGCATCCCTGGCCTCTGCCACTAGATGCCTATAGCACCTCCTCCTCAATAATGACAATAAAAATGTCTCCAGACATTGACAAATGTCCCCTTGATGCAGGTGGAGAGGGGGAAAAGTTAGCCCCAGTTAAGAACCACTGGTTTGGGCCAATCATAATACATTCCCTGGGAACTGGCAAATGACCTCCTTCCCAGGGGTGGGGGTTCTGTTAGCTAGGAAGAGGGAAGAGATGGAGTACAGGATTCACTGAATCAAGCTCAGAGGTGGGTTCAACTCTTATTATATATTTGGGGAAATTGATGTTCAGAGGGAAAGGGACTCGCCCAAGGTACACAGCCATTTAGAATGAAAGTCAAGATTAGAATCTAGGCCTAACTCTGCCATGCCTCCTGATCCATGCAGCCCTCCTGGGAATCTCCCAGAATGCCATGAATATTGATTAACCACACACTCACTGGGAACTCCCTTGAGGCCGCTCTCTGGGACCTGATCTAGTTCCCTCTCTCTCACCTCTGAGGGTTTTTAGAGATGAAAACCTACTCCATGGGCTAATGACCAATTAATTGCTCTCTTTGGACAGATAACACTTCTCATCTTTTTCTAGCATTGTGTTTGCCTCCCCTGAGGTCAAGCCAGTTCTTTCCAACATTCTCTCAGCTCCCTCCCAGCCCTCCTTCTGCGTACACTGGCCCAGACAGGAGAATGGTCTGCAATAGAAGGGCCATCGATCTCCTTCCACGGGAGTCACTGCTCTCCTGGATCCAGCTCCAGGCATCAGGGACGCTGCAGTTGCTCTCACAATGAGGGCATTTAGCTGCACTCTGCTCCCCCCGGGGAATGCTCAGAGGAAACCCGAGCAAGGGCCAAGAGGAAAAAGAAGAGAAGCAAAACCCAGCAAAACTGCCCATTCTGAGTGTGCTGCACTTGAAGAAGGAGGCCTAGCCAGCTCCAGTTTCAGAGATTTTTAGAAAGTGCCTCTGTTTGGCTTGGTTTCCCCATTGGTGGGCTGTGACCAAGGAAGGATAAAGTGAGAGCCCCATTCAGGCCAAGGCAAGGGTTCAACCTGAGCAGGGCAGGGTGGGAGGCCAGGAGAACAAGGGCTCTGTGTGCTCCTGGGCACAGGACATGTGTGCTGGGCTCCCACAGGCTCCAGTCAGGCGCTGGACACAATCAGAAATCCACGATGTGGCCAGAGAAATACAGGGTCGGGCGGGTACTGAATGCTGTGTAATTCAGCCCTGAATAGTGCATTTTCAGGGTGAGCCACATTAGGGATGATGACGAACTTCCCCTCTTGGTGGCAGAGCCTGCTCTGGGATAAAGATGAGTCCCAGGAATTAACCAGGGCCATCCCAGAAGCCCAAGGGGCCTTTGGAGGCCAGGTGGGTGGTATAAAAAGGGCCTGTTGCAAACCGTGGCAGAGCGAGGAGCCCATGCCACGTCTGGAGGCTCAGCTTACCAGAATCAATCGATGTGCTAGGTTCAGATCCCTAAACTCAGGCAGGCGGTTTAACCTTTGTGCCTTTGTTTCCCCCATTTAAAACTGAGTTTGGCTAGGCATGATGGCTCATGCTGTAATCCCAGCACTTTGGGAGAGAGGCCAAGGTGGGCAGATCACCTGAGGTTGGGAGTTCAAGGCCAGCCTGGCCAACATGGTGAAACACCATCTCTACTAAAAATACAAAAATTAGCCAGGTGTGGTGATGCACACCTGTAACCCCAGCTACTTGAGAGGCTGAGGCATGAGAATCACTGGAACCTGGAGGCAGAGGTTGCAGTGAGCCGAGATCACACCACTGCACTCCAGCCTGGGTGACAGAGTGAGACTGTGTCTGAAACAAACAAACAAAAACTGACTTAGCATGAGTACTTATGTTATAGAGTTGTGAGGATTAAAGAAGTTAACACAGAAAGCACTTAGAATGGTGCAGCTCATTTTATCTTTCAAGAGACCTAGAGACTGGGTTTGTATTTAAAAGCTCCCACTGGCTCAGTGTTAGTGATGAATTCAAGTCAAGAAAATAATTAAATAAAACCTGTGCTCTGTGGGTCTCTGTAGCCCACACTCCATGAGCCATCCTGGCAACCTCTGGTGGAGGGTTTTAGACTCAGCCTTCACCACTGTCTCTACCCTTCATTGGTTCCTGACCTTGGAAGAGTGATGGCACTTGTCTGTGCTGCGTCTGCATTTTCTGCAGTATCAGTGGGGATGCTGGTAAGAGTGAGGGCTTATAACCATAGGGGCAGGATGTGGGAAAATCACAAGGGATGGTGCAGCACCCCAGAGTTAGCAGTATTGGGGAGCTGTAATCACCCCAAGCCTGAAAAGGCAAAGTGTAGAAACCTAGAAAAATTAGCTCTATGGAGAGGGTCACCTGCAGTGCCATGTTCTTTGGTAGAGGGGCTCAGCCAACCCTGGTGGCTCCACAGAGGGAGAGGTGATGGGGAAAGAAATGTATGCCCTGACCATCCTTGACCCAGCTTCCAATATCCTGCCAGGGCCTCCCGTTGGCCAAACTCTAGTGGAAGTTAGGGAAGCAGAAAGCTCATTGATGTGGTTCCCCCAAGCCACCTCCAGGTGGACAGCAGGCAGATGAAGGGGAAGAGCGTGTCTCAAGAGGCAAATGGAAGATAGCAGACAGATCTGAGAAATGGGGGTGGTGGTGGTACTGCTTGCCTTGACACTGCTGGAAGGTTTTCCTTAGTCTAGATGAAGTGTGATGCTCAACACATGGTTGTAAAGCATTAAGTTGAAGGCATTTCTGTTGTTACTGGATTAGAGAAAGCAGAGGCACCAGGAGGGAAGGTCAGGGCCCCCTGAGTGTCCTCAGAGTGGGTAGATGGTGTCCTGGAGTTGCAAAGGGTGTATTAGCTTCCAATAGCTGCTGTAACAAATCACCACAAACCTGATAGCTTAAAACAGCACGCATTTATTCTACTACAGTTCTGAAGGTCAGAAGTACAACATGGGTCTCACCAGGCTAACATCAAGGTATTGGCAGGACTGAGTTCCTTCTGGAAGCTCCAGAGGAAAATTGGCTTCTTGCCTTTCCCAGCTTCTAGATGTTACCCACATCCCTTGGCTCATGACCCCTTTTCGTCCTCAAAACCAGCAATTGTATGCCTCTGGGCTCTGTTTCTGTTGTCTTCTCTCCTTCTCCGCCTCTGACCCTCCTGCTGCCCTCATAAGGATGCTTGTGATGATATTGTATCCATGAGATAATCCAGGATAATCTCCCCTTCTCAAGATTCCTAGCTTAATCACATCTGCAAAGTCCCTTTTGCTTGCATGACAGGTCACATATTCACAGGTTATGGGGATTAGGATGTGGATATCTTTGGGGGAGCATTCTGCTCGCCACAAAAGGGTTCCAGGAAGCTTCTCAGAGGAAAGGCATCTTCCCACTGTCATGCACAAGAGTCCATAATCACCTCCATTAACATTTCTTTTTCTGATTAATAATGTCCACATACTCCAGCATTTATTAATCTATCTTCAATAATTTTCCCAGAGCTGCAAATTTTTCATGAATCCAAATGAACTCATTATTTATTATTGCTTTATTCTAAGCAATAATACATATGCAATCAAGGTGTGATGGGCACTTATGATTTTTGTAACTATTCCCATTAAAATAATTACTTAACTATTGACATTTTAAGAAGAGTTTATCTGTGTACCACCTAGAAGTACCACGTGAGACATGGTGAATATGCCCCAGATCCCAGCCTGCAGCTGCAGGGTAATGTTGTGGAAAGGATTCTGAAAGAGGAGTGAAGAGACCTGGGTTTTGGTTCTGGATCTGCTCTGTGACCTCAGCCAAGTCACATTCTTTTGTGGGGCCTCAGTTTCCTGATCTATATAATGGGGACAATTCCTAAGGTTAACTCCAGCTTAGATATGATAAGGTTTTGCTGTTAGCATATTGGTATGTTGGAAGTGGGAGAATGGGGCACAGGACAGGTAAGTTTCGATATGGATGGAAGAGAGTTGGTATATGGGGGTACCGTTAGGGGCATGATTGTGGCCCCCGTACCCTAGGACCAGAATTACTGTTCTTCCTGATGCACAGCTAATACCATATGCATACACCAATCAGGGCTCTCAGCAGGGAGACAAAATTTTATTCAGCCATGTGTGTCTTATTAAGCCTAGAATAAGGACCTGTTATATTTTCTGGTTGTTGACTGACAGAAGAAATGGCAGTATGATTCTTGTGATAGTCCCAAGAGGTCAACACTGACTGAAAGGCCCTGCTTACGACCGGAAGACCCCAGGAAACTTAGTGGTGGGTATGTGATCTCTGTGAGTCAGAGACCTAGGTTCAAATCCCAGCCCTAACACTTGTGAGTTTTGTGACCTTGGGCAGTTTACATCACTTCTCTGAGCCTCAGTATTCTTATCTAGATGATTGGGATAAGAATAGTACCTCCTCTGTAAGTTTGTGGTGAGATTTAAGTGATATAATCTATGCAAAGAGCACAGCCCAGTGCCTGGCACATAGCTCCATAAATATTAAGAATGACAAATACTATTGTTATCATTCTGCCTCCCATATTGTCTGGGAAGATGAAGATGATCTGAAAAGACTCCCAACCTCTTCCAGGCTATTCAAAAGATTTAGGAAACTGTTGGAGACCCCACATAGGAAGTGGTATGTTGAGTTCTTTGAAATATACATCTACACCACCCAGGCTGTGCCCCCCACACACATACCAACAAGCCATCTGCTGAAGTTCAAATATTGTTCAAATGTAATATTTTGAAAGTGTTTTTCAGATGCTTCCTAAATGCTTGCCAAAACTCTAAAAATCTCACGTGAGCAAAAAATATAATTTTTATTTGGCTTTGCGTTGTGTGAATAGATTGTCAGATGGTGAGAAGATGAAGGCAGTAGATTTGGATCTTCACAAAGAGGAAGGGGAGGAACACGTGCTCTGAAACCAGGCAGGCTCAGGTCCGCGTCCTGGCCCCACCACTTAGCATCAGGCAACCTCAACCCACCATTTAGTACCTCTGAGCTGTTTCCTCCTCTGTACAGTGGGTTAACTCACAGGTTAACAAGTCAAGCTAGCTCAGCACATAGTAAGCACTCAATCAATAGTAGCAGTTATAACTTTCTAAAAGAATATCCATGTACTGGCTGGTGCATAGTAGGGTCTTCATAGGTGTTCATTTCCCCATAAGCGGGACCCAGTAGTAGAGGGATGACCTTGGGTTGTTGAGCAGAGCCTTTCTAAGAATGGGTTGAAATCCTACCTCGTCTATATATTTAAGGAGCCAGCACATTAAAAAATCTGACCTGACAGATTGCTGATTTCTGCTAAGGTGGACAAATGTGGGTTGTGGGTATCAAGAAATCTATTTAAGCCCACAAATACAGGCATACCAGAAATATCAACTTTCTTAAATCTTTTTAAATTAAGTCAAATTCAACTTGGAGTCTCTACTGAGTTGTAGAAAAACTCTAATTTCAGTCATTACTGAGGCTCCTCGCTCCCAGGATGGATGAATTTCTCCCTGGTCACCACCAAACCCCGACTAGCCATCCAGCATGTTTCCTCTAAGTCTAGAAACTCTGCTATTCTGAGCCAAGCTTGGAGCAACAGGCGAACCTCTGCCCACATTGGTATTTCTGGCATTGCGTGTCTAGACGCTTCCCTCAGGCACTGCCACACTTGTTTGGAACCTCTGGCTTGTTCCCTGTCCCAGAGAAATCAACTTCTCACCTCCACTTTCCTCCCCAGGACCCCACCCCATAAGCTCATCAATGAGCTTTCAACAGAATTTGCAAACAGGCAGTTGTAAAATTGAATGAGGGCCCCAGATGTTTCTCTATGGCTTCTTGGTTGGTTGTTTGTTTGCTTTTTGTTTGTCATAATAGACTTTATTTTGGAGGGCAGTGTTCAGTTTACAGAAAAATTGAGTAGCAAAGTACAGAGTTCCTCCATATACTCTTTCCACTCTGTCCTTCACTCCACCATTATATGACCAAGTTGTCTTAGTGAGGGTCATTTGGCACAACCGATGAACCAATATTGATACATTATTATTACCTAAAGTTCATGGCATACATTGGAGTTCACTCTGTGTTGCACAGTCTTTGAGTTTTGACAAGTGTGTAATGACATATGTCCACCATTACAGTGTCATACAGAAGAGTTTCATGGCCCCAAATCCTCTGGGCCCCACCTATTTCCCTCCTACCCCCGGAGGTGCTGGCAATGACTGATCTTTTTACCCTCTCCACAGTTTTCCCTTTTTTGTATCTTTTTAAATTAATTACTTTAGCTTCCAAGATTTAAAAAGTGGAATATTTTATATGAAAACCCAGATGTCCAAAGTCTCTTAAAAACTTAGGATATTCCAAGCAACCACAGGCTGGAGCTGAGTGCCAGCTGCTGTCTTCCCCAAGTTCCCTATCCAGAGTGGGGTGAGCTCCTCCATTTGTTCTTCCTCATCATCTTGCAAGCGGCCTCCTCTCCCTTCCTTGGCTCTGGTAGACATTTGGGTTTGTGGGTCTAGCCTGGCCTCCTGCAAACACTGTCTCCTGCCCTGCAAATATATTCTTGGGGCTGAGGATCACAAAAAAATTGGCCACCTGCTTGAAATGAGAAAGAGAGAAAAATTTAGGGAAA
Organism: Nomascus leucogenys; assembly: GCF_006542625.1. Lineage (NCBI taxonomy): Eukaryota > Metazoa > Chordata > Mammalia > Primates > Hylobatidae > Nomascus > Nomascus leucogenys. The sequence continues at coordinate 75,283,762 of NC_044390.1, forward strand.
TCAAATACAAATGAATTCCTCTAGAAATTATCTCGTAACTTGTGGGAGGCTTCTCTGAGGTCACACAAACACCCAGCCACTACAGGCTGTCTGAGGCTGGTACCATGTCAGCCAACATCCTACACTCGGCAGATTCCTTCTGCGTTCTCCGCACAGCCTGTACTTACGGGATGTCTGAGGCTGTGAGCCCGGGTGTGGGCTACACATAAAGTCCTTCAGTGGCCATACACCTCTGGGTCAATAATTTATGCTAATGCTGCAATTCACCCTACTGACCTCGTTTCTGGAGCATGTCAGAGAACTGGACACCCAGAGATTAAATTGCCCCTGGAGAGGCGTGGGTGATAGCAGCCACAAAGGGAGAGAGTAGGAGAGGTTCAAGTTCAAAGTACACTGCTGAGATACAGCCAGCAATGAAGGCCACCCTTTAACTTGGCTGCAAGATTTCATTTTGCAGAAGAGCCTGAGGCTCTAAGCAGTGAAATATAACCTGGCGTTAGGCTGAGCATGTTCCCATCCTTTCTCCTATGACAAGTCCCTGGGGGGGGTCCTTACACACAGGGCCACTGGGCCAGGTGAGGAGTGGCCAAAACAGCCCTAGATGCAAGGCCCAGTATGTGCCCCTTCTGTGCTGTGTGATCTCAGGTAAGTTGCTTTGTCTCTCTGAGTCTCCATTTTCATCTCTGGAAGATAGAGGTGGCAAAGATGCTTCTTTCACAGCAGAATAAAAAGGGATGTTATATCCCAGGGGACTTCCAGGTCTCCTGTCCCAGCCCTGCATCCCTCCCTGACAGTATCAACATCCTGCCGACTGCCCAAGTCATCATACTCAAGTCCTCCCTCTCCCTTGCCCTCCATGTCTACTCAAGCCACAAGTATTACCTGAGCACCTCCTATGTGCCAGGTACTGGCAATACAATGGTGAACAAAACAGATCCCACCCCACCCTCATGGAACCAGCATTACCCTCCTTGTGTCTTTGATGCTTGTGCCTTCACCTCTGGCTATTCTGATCCAAACCATCTATCTTTTGCCTGGATTCTGTAACATCTTGCACACTACAGCCAGAGTTCTTCCTGGAAACACACATCTGATGGTTAAAGACCTTCTGTGGCCCCTAGAATAAAATCAAAGCTCACTGTGCTCCAGCCATCTTAGCCTCTTCTGTGTCTCTGAAAGGGATCTAGCCCTGTCCCACCTCTGGAGGTTGCCCTGGCTGTTCCTCCATCTGGTTTCCTTTTCTTAATATGACATCATCTTCTCAGGTGTCACTCTTGACACCTCCTTCTCCAGCTGACTCTCCTTAGTCCTTGCTGCTTCCCCATCACAGCTCTAGTGATGATGCTGGTGCTGATAGCCAATGTGCATGTCGTGCTTTCTGTACACCATACTCAGTCCTAAGCCTCTTTTGTTATAGTGACACATTTAGTCCTCACAACAGCTCTGTGAGATAGAAACTACTCACAGTATACCCATTCTACAGATGAGAGAACCAAGGCAGAGAGGAAAGTGGCTAAGCTGGGGCTCTACAGTACTACAGTGTTATGCCTCTGGCCACTCATTTGTGATCCCCGTGGAGGGTAAGACTCTGTCTTGCTCATCTCTGCATCCCCAGCACACAGAGTCTGGCATATTGTAGATGCTCAGTGAACTCTCATGGAATGATGAATGGCTGTCTTGCTGAAACAAATGAGCTAGTGATGTTCTGAAATCCCCGCTCCAACTGCTTGAGATCATCTGAGCATGAGGGATTCTTATTCTTGCTCTTGGACTGTGAGTTGGTTCTGCCCAGGGGAGGAATCTGTCTCCTTGCCCCAGAAAGCCCCCGGCAGCCCCTGCAGCATCTCTTGCTGGGGAATGCAGGCGTGGGAGGACGGTCCTTGCCATCATTTGTTTTTTTTCAGCGTTGGCTTTTCTCCTATACAATCTGCCTCTGGCAGACAACAGAATCCAAGGATTCAGTACTGTTGAGGGTATTTCTGGCTGTGAGGGCTCCTGAGGTTTCCCCCTGTGCTGAGACAAAGGGAATTTGCCCAACCAGGGCTCTGCGAGGGGCCTTCGTGGAGATATCAGACACGGTACGATAACACGAGAGCCACGTTACATTCGTTACAGCTTCATAGTTAATTTAGGATCTTGGCTGGATGAAGGGTGTGGCTGCTTGGCCTTTAGAGGCTGCCAAGGATGGCTGCTGAAGGTAAGCTTCTTTCAAGACCCAACGTGAAAATGAACCATTGCTGTGAGTTCTGCAGGAAGATGGTTGGTGGGATGGGCTGATTCTAAGGACTCGCTTCAGAGCCTGCAGTCTGAGGTGGACAGAGCTTACTTTAAATCCCACCTTAGTTACTCTGTAGCCATAGGATAGGATACGACAAGATAGTATATTGTATTGGTTTGTTCTTGCATTGCTGTAAAGAAATACCTGAGACTGGGTAATTTATAAAGAAAATTGGCTCATAGTTAGGCAGGCTGTAGAGGAATCATGATGCTGGCATTTTCTTGGCTTCTGGGGAGGCCTCAGGAAACTTACAGTCATGGCAGAAGGCAAATGGGAAGTAGGATCATCTTACATGGCCAAAGCAAGAGAAAGAGAGGCTGGCAGGGGAGGTGCCATACACTTAAACAACAACCAGATCTTATGAGAACTCACTCACTATCACAAGAACAGCACCAAGAGAGAAATCTGCCCCCATGATCCAATCACCTCTCACCAGGCCCCACCTCCAACACTGGGGATTACAATTGACCTTGATATTTGGGTGGGGACACAAATCCAAACCGTGTCAGATATGATATATGATGTGATAGATAATACAACACAATATACTGTATTATATTATGCTATACTGTGTTGTGCAGCACACCCAGGATTTCTCAATAGGAGAGGGGTGAAATTGTCAAGAGCACAAACTCAGGAGGCAGGTGCCTGCATTCAAATCCCAGCTCTGTCACTGATGAGCTTTGCAAGCCTTCGGCTTGTCTCATCACCTCCCTGAGCTTCAGTTTCCTCATTTATAAAGTGGTAATAATAACAGAAGCCACCTAACTGGATTATTGGGATGATAGATGAAAGCATGTGTATGGAGGCAGGCAGGTGTGTGGTAGAGAGAATGAAATTTGGAATGGTGCAACCTGATGTTTAAATCTTGGTGCTGCCATCACACACATGGTGTATGTGGCTTTAGGGGGAGTTTTTCAGCTCTCTGAACCTCACTTTCTTCATCTGTAAAATAGAAATATTGATTCCAATTTACCTTGCAGAGCTGTTATAAGAAAATTATCATAATGCATATAGGGGCTGTAAAGGGTTGAATTGTGTTCCTCCCTCCAAATTCATATGTTTAAGTTCTAACCCCCAGGACTTCAGAATGTGACTTGATTTGGATGTAGGGTCATTGCAGATGGAATTAGTTAAATTAGGATGAAGTCATAGTGGAGTAGAGTGGGCCCCTAATCCAATGTGACTGGTGTTCTTAGAAAAAGGGGAAATTTGGACACAGACTTGAACACAGGAGAAAGGACATGGGAACAGGAAGGCAGAGATCAGAGTGGTATTTCTATGAGCCAAGGAATGCCAAAGATTGCTGGCAAACCACCAGAAGCTTCAAGAGAGGCCTGGAACAGATTCTCTCACAGCCCCCAGAGGGAACCAGTCCTGCTGACACCTTGACCTCTGACTGCCAGCCTCCAGAACCAGGAGAGAATAAATTTCTGTTGTTTAAGCCACTTGGTTTGTGGTTCTCTGTTGGCAGCCTGGCTTAGCACAGAGCCCAGCAGAAAGCGAGTGCTCACTGCGAAGTTCTTGTTTTGTTATTCCTATGACCAGCATGTTCAGTCCTGTGATGCCTGGGAAGCTTGTGGTGGGTCCAGAGTGGGTCAGAACCCAGAACACAGCTGGGCTATGTGATGTGGGTGAGTTGCTTTCCCACTCTGGGCCCTCAGTGCCCTTATCTGTAAAACAAAAGCTCCACCTGATCAGAATAACGAATGAGACCCCTCACATGCAGGTTTTACCGTGGCTTCACTGTGCACTGTCATCTCAAGCCCTCACCATGGCCCATGCATCACCATCCTCCCCACTTTACAGATGGGGACACTGAGGCTCACAGAGGGAAGAAGTCGCTTGCCCAACGTTGCACAGAAGCCAAGTGGCAGAGATGGTGGACAGTCCATGCTAAGGCCTGCCCTTGGCCACAGAATACTGGTAAGGGTGGAAAGGAAGGACAGCAGAGGGACTGTGACCTCAGATTCTCTTCCAAGCCTGAAGACAACATTGGCCACGTTGTTCTCATTTCTTCCTTTGGGCTTCTTCAGCATTTTCCTTGCAGGCTCACATCTCTCCAGAAGCTCTTGGAATCCTGCCTGTTCATAGGGAGGAGTCACCAAGCCCCCTTCAGACTCACGGGTGGAATAATCAAGCACATATGCCTTGGAAAATGGGCTGGGGGATCCCCAGCCCCCCAACCCATTTCACACTCAGATGCAAGCAACACCCTCAGTCCCCAGGGCTCCCAGAGCTTTCTCATTCCGTTTGTATCAACGTGCCCCACACATGTATGAGCCAAGTTCTACTTCTGGGGGAAAGAAAAAAATCTATTTCTTTCTGCATCTTGGCATCTATTTTTCCCAAAGTGCCAAGGAAATTCCATCTCTGATAAATGACAGGCAGCCACCAGAAAAGCTTGGATGTTTATTCCCTGCTGGGGAGAGGAACAGGGCTCAGACCCCCTTCTCCGCATCCTGGAGAATGCATTTCCTCCATTTTCTGGAGGGGCTGGGAGTAAGGCCTTCTCTTTTCTCTCTCCAAACGACCTCTGCTCAGACCTGGAGGCCCTTCCAGAACAGTTTCTGATGGATTCTGGAGTCCGACAGACCTGGTTAGCAAAGTACCCTGGACTTGGTAAATGGCTGTTTCCATCAATATCATTCATTCATAAGATATCACTGCATGCACAGGCTGTGTGTTGAGCCTGTATCTTGTGCCAGCCTCTGTGTTAACTGCCTTAAACATCACTTCACTTACTCCCCACAAAAACCTGGAGGAAGTAGAGTGATGCCTCATTGTATAGGCAGGAAAACTGGGGCTTCAAGAGAGGCTGAATCGTATTCCTATAGACATGAAGCTAATAAGTGGTAGGTCATCAGCTAAGTGATATCATTAATAAGTAGTATTTGAATCCAGATGGGTCTGATCTGATTCCAAGTCTGAGCTCATAAAAAGTCTATACCATCCTCCTGGCTAACACGGTGAAACCCCGTCTGTACTAAAAAGACAAAAAATACAAAAAATTAGCCGGTCGTGGTGGCAGGTGCCTGTAGTCCCAGCTTCTCGGGAGGCTGAGGCTGGAGAATGACTTGAACCTGGGAGACGGAGCTTGCAGTGAGCAGAGATTGCACCACTGCACTCCAGCCTGGGAGACAGAGCAAAACTTTGTCTCAAAAAAAATAATAATAAAATAAAAATAAAAAAAGAAAGAAAAAGTCTATACCATCCTTCTTTCTAAGTGTGGTGGGTTGAATAATCCTCCTCTGCCCCACCAAACCTGTCCACGTTCAAATCCCTGGAATCTGCAAATATGGTACCTTAAGCATGGTAAGAGGTACTTGACAGATGTAAATGAGTTAAGGATCTTGAGATGGGATATTATCCTGGATTCTCCAAGTGGGCCCACTGTCATCGCAAGGATCTTTATAAGAGGGAGGCAGGGAGGATCCGAGTCAGTAGCAAGAGATGCGATGATAGAAGACGTTGGAGTGATGGAATGCAGGCAGGAAGGGGAGGGGCCAGGAACCAAGACATGCAGGCAGCTTCTAGAAGCTGAAAAAGCAAGGAAGCAGATTCTCCCTGAAGCCCCCAGCAGGAACCAGCCCTGCAGACAACTTGATTTTACACTTCTGATTTTCAGAACTGAATAGAATGAACTTATGTTTTTTTTTAAGCTAGTAAGTTTGTGGTCATATGTTACTGCAGCCACAGGAAACTAATATACTAAGCATGGATAAAAAAAATTAAGGAAAGATACTAAAAGAATAAGTGAATGCCTGGAAAGGTAGTGAATAAATGAGTGACACATAGTGGCATCAATGATGGCTTGCCTTTGACATCCCAGTGGGTCACTGTCTTCTCTACAGCCCAGGGCCCATGACAGAGTGGTTGGCATTACCACTAGACCTGTAGCCCTTCACTTATTTATATTGTTGTTTAATCTTAAATCTTTTTTTTTTTTTTTTTTTTTTTTTTTGCAGAGAGGGAGATGTTTGAAAACTTCCTGCGATGGTGTACCTTACATACTGTAAAGTACAAAATCAATAAATTTTTACAAACTTATAGAGCCATGGAACCATTGCCAAGGTCAAGATACAGACCATTTTTATCACTCCAGAGAGGTTTCTTTTCATTGCTTCGTAATTGATACCCCTGTCACCAGAGATTAATTTTCCTGTCCTTGAACTTCATATGAATGGGATCTTGTGCTGTCTTTTCTTTTGTGCCTGGCTTCCTTTGCTCGATGTTATTTATATAAATCTGTGAGATTTATTCACGATGTTGCAGATATCAGCAGTTTCTTTCTTGTTTGTTCAATTTTTAATCCTTTCTCCTTTTGAAGGACATATGGCTGATTTTCTCCAGTTTGGGACCCTAATGAACAGAGGTGCTAGGGACATTCTTGTACAAATCTTGTGGGAGATTTAGGCACTCATTTCTTGTAGGTGTATACCCAGGAGTGGAATTGCAGGGTCCTAGGTATGTGAATGTTTCGCTTCAGTGGACAACACCAGTCTCCAGCCTGAATCTAACTTGAGGAATGCCTTCGTTGCCTGCAACAGCTTTCTCTCCAACAGATCTACCCACATCTCCACATTGTGTGGGTCACAATGCTTAGGAGACAAGGAGGCCCAGTAACTCCTCACATCCCAGTCCAGGAAAGCCTCATCTGACCTGATGGGTTTCAGAGCTGTGATGTTGGAGAAGGTGGAGACGAAGAGGATATCCAGTCGCCTTTTCATGTGGGCTCATTTGCTAACCAGCAAATGGACTTGCTGCCCAATGCACATAAAAGCCAACAACTATGGCACTGGTTTTTGAGAAAAGAAAGGCGTTATTGTAAACCTGGCTGGCAAGGAGACAGAAGTCAGTCTTAAATCTGTCCCCCCAATTTGGGATCTGGAGCAAATTTTAAGCGATCAGAGGGCAAGGGAAATGATTTAGGAACAGTGGGTTGGCAGGGTCTGATTAAAGGGCTTACAATTTGACCATTTATAGTAAAGTATGTTGAGGCAGATTTTAACCCTGGATCTTCTGGGCCAATAGACCCCTCACTTCTGAAAGACTTCCAGAGTTTAGGTCCTGGTCATGTCCCAGTCTTCTTGGTTCCAAGGGGAGGAATCATGGTTCCGGGTGCTGTTAAAGGTCAAAGATTTTTCTGTTGTGCATACCCAGGCTCTGTTACCCCAAAGGGGACTCTAATTTTTTTTTTTGGTACAGACAGGGTCTTGCTATGTTTCCCAGGCTGGTCTTGAACTTCGGGCTCAAGTGACCCTCTCATCTTGGTTTCCCAAAGAGCTAGGATTATAGGCATGAGCCACTGCACCCCGTCTGCTCAGCATTTTGTCTTCAACAGAGCAGGCCCAGTTTGGGCTGGTACCAAGGTTACATGTTCTTTCTATGTGGGACCCTCCCATTTGCTGAGCTGATGAGACAGAAGTTTGGAGTTTAGTTGAATGTGAGGTGGAGACATCTCCCAAACTTAAATCGTCAGCACACCACCCTTGCAATTTTTCCCACATTTGCTATTTTTCTTGGAATTGATTTACTTTTTTACTGAAAATTGTTTATTTAGGAAGTTAACTAACCTGTGAATATGAAATCAATATGACTTTCCCTAAATAGAGGTTAATCACTACAAACACTCCAAACCAAGACAAGGTAGATCAATTCTAGCCGGGCACCATTACCTGCCTGGGATTCTGCGCCTGAGGCCTCTCTCTGTTATAAAGGCAGATTAGCAAGCATATGAGAGGTGTTGAAGCTCTATTAGCACCAAACTGAGATTTTGTATTGATGTCATCAGAGATATTGAAGGAAAATTAAAAGTGAATACTTTTCTCACTTTATGATAGAATGGTATTTAACACTGGAATCTTCCCTTGTGATGAGATGGCTTCTACACTTTGAGAAACACTGATGTATTGAAAAGCCTCCTGGTTGGGAGTCAGATCTTTGTCCAAATGCTCTGCTAGGTCTGTAATATTGGATCAGTGACTTCATCTCTCTGAGCCTTAACTCCCTCATTTGTGCAGTGGGATGATCATAGCACCTGCCTCAGAGGCCTGTGAGTGTGAATGAAGAACTCAGTAAACGACTCTCCTCTTGGTATTTTTGTGATGGGGTCATCTAATGAATCTTATGTCTAAAGATTGATGCCAGCAGTGGGAATGGACATCCCAAAGATTTCTACATTGAGATTCTTAGGGTGTCTGCGCCTAAGCAAAATCTTCTGTTGGCTTCAGCAAAGTTCTCTGCCATTTTGGGGGAATGTTTATTGCCCTTGGGATTCTGCCAAGGTTAAATGGAGAAAGTGGTCCTGGTGAAATTCACACACTTTGTCATTGGCTCGCAGGCACAGATACTAAATCTGATCCACCGGAGAGTAAGCAGGATCTCTCCCATGCATCTGTTCTTATGGAGGTGGTGATGTGTTGGGACAGGAGATTCCCTGTCAGACCTACCTGTGTCCCATCCCAGTTTCACTGTCTATTTGCTGCACTTTTTTGCCTTTCTTTCTTTCTTTCTTTCTTTCTTTCTTTCTTTCTTTCTTTCTTTCTTTTTCTTTCTTCCTTTCTTCCTTTCCTCCTTTCTTCCTTTCCTCCTTTCTTTTTCTTTCCTTTCTTTCTTTCATCTTTCTTTCTTTTCTTTTTTTTTTTTTTGACAGAGTCTCGCTCTGTTGCCCAGGATGAAGTGCAGTTGCATGATCTTGGCTCATTGCAACCTCTGCCTCCCGGGTCCAAGTGATTCTCCTGCCTCAGCCTCCGGAGTAGCTGGGACTACAGGTGCCCACCACCACGCCCAGCTAATTTTTGTATTTTTAGTAGAGGCAGGGTTTCACAATGTTGGCTAGGCTTGTCTTGAACTCCTGACCTCAAATGATCCACCCACCTCGGCCTCCCAAAGTGCTGGGATTCTAGGCGTGAGCACAGCGGCCGGACTATTTGCTGCATGTTTTAGGGGATGCCACTTCTCCTCTCTGGGTTTCAGTTTGCTCATCTTGTAAATGGGAATATTCGAACCTTATAGAGTGATATGAATGATAAGATGAGATGAAGCACAAAATACAATAACCAAGTATTTAATAGACAAAAATCATTGCTATAATTGTTCTTACTTGAGGAAGCCATAAGCTGCATTTAAATGTTCTGCAGAGCTTACTCTGCCTCTTGGACTCATGATCATTCTAAATCTTTGTTTTGGAAAGACCCTTCCCCACCCCACTCCAACCCCTCAATTTTCATTCTATTCCAGATGTTCACTTGTGTGTTCTCCACCGCCCAAACCCAGGTGGTCATTCTGCAATGGCTACAACTTGAGTAAGACCAAAACACAACTCAAGTGGACTTTCTAAAAAGAGACTAATTTATTTTGGCTCACAGACATCAAAATTCGCAAGGGATTGCTTCAGGTATGGCTTGATCCAGGCTCAAAGAAAGCTCATGAGATCTTAGTTTCTCTGCGTCTCTACCTTCCCCTAGGCTTCAGCTGCCCTGATGGTAGCAAGATAGTGCCAGGAGGCCAAGCTCACTTCTCCCAGATGCCCAAATCCATAAGAATCTAGAACCTTTCTCTCCCAGCCAAAGGCTTATTGTTTCTGATTAGAATACCTGCTTGTTTCTGAACCAATCACTGTGGTGGGAGAGGGATATGGGCCATGTTGATTGGCTTAGGCTAGACAGGACCTATTTTTGGAGGTGAGTGTTGGGTCAACCCCACACAAACCCCACCGTTGGATGAAATGTGGATTCTGGAGAGCATCAATGCTAGAAGAGGGTGAGGGGTAAAATGATCCTGGGGCTGCAATCAACTGATGTCCCATTGTTTTTTCTAAATAAATAACAAATTTTCCGTTAGAAACTCAGCAACGGAGCAGGATTGAAGGAGCCTCTCTCTCGTTTTCTGTCTCAACTCATTCTTAGTGCCATGTTGCCTGAAAATAACAAGGTTGAAGTCAGAGTGATAAATGGGGGCAACATTGACTTGGCACTAATTTTGCCTGGAAGCCGTAGCTATTTTGGGCTCCTGCTGAGCCCTGGTTTAGCTTAGCTGGTTAGACAGGAGGGCTCACGAGGTCAAGGGTATGAAGAAGGAGCAGAAACATGGGATTGGAGCAGAAGTCCTGGATCCTGATCATGCTCTGCCACTTTTCAGCCAGAAACCTTGAGCAAGTCACATATCTTCCCTGGATCACCATCTCCATGTCTCCCTCAAGTGTCCTTTTATTCTGCCCCCATCTCCTCCATTAGGTCACCCCTACACATCTCTTATCCCAAGACTGACTGCCCGTCCCAAGACTGGGTGGGATGCTCCTCCGTGTGCATATACAGCCTTAGACTTCTGAGTTCAAATCCTAGTTATTCCACTTACTTACCGAATGACTTTGGACAAGTTTATCAATCTCATTGTGTCTCAGTTTCCTTGTCTGTCAAATGGGGATACTGTGACTAGTACCTATCTCATGGGGTTGTTGCAGTGATTACAATGGATAATTTATATAAGCATTTAACATAGGGCTGGGCTCAGCAATTGCTAGCTTGAAAGAATGGTTCTGAAATCCGAGTGGAATAACAAGCCTGTGACATAAAACTTCTCCCTTACTGTATAAGATTCACGGAGCTGTGTTTTTATACCATTCTCTCCTGCACCTCAGTATCTAGCAATGGGCCTGGTGTATAGCAAGTCCTCAATAAAATTCGTTAAATCAATATCCTAGTTCAGCATGTTCTAGGGTAGGGGTCCTCAACCACTGGGCCACACAGCAGGAGGTAAGCAGTGGGCCAGTGAACAAAATATCATCAGTATTTACAGCCGCTCCTTATTGCTCACATTACTGCCTGAGCTCTGCCTCCTGTCAGATCAGTGGTGGCATTAGATTCTCACCGGAGCACAAACCCCACTGTGACCTGCGAATGCAAGAGATCTAGGTTGCACACGTGTTATGAGAATCTAATGCCTTCCATCACCTCCAGATGGGAATCTAATGTCTTCCATCACCTCCAGATGGGGCCGTCTAGTTGCAGGAAAACAAGTTCAGGGATCCCGCTGATTCTACATTGTGGTGAATTGTATAATTATTTCATTATATGTAACAATGTAATAATCATAGAAATAAAGTGCACAATACATGTAATGCACGTGAATCATCCAGAAACCAATGCCCCCCACCCCCTGGTCTGTGGAAAAAATGTCTTCAGTGAAATCAGTCCCTGGTGCCAAAAAGGTTGGGGACCACTGTTCTAGGGTATTCCCCTACCTCTGCTGAGAGCAAAGAATTGCAAAATTAGGCTGTCCGTGGGCCTTGACAGAAACGTCAAGTTTGAAAGGTCAGTGTGAGCTGGTAGGAGGCTTCGTCTGTGACTGATTTGAGTGGTGCCAAAGTCACTCCCCTTCTTGAAATCCCATTCTTGGCTCTGTCTGCTTCCCGCCCACCCAGAGCTTGGAGTTTAGAAAGACCCCTCTGACATGCAAACATCTGCATAAAAATCCACAATCACCGTCTTGTCACTGGCTTTAACGATCTCATTAGACTGGCAGCATGTTGGGGAATAGGGCACAGCACAGTTTTCCAGGGTCATGGATGGAGGAATGAAGAAGTCAGAGAGAGGCTACCTCCCTGGGTGAGAGGAAGGGTAGCCAGAGAGCACACTGTTGGTTTTGCCCAGAGCTTGACTGGCAGTGACTCTGTAAATTTTGTTGGCAGTGTTGACATAACACCCCAAACAAGGTCCTCACTATTTGAGCAGCACATTAAAGACCCAAGGGAGGTTATTTTACTTGGCGGCTTCCCCACAGGGTGGCCAAGAAGCTGAAGGCAGAGACTGTGCTCCCAAAGCCTTCTTGTACTGGGAAGGGGAGAATAAGCCCCGCGGAACCTGTGGCAGGTAGCTTGCTTTTCTCTCCCCAAAGGCATTCTTGAAGCTGTATGCCGGCGGTGTTCTGTAGCCAAAGAAAATGTCCTGGATGTATGTGTGTGAGCTTGTATGTGTGTCTTCCAAACAAGAACCACCTTTCAGCCTTACCTTTATTTTTTTTTCTGTTATGGGTTAGTTTTAGCACAATTTATTGCTTAGCTAAGTTAGGAAACTCACTTAATGCAGGTCCAGCACTATGCAGTGTACTCACTACACACACAGAGAGAAATGGGAAAATAAGTGATAATGATGACATCGATGATGGTGATGACAAAGACAATAACAAGACAACAATGATGATGATGGTGATGATGTAAATATTAATGCTGCTGCTGATGATGGCAGGGTTGATGATATTGACAACAATGATGATGATGATAATGAGAACAAAAATCTATTGCCCAGTACTCTTCTAAGTGCTTTAGTTTACTAATTTATCTAAGTCCCATAATCACCCTATGAGAAAGGATCTATGGTCATTGAATCTATCACTGGCTGGTTGTGTGTGGCTGGGCAAGTTATTTCACCTCTCAGAGACTCAGTGACCCTATCTATAAAATGGAAATAAAAATAGCAGTTCTGGGTAACATGCTTAGTCAGTGTCTGACATGATGCCAGCGTTCAAGAGATAAAAGTGATTCTTATGTAGCCCCACTTGATCCTCCTGTCAACTCTGTGAAAGAGGAAGTATTTTTCTGACCCTGATTTTACAGAATGGTAGGCAAGTTCTCCCAGCTAGGAGTGGCTGAGCTGGGTCTCAAAGCTAGTCATGGGATTTCAGTCCTGTGGGCTTGCAGAAGCTGTTTTAGGCATCTCTGCAGGGCTAGTTCTGATCCACAGGGGTCCCTGGGCTAAGGCTGGGCTCAAAGGTCCACATGAGACCAGACTGGCTTCAGAGCATACAAAGCCCTCAGCCAGGGTAAGGTTGTGCTAAGGTGGGAAAGGCTGGTGCTTTTGTGCCCGTGAAATGAATCGCTGGGTACCTGGACTAGTCTGGGTGGCAGAGACACAAGTCACTCAAATCTGTTACCTCCCGCCCAGGAAGGCCGGTGGTGCTTCTTGATTTGCAGCCAAAAGAACCTAGTTTTCTAGCTCTTAGGAAGACCCCTCTGACATGCAAACATCTGCATAAAAATCCACGATCACCATCTTGTCACTGGCTTTAACGAGCTCATTAGACTGGCAGCATGTAGGGGAACAGGGCACAGGACAGTAAGCTTTCCAGGGTCATGGATGGAGGAATGAAGAAGTCAGAGAGAGGCTCAGACACCCATATTGCTAGAATTACACCATTTATTACGGTGGCCACTGGCCACGTATGGCTGTTGAACATTTGAAATATGGCAAGACTGCAGTAAGGTGTGCTGGACATGTGAAATACACATCAGATTTTTAAGTCTTTGTATGAAAAAAAGAATGTGAAATATCTCAATAATGCTTCACACTTATGTTGAAATGACATTTTAGATCTAATAGATTAAATATATTATCAAAATTAATTTCACTTGTTCCTTCTTCATTTTTTTAACATAACTTCTAGAAGATTTTAAGTTATATATGTGGCTCATATTCTATTTCTCTGCTCTATAGTTTATAGTCTACTGAGGTGATTAAACAGCTGGATTAAGAGTTTCCATCCTGGAGTCAAACAGACTGAATTCAAATCCCCATTTCACCTCTAACCAGCTGCGTGACCTTGGACAAGTTACTTCCCTTCTCTGGGCTTCAGTGTACTTGCTTGTAAAATAAAGGTAAATATTTGGGAAGAATTTTGTCAAACTGTATGATTTTAAATAAGAATTCTTTTTATTCCTAAACAAAAAAGAAATACTATCAGAAACACTGACAAATATTATTGATGAGGAATTCTACTTGCCTTGAGAAAGAATAGGCTTTGCATTCAGTCAATTCAAATCTAGCCAAAAGCACAGAGCTGCACCATTGTTGAGAGTTAATATATGATTTCTAGGGTTTTTGGAAATCCTGAGGGGTCCCTTGGACCCTAGAGGGCTGTCAGAGACCTCTAAGAAGCTGGGACTATGGGAGAGGAAGGAGGACTGTGATCAATATTCACTCCTTACAGACAGGGGAATGGATGACCAGAGAGGTTAGGTAACTTGTTCAAGGTCACACAGCAAGTAGGTGGCAGACTAGGTCCTGCCAGGGTCTGTGCTCATGATCACTTGCTATACTTTGTCATCATACCCAATTATCACAAAAGTCCTACTTTTAGCCCTATTTAAAGATGAAGAAACAGGATCAGAGAAGTTAAGGCACTTGTCTGTGGTCACACAGTGGCAGGTGGCATTCAATGCCAGATATACTGGGCTAAAGAGTGCCCCCCAAAATTCCATGTCCCTCTGGAACCTCAGAATTGGATCTTATTTGGAAATAGATTCTTTGCAGCTGTAACTAGTTAAGTTGAGGACGTACTGGATTCAGGTGGGCCCTAAATTCAGTGACTAGTGTCCTTATTAAAGAAAACAGAAACATGTAGACACAGAATGCCACGTGAAGACAGAGAAAAAGATTGGGGTTACACCTCTACAAGTCAGCAAATGCTAAAGATCGCCAGCAACTGCTGGAAGCTGGAAGAGGGGCACGGAACAGATTTTTCCTCAGAGCCTCCCCAGAGGACCAACTGTGCCATCACCTCGATTTTGGATTTCTGGCCCACAGAGCCGTGAGAGAGTAAACTTTTGTTGTTTTAAGCCACCCAGTTTGCAGTAATTTGTTACAGCAGCTTTAGGAAGCTAACACACCAGGTGCTATGGTGTGAAAGTTTGTGTCCCCCCAGATTCACAAGCTAATGCCCTAATCTTCAATGGGAAGTGATTAGGTCATGAATGAGATTAGAGATCTTGCAAGAAGAGACAGAAGATAGCTTGCTTCCCTCCTCCCCCACCCCTCCGCCATCTCTGCCATGGGAAGGCACAGTGAGAAGACCAGGAATTGGGTCCTCCATAGACACTGGATCTGCTGGCACCTTGATCGTGGACTTCCCAGACTCCAGAACTGTGAAAAATAATTGTGTGTTGTTTAAGCCCCCCAGTCTAGAGGACTAAGACACAAGACATGGCACCCTTGTTGCTGCTTCACTGTCAAAGCCCCAGCTCATCCTGGGGCGCTGTCGAGATGTCCGCCTCCCATCCTCAGCCCAGGTCCTCCCACCAGCCACCAGCCTGAGCAGCTGCGGAGTCTCAGAGTGGCCCCACTGGCTCTTGGCTGTGAGAAAGGCCTTCTGCTCCAGGCATGGTAGCTCTTGCAAATTACTGTTTTCAGTTGAAAAGAGGCTCCAGAGGGCTCTTCAGCTGCTCAGCAGGAGACGTGAAGGCTCTTGAATTAACTCAGAGAATCAGAAGCTTCTATGGCTGATGGCCAGGAGGCCCCCCACCCTCCTCTGCCTTCATCCTATCCCTTGGTCAGGCCTGGGAGGGGAAGTGGTGCTTCTCAGGGGTTCCCACAAGAGCAGCCTTGGTGGAGGCCAGATCCAAGTTGCCTGTGGACTGATTGCCAGGTAGATGCTGGGGTCAGGGGATGCTGAATGAGGTTCTGCTGTTTCCAGGGCGTCAGCATTCTTCTGACTCCTATGGTGAAGGGGCCCGAGTGTGCTTCCTGTCCAGCCAGGAGTCCTGTCACTGGTCTGCACACACAGTCGGCCTTTACTTGATCCAATCAGAAGGCAGGAAGCCATTGAGGAAGAGCTGATTCCTGGCTCAGTCTGTGTGTGTGTGTGTGTGTGTGTGTGTGTGTGTGTGTGTGTCAGGGACTATCAGGGGTTTGAACACCCTTCCCTACCAGATGATCTGGCATAAACTCACCTCTATCACCATCTTAGTTTGGGCCATTCTCCCCAAAGCCTGCTGTGCATTCATCCAACCATGCTCCTTGAATGTGGGGTGTTTGCCAGGCCCCGTTATGCACTTTACAGCGTCATCTCACTTGATACAAACCGCTGTGCTGAATTATGATCACTGTCCCCACTTGACAGATGACAAAACCGAGGCCCAGTCACTTGCCCAAGTTCCCAGAGCTGACAAGTGGCTAAGCAGGATTTGGATGTTAGTCTGTCTTGCATCAAAGTCCACACTCCTTCCCGTAGTAATCTGGGCAGCTTCTCCACTCTCCACCCACATTCCCTCCCCACGTGTGTAGGCATCTTGCCCTCAAAAAATATTCAAGGCTGAAGCTGCCTTACATAGAGTGTTATAATTAAGAGACTGGGCTCTGGTGTCAGACATTTCCAGGCTTAAATCCCAGCTCTACCACCTGCCAACGGAGTGCCTCAGTTTCCTCACCTGTAAAATAGAGACAATCATGGATTTTGATTCGAGGGCTCCTGTGGGGATTTGGTGAGGGAATATGGGAACAGCCTGGCACTTAGTACATGAGTCCCCACATGGTGGCCAGAGTCTGATGTCATTGCTGGACAGTGTCCTGCAAACCAAGGAAGCTAATGAACACTGGGTCATTCCTATTGCCAGGGTTTGCTCATCCCACAAAATGTGTTTGAGCTCCTAATTTTTAAATTATTTTTCATTTTTTAGAGATAGGGTCTTGCTCTGTTGCCCAGGCTTGAGTACAGTGGCACAAGCATAGCTCACTGCAGCCTCAAACTTCTGGGCTCAAAGGATCCTTCTGCCTCAGCCTCGTGAGTAGCTAGGACTACAGGTGCATGCCACTGCACCTGGCTAACTTTAAAACATGTGAGTTTTTTTGCAGAGGTGGGATCTTGCTTTGTTGCCCAGATTTGGCCTTGAACTCCGGGCTTCAAGCAATCTTCCTGCCTCGGCCTCCCAGAAGGCTAGGATTATAGGTGTGAACCACCATGCTCCGCCTCCTTGAGCTTCTAAAATGGAAATGTGTCAGTCACTGTGGCAGGAGCCAGGGACACAGAGGTGAGAGAGACAAGACTCGCCCCTCTCTTCAGAGTGCTGATGGTGGTCTTGGAAGGGAGGGGGACCCTGAGCTGAGCATGCATCAGCTTTCTTTTTATAAGCAGGTGATTCTTCGCAGGGGACAATTCCTTCCCTGCCCAAAGAGACATTTGGCAATGTCTAGAGACAGGTTTGCTTGTCACGACTGGTGGGTGTTACCAGCACACAGGGGGCAGGAATGCTAAACATCCTGCAATGCACAGCACTGGACAGTTCCCCTCATCAAAGAAGCATCTGACCCAAAATGTCAGTAGTGCAGAGGCTGAGAAATGCTGGGACATGCACAAGTGCGCCCCATGAGCACTGCTGTGGCCTTTGCACAGAGACCCCAGGGTTCCACAGACTAAAAGAGAGGAAGCACGTGCCCGCACCACCCTCTTCCAACCTGCCTTCTCCCATCAGCTGCTTCCAGCCAGATAATCAGGCCTCCCCTCAGTTTAATAGGATCCAGGCCGCTGAGGCAAATGTAAAAACAAAACCCTGTGCAAATGTGTTTTTATGTAAACACAGCAGGGGGTGGTGGCTGCCTGCAGAGAAAGAGCCCTGTGGCTGGTACTTCTCAGAGCAAAAATAACCCCAGTGTTACTGCTCTGGGAGCAAAGCAGGCAATGGGATGAGGGGTGTGTGGGAACCCAGCTGTTCCTGGGAGCCATCCCTGCCCCACTGAGCCATCCCCTGCCTCCAGGTGAACCTTTCAGGTGCCTAGAATAAGTGAGCAGGTGTTAATCCTCTTGGAAGCATCCTTTCCTTCAGGGAAGCAGCCAGCATAGGAGGGAAAAAGCACAGCTGGTTATTGTTACATTTTCTTTTTCTTTTTCTTTTTTTTTTTTTTTTCAGACGGAGTCTTGCTCTGTCGCCCAGGCTGGAGTGCAGTGGCGCGATCTCGGCTCACTGCAAGCTCCGCCTCCCAGGTTCATGCCATTCTCCTGCCTCAGCTTCCTGAGTAGCTGGGACTACAGGTACCCGCCACCATGCCTGGCTAATCTTTTTGTGTTTTTGATAGAGACAGGGTTTCACCATGTTAGCTAGGATGGTCTCCATCTCCTGACCTCATGATCCGCCTGCCTTGGCCTCCCAAAGTGCTGTGATTACAGGCATAAGCCACTGCGCCTGGCCTATTGTTACATTTTCTTTAATGTTTTGTATTGAGTATCATTTACTTACAGTAAAATGCACCCATTTTAATGCACAGTTTGGCAAGTTTTGACAAATGTGTACAACCATGTAACCTCTACTGCAATCAAGATAAACACATGTTCCATCACCGTCAACAATTCCTCTTTGCCCCTCTGTGGTCAATCCCTCTCTCATCTCTCGCCCCTGGCAACCACTGATCTGTTTTGTGTTGTCTTTTTTTTCTGCCATTACTAGAGTGTCATATAAATGGAATCATAATAGCCTTTGAGTCTGGCTTCTTTCACTCGGCATAATGCATGATGCTTTTGAGGTTTATCGTGCTGTTGTGTCATCTGTAGCTGATTCTTTTCATGGCTGAGTAGTACTCCATTGTATGGAGGCACCACGGTTTGTTCATTCACCATTTGGTTGCTTTCATTTTTGGCAATTACAAATAAAGTTGCTATAAATATTTGCATGCAGGTTTTTGCCTGAGCATGGGTTTTCATTTCTCTTGGGCAAATACCTAGGAGTGGACATTTAACTTTTTGAGAAATGGTCAAACTGTTTTCCAAAGTGGCAGTATACCTTTTTACATTCCTACCATGGATGGATGGGAGTTCCAGTTGCTCCACATCCTCTCCAGCACTTGGGATTAGTTTTTTTTGTTTGTTTGTTTGAGCCATTCCAGTACAATGTGTGTGTACTGGAGTTTAAAAACCTCCTGTTTAGACGATTAGAACAGCCCACATGAAAGCGATTAGAGGTGACTGGAAAAAATCAGGTGTGTGGTGGCATCTCATTGTGATTTTAATTAAAGCACAGTTGTTGAGTTCTGTGGTCCTGCTGCTGCTCTTAGCAGCAGGTGGCAGGAGGCAGCTGATGTCAGTCATTATGAGCACGAGTTCGGCAAGCCATCCCAGCTCTGCCGCTTGCTGAGTCTATGACCTTGCATCCATTATTCAATGCTCTGAGCCTCAGTTTACTCCTCTGTTAAATGGGGCTTGTATTAGTATTTCTCACTGGTAATATTATGAGGTATAGAAAATTTAGTATGTATATATATGTAATATATATTATGTGTGTTATTTTATATAGATATATTTTTAAAATACTAAATAGGACTGGTGTGCGCGTTAGATGAAGTAATGTGGAGAGATCTGGCATGGTGCCTGGCCCAGAGTGAGAGCTATTGCTTGTTAGAAGTCGCTGTGATTATAGTTACTGGGCACTTGCTGTGTATTTAAAAGCAGTAAGTATAGTGAGTGCAGCCAGACTTACCCAGTCAAATCCTGGCTCTGCCTCCTACACCCTAGCTGTGTGACCTTGGACAAGTTACTGAAGCTCTCTGGGCCTCTGATTCTACACCTGTAAAATGAAGATAATTATAGTGCCTGTCTCAAGGGGTTTTTATATGGCACAAATGAGTTTAAATGTAAGGGGCCAGCTTCCTTTGTTCAACATTGTTCAGCCATTTATGAGGCTCAACAGCTGGGCATGGTGGCTCACACCTGTAATCTCAGCACTTTGGGAGGCTGGGATGGGAGGATCACACTTGAGCCCAGGAGTTCAAGACCAGCCTGGGCAAATAGTGAGGCCCTGTTTCTAAAATAATAATAAAAGGCTCAATAATGTACAAAGCTAACCTATGGTGATAGAAGTTAGAAAAGTGATGGCCCCTGGGGAGGGTGATTTGCTGAGAGGGGACAGCAGAGAGCCGCTAGGAGCCAGGGGAACATTCAGAGTCTTGATCTGGGTGGGTCACCCGGGTGTGTACATATGTGAAATTCCTGCGCACTTGTTTTTACCATGCCACATATAAATTCTCTCTCATTAAAAAAAAAGAAAAAGGAAATGTTGAGGTCAAATGCAGAGCACTGGTGTATCAGTTTGCTAGGGTTGCTGTAACAAAACACCACGTGCTGAGTAGCTTAAACAACCAAAATTTATTATCTCACAGTTCTGGAAGCTGGAAGTCCAAAATTAAGGTGTCAGCAGGGTTGGTTCCTCCGAGGTCTGTGTGGAAAGAATTTGCTTCCCACCCCTCTCCTTGGCATAGATGTCCGTCTTGTCTGTGTCTTCATAGTGTCTTCCCTCTGGATGTATCTGTCCTGATTTCCTCTTTTTGTAAGGACATTTATAAAAGGGCTTGGTGGTGACCAGCATCTGAAAAACACACCCCCTAATAAAAAGTATAATCACTCGTTCATTGACCTACCAGCACCATCAAATCTCTCTGCATGGTGAAACTTTGGCTCGCTTCTAGGCATTTGCCTGACCCTTCAAATCATGACAGGACTGTTCCTTGCTATGCACTGTAAATCAGATACTTTACCACCTTCTCCTCAGTCACACACATCTGTCAAGATGTAAACTATGGCTGAATCATTCGACATCTACATGCCAACGGGGCTTCAATATTCTTTATCTGCTTATTTTTACATGTAA
This sequence comes from Nomascus leucogenys, assembly GCF_006542625.1. Classification (NCBI taxonomy): domain Eukaryota; kingdom Metazoa; phylum Chordata; class Mammalia; order Primates; family Hylobatidae; genus Nomascus; species Nomascus leucogenys. Next base: position 75,304,443 of record NC_044390.1, read on the forward strand.
GCTAAGGCCTATACTACAGATCCTACACCTTCTTAGAAACTTGAAACACTGGTATTATTCTTGTAGTCACAATAATAGCAACAATACTCATAGGCTACCTGTCATATTAGATTAAAGCACACCCCAATGACCTAATTTTAACTGGATTACCCCTGTGAAGAGACTGTCTCCAAAGAAGGCCACACTCTGGGGTACTGGCAGTTAGGATGTCAACGTATGAATTTGGGGAGACATAATTCAACCCACAACCACCTACGTAGAAAGCACCCTCTGAGTAGTAGTTTGTGGTAATTATTATAAGGCATTCATTCTCATTTAATTCTCACAACCTCTGAAGGAGATACTATCCACTTAACATGTGCAATCTGAGGCCCAGAAAGGTTCTGGGACACGCCCTGTGTCTCATGGGCACTAATAGTAGGCTGGCCTTTAAGTCAAGGTCCACCTATCCCCTCACCGAGGACCAAACTCTGAGTTTTTTTTCCAGCCTCCTCTAATCACTTTCACATGGGCTGTTCTAATTGTCTGGACAGGAGGTTTTTAAACTCTAGTCCCTGGACCAGCAGCATCAACCTCACCTGGAAGCCTGTTAGAAACGCATTTTCAGGCCCCACCGGAATCCTGCTGTGTCAAGAACTTTCAATGTGGGGTGGGGTCGGGGGTGGGCAGAGCCTGTATTTTAACAAGCCCCCCAAAGGATTTCCAAGCTCACTCCAGTTTGAGAACTCCTGCTCTATGCAGCCCCTGAGCATCACACTGTAGCAATGAGTTGCCTGATTGGATCAAACCAAAAGGCCAAACCAGATTCCATATGGGACATAAAACTGCAGCAAGCATGTGGCTAATGGCCAGTAGCTTTCTCTGGGCTGGAAGGTCTTCTTCTCTCTGATTCAGGAGACTTTAGAGACCAACGTGCTGTGTGAGGCCTCCCCTCTCTCTGGTGGGATTGGCAATTGTACATGAGATTCCTTCAGGAATGGTTTGATCCAGATGATCATCCAGGACTTGGCAATGAGCTAGCCATAGAGGAGAGGGGAAGACCCAGCTCCAAGGAATGCATGTGTCCTCTGGGGAGGTGAGCTTCAGTACCAGAGGCAGTGGTGTCACTAAAATCCCTCTGGAGCCACACAGCCCTAGGTTGAAATTCCAGTTCTGCCACTTATGACCTGTGTCACCTTGGGCAAGTCGCTGGACCTATCTGAGCCTCAGTTTCTCATTTGTATAATGGGGAGAATAGCACTCACCTTATAGAGTCATGGTGAACATTAGAAATTGTGCATTTCAAATACAAAAGAAAAAATTAGCTGGGCATGGTGGCAGGTGCCTGTAATCCCAGCTACTTGGGAGGCTGAGGCAGGAGAATCTCTTGAACCTGGGAAGCAGAGGTTGCAGTGAGCTGAGGTCGCTCCATTGCATTCCAGCCTGGGTGACAGAGAAAGACTCCATCTCAAAAAAACAAAAAAAAAAAAGAAGAAAAGAAAAGAAATCATATATTTCAAGGTTCTGGAAGCCCAACAAGTAAAATTGGGATTGATTATGCTTGAAATTAAGACAGACCCCAAGAGTTTACAAGCTAAAAAATAAGATTGTCATTTTCCTGATGGCAGGGGTCATATCATCTTCATGGATGTATTCACAGCACCTAACATACAATAGGTACTCAATAAATATTTGTTAACTGAAGATATAAAAACATGCCACCACCCCGGCAGTGGAGAATATTTGGCCTCCACTGATTAGAATAGAGGTCTTTTCAGCCAAGGAGGGAGAAATTTTCCTCAGAGATGATGCATTTGTGCAGTTTGTGCAGGATACTCTCGCTATGGATAGATCCCTTGGTTCAGGCCAGGCCCATGGGACAAACCTTGGCTTGGCAAGTGGCTGTCACTCATTGAATGTTTGTTGAATGAATGGATGAGCTGTAGTTTGAATGTCGGGGAAGGGAGAAGTAAGTAGGAACCAGAAGAAATTTTAAGGTAGTTTTTATTTTTGTGTTTTACTAAGCAAGAGCCAGGGGAACAGAAAGCTCAGTCCACTTGCTCCAGGCCACACAGTCATTAGAATGAGGTTAAAAGGTGGGGACAGGAAGAAGGAAAGTTTGAGACCACAGCTTGAGCCTACTCCAATTCTCACAACAACCCAGCATCCACTACATAATTTGCAGGGTGCAAGGCAAAATGAAAATGTGGGGCTCCTTCTTCAAAAATTGTTAAGAATTTCAAGACAGTGACAGCAGAGCTTTAAACCAAGCACAGCCGGCCTTCTGAGTATGGGTCCTGTGGGACCACACAGTGCAGGTTGTGAGCCTATGAAAATGGCCCTGCAACCACTTCCTCTACAGATGGGGAAACCCAGCTCGGAGAGGCTGCAAATGTCACCCAGGACACCCAGCCTGTCCTGCAGGGGAGTCCAGATTCAAGCCCAAGAACCTTAGTGGTCATCTGGTTGACCTCTTCATGGAACTAGCCTGTCTGACTCCCTGTGCACTGCCATGGGCAGAGGGTGTCCTGTGCTATCTATGAGAACTGAAAGGAGCTTACCCATCCCCTCAGGAACCTGACATGCTGCAGCCATCAGCATCCTATTCCAACCCTCGTGCCTTGCTCTTCCTCCCTGGGATGCAACCAGACAGACCTTCCTCCCTCCCACCCCGGCGGATTTATTCCTGGGGGTGTGTGGGCGGGTGCGTGTTTGTGTGTGGGGTGTTCATCTAAATTTAAAGACATCATGACAGCAAAGACCTATTAATGTTGGGGCTGGTGAGGACTCTCTTTTAAAAGAATCCCAAATAAATTAAGAGATACAAGACCGCCCCAGTTCTAACTTCTGTCCCTGTTCCACCTTACTCTGTGCCTGTCAGCCCTCTGGCCTGGGATAAGAAGAGTAAAGGATACCGACAGGGACTAGATGCCTGTTGGGGACCCTGAGAGGTGGCATGATGGCACCCACTTACAAGTTGGGAAAATGGAGGCTCAGAGAGGTGGCATGCGATTGTTAAGGGTCTCTTGTTTATTTGTTTTTAGAGACAGGGTCTCACTCTGTTCCCCAAGCTAGAGTTTGATGGCATGATCATAGCTCACTGCAACCTCAAATTCCTGGGCTTAAGCCTTGCCATGGTCTTGAGTTACAAAGTGACAGAGCTGGAGGAGGACTCCTACACATTCCAGAACTCACCTTCCGCCAAGCCATAGCTGCGCCTGTTGATACAGACGTGCAATTAACAATAACTGTGGTTGTGCTGAGGCCCGGGAATTACCTGGCCCCATGGTAAGCATTTTAAACAGTTACTGCAGGTAACTCTGTCAATACGCAGATGGTTCGCATGCCATATTCTCATCTCATTTTATGGGCAAGGAACTAAGACTTAGAGAGATTAAATGGTTTCCTCAGCTTTCTCACTGCTAAGTGACAAGCCAAGATTCCAACTCAAGTCTAACTGACATCAAAACTCATGCTCTATCTCTTTCTTTAAATCACAGCTGATTATGGAAAACAGAAACACAGATCTGCAAAATGAAAAAATAAATCACTCCTAAACCTACCTCCAAGAGGTAACATCTTCCAGTATATCGTTGTGTTTCCATCCATCTGCTTTTCTCTGCCGAAGGGGAGGTTCTTGCTCCCGGCAGCTGACCTTGCTGTTCTGTAATTGCCAGGCAATTTAGAGATGACTTGAAATACATAATTCATGGGTGCATCTTTCATCCTGGTCACTGGAAGGCAGCAAGGCATGACTGTCTCCTGGAGAGAATTTCAACCTTGACATGGGAGATGAGATCTTAGGAGCTTAGAACAAAATTTCAGAATTGGAGAGCCCACCAACATTGAAACTGTAAACCAAAAACTATCTGAGACAGGTCTCAATCAATTTAGAAGTTCATTTTGCCAAGGTTAAGGACATGCCCAGGAGAGAGGTCTGTGCATTTCTCCAGAGATGACTTTGAGGGCTTCAGTATTTAAAGGAGAAAAGCAAGCTGGAGGAGAAAGAGGGTATGGTCACGTTACTAAACCCACAGGTTGCAAGAGAAAAGGAGCAAGAAGAGGAGTAGTCAATTACGTTATTTGTCTCCCACTCAGTAAATCAGCACTTTACATAAGATAAGGTGAACATCAAGTAGCTACCTGTGGAGATATTTCACCTTTTATCTGTAGCTAGCTGCTTAGGAACAAAAGGAGAGGCAGTTTCTTGCCTGACTCAGCTTCCAGCATAACTTTTTCCTCCTTTTAATACAGTTTTTTTTTTCCTTGCACAGAACGGACCCTAGTATCCCAGCATAGAGTGCTAGAAGTTGGGGATCCTAGCGTGGAACCTCACAATAGGATCTTATGATGGAGAGCTAGGATAAAAATCTTAGAAAGGAGCTCTAGAATCTGGCACCAAAACTTTGTAAGCCTGGATTCAGATGGGTCCACAGGCAGTGTTCTGGTTCTCTCTTCTGTTAGGTGCAGGCCAGGGATGCTGTCAACCACCCTACAGTGCACAGAACAGCTCTCTCCAACAAATTATCCAGTCCAAAGTGTCAGTGTCACTGATGATGAGAAACTCTGGTCGTGACTTTTCAAGACATGTGCTTCTTTATTCTTTTGACAATCCCAGGGGATGAAGAAACCACCTTTGGTCAAAATGAGAAGATCCAGTTTCTAGTTTTATCTCCAAGACTAACCATGTATCTCAGGCGGGTCCCATGGTGTCTGCTGTTTCTCACTCATGAAGTGGGAATAAGGATTCCTGCCATGTGTTATAAATGGGTATGGCCTGATGGGGCTGGTTAACTCTGTGTATGTGCTGGGGGTGAGGGGGATGACAGCCATGGGGCTGTGCACATGTTCAGCATGTGTGAGTCTCTGCACATATGTGTGGCCTCCTGGCACCTTCTCTTTGGTATGATGGTGTCCAGGTGATATCTTCATGGATGGAATGGTCAGTCAGTTTCTGGCACTTGTTGCTTGCATATGAGGGGACATCTCTCTGTTGGATGCCAGCAGAACTCCTTGGGCCACTGAAGGCTTGGGAACCCCTGTGCCTTCAATGCAGGCTCTGAGCATTCAGAGGAGAAAGGCTCTCTTGTACAGAAAGCCTCCAAATCACCCCACTTGCCCCACAGAGAGGAGGCCCGGAGGTCAGAGGTCAGAGGGTGGCACTTACACAGAAAACAATGTCACATAGAGGTTAGGATTAAGAGTCTGGAGTCAGACAGGCCTGGGTTGAGTCTTGTTCTGCCACTCACCAGCTCTGCCCTTCGGCAAGTTGACTGACCTCTCCAGGCCTTGGCTGTCTCATTTGTAAAGTGAGATTAAACCCAACCTACCAAGCAGAGCCCGTGGGGAGAGGCAATGGCACAGGGTACATGGAAGGGCCTGGCACATAGTAGTTGTGCAACAAAAGGTGTTTATCCATTTTTCTTCTTTCTCAGGAGGGTGCCAAGGCTGAAGGCTAGGATGCAGGAAAACTGGGTCTGGGTAGAATCACCCTCCACCTCCCCTTTAGGCCTCAGTTACCCCATATGTCTGTGAGGAAGCTGACCTGGAAGTTATGAAGAGTCCTCCCTCCTGCTTTGATGGCTGTGAGCCCACCTCTCAGTCCTGCTCAGAGCCGGCAGTAGGTGCTGGCAACCCCTCCAAGGGCACAAGGTTCTCCAGGGCAGGGGAAGAGAATTTGAATCTGTAGAGGTGGGCTGGGGAGCACAGAGACCACCTCTCTACCACCACCCCCCAAACACACACATACTGGCTTGGACAGAAAGATTGGGCTTGGGTGATGTGGGGGTGGGGACGGCAGTTATTTTTCACTCCTGGTGGAAAGTTCCTCTCTGGGGAAGGGTTGCTAATAGGTGCTGTCACCATTCCTAAATTAGAGTTCAATCCACCGTGGTCAGTGTGGAACCAACAAATGGCAATTTGCTCATGTTTGCGGCTGGGAGCGATGGGGGCTGCCAGGGAGCAGCGTGTGCTCTGGGAAGAAACTTGCAGGGCAGGAACCAGCTCAGCCCTGACCTGGCTGTGTGACTCTGGACCACTCCTCCAGCCTCTCTGAGCCCCCGGGTTCCTCATCTGTAAAACATCAGACTTGAACTAGCTGGTGTCTAAGGGCCCTTTGAACTCTAGGATTCTATGGTATCATAATCATAATCTTGGTAATAGCTAAAAAGTATTGAGCACTTGCTTGGGTCCAGGTCTGTGCGAGACATTTTATATGGACAGGTTATTTCATTCAAGTTTCTCCGAGCCTCAGTTTCCCCTTATGTAAAGGAAGGCTGTTTCACTAGGTGTTGGATCTCCAGGCTTTCTTGTAGCTCTGTCACTTGCTGTAAGGAAGAAGCTGAGTGACCTGAGACTGGCCTTTGAGCTCTGAAGAGGGACAGGGTGAACTCCTTCAGTGGTCCTAAGCCCCTTCCCCCATAAACTCTGTATCAGCTTCCATTGCTGATGAAAATTAAGGGTCAGCAAACACTTTCTGTAAAAGGCTAGAAGGTAAATATTTTAGGCTTTGAGGGCCACATTCCCCTGAGCCCCAGCCAGGAAGAAATTCTAGATCCTCCCACAAGCCTTGCCAAGCACCTGGACCTTGGCCTTTTCTAAGTTCCAGCAATCAACAAGCATTTTTCAGCTCAGCCTCTGAGAAGTGATCATATCCCACTGGGACAGGAATGTCCTCAATGTATTATTTAGGAAACGGGCTCCGGTCACACTGCAGTTCAAGAACAGTCCTGAGCAGAAACTCTAGGCCCTTGTGGGATGGATGCCCACCGACCCTTTTCCACCTCCCAGTCTCTGCATGGTGTCTCCCGCTTCCTGGGACATTCTTGACCCAGATCCTCCCATGACTGTCTCCTTGTCATTTTGCAGATCTCAGCTCAAATGCCTTCTGAGAGGGGCCTTTGGGAACCACCCTACCGCACACAGCTTCCTCCTATTCTCCATTGCTAGGACTTTCCAATTATTTCAGTGACCCCACAGTGAGAAATGCATTTGACATTGTGATGCGCACACACAACCGAGGCAAAGGTTCACAAAATAACATGTATCCTTACTGCATGTGAGTCAATGATAGCTTACTCCACGCCATTCCCTTTCATCCTATCCTAGTCCATCCTATCTCCTCACTTCTGCCTTCCTCCCTGTTCTCTGCCATTCCCTGTAGGTCTGCCTCTTGGGTAAACACTCTGCCCAGAACCAGCAGAGCTGTCCATTATCTCCCCCAGACAATTAGCAGCCTATTAAAGAACTCTATGCAAATGTGCCCTAATTGACCCAAGACACAGCAGCTCCTGGAGGAGAAGGATGACTCCAGATGGCTTAATGATAGGGATTTAGAAGTCCCTTCAGAAGTCCCTCTTGGGGAAGAGTGATCTGCACTTGGAGAAGGGCTGCCAGCTGCCTCATGGGTTGGCCAGTGGACTGGGTGACCTGCGCCTTGGGTCCCTCTCATCAAACCACTGTACAAGGGAGACTGTCAGTTCACCCCTTCATCTCTCTCCAACCCCCTGACCCTTTCTGCAACATGGTCCCTTCCCCAGAGCCCACAGTTTGGATATTTCGTTGACATATACCTCCGTGGGTCTCTGCCTTTTCAAATAAATTATTGTCCCCCCTTTTTAAATAGACTTTTGAAAAGCCATTTTAGGTTCATAGCAAAATTGAGCGACAAGTACAGAAGTTCCCATATAACCCCAGACCCTCCTCCAACAGCCTCCCCCTCCATCAACATCCCACACCAGAGTGGTCCATTTGTTACAGTCGATGAACCTACACTGACACATCATTATCACCCAAGTCTGCAGTGTCAGTTAGGGCTCACTCTGGGTGTTGTACTTTCTGTAGGTTTGGACAAATGTATAATGACATGTGTCCACCATTATGGTGTCATACGGAGCAGTTTCACTGTCCTAAAAATCCTATACTCTACCTACTCACCCTCCCTCTAGCCCTCAGCAACCACTGATCTTTTTACTGTCTCTATAGTTTTGCCTTTTCCAGAATATAATATCGTTGGAATCGTACAGTGTGCAGCTTTTTCAGATTGGCTTCTTTCACTTGATAATATGCATTTAAGTTTCCTCCATGTCGTTTAGCCCTGAATAATACTCCACTGTCTGGATGTACATACTCCTTTGGGTAAATTCCCATGAGCATGACTGCTGGATCATATGGTAAGAGTATGTTTTGTTTTATGAGGTGCCCTTTGAAGACTAACTGTAGCTTATTGTGCCCTTTTGGTGTACGTAGCACCATGGTAAGAAGAGACAAATGAACAGTTTTCTCATTCAGTGCTTTCTATAACCCTGGAAGGCTTGGTCCTACGAGATCAAGGATCCACGTCTTCCTTGGGTTCTTTGTCTCTTCTTTGTCTCGGTTCAGTGTCTCTTCTCTGCTCAGCTACTTTCTTCTCCTTCTTCTCTTTGCAGACTTAACTTTTGCTCTTTCTTTGGGCACCTGGTGACAGCTCCTGAGGCTACAGGTCCATAGTCTAAGTGATCAGCAAAGATGTGAATGTCTCAAATCCCAACTCCATATTTCTGGGGCCAAGAATGGATTGACCAGTTTTAGATCTGAGCCTACCTATTATCCACCAGCAATGCCAGTGGGAAGGGTAATATGCTGCAAACACAGCCCCTGGGGTCTGCCTCTGTAAGCAAGGGGTGGGTGTCACACACTAGACAGATTCCTCAAAATGTGTCCTCCACACCTACCTTAGGTAGTCACCAATCATTGCACCAACTCATTGAACCTTTATCTTTTTCTGAAGTCTGGGCAAAGGGTATTGTCATGAGAAGAGGTAAATGTTTTGTTTAGTTGGCCAAAGTTGTGGCAGAGAATGACTACCTACCAAGAAACTGTCATGACAGGTATAGCATATGGTTAAGAGTGCAGGCCCCAGAGCCAGACTCCCTGGGCTCGAAGCCTGTTCCACCACTTGCTAGCTGTGTGACGCTGCACAGATGACTTCTCTGATTTCCTAATCTGTAAAATGGGGCTAACAAGTGGAACCTTTCTTATAGGGTTGTTGTAAGGATTACAAGTTACTCTCTAGACAGTGTCTGTCACATAGTTGGTGCTCAATAAATACTAGCCCACATTATTATTAGGGTGCTATATATTTTAAAAACAGTAGCTCATTTAACCCTCCTACCTTTCCAATGAGACAGGGTGGATTGGCCCTATTTTGCAGGTGAGAAAACTGAGTCACAGAGAGGCCCCTTGCTGAAGATCACACAGCCACCATGGCCCTAAGGCAGGTTCACATGCAGGAGTGTGTGACTCTGGCCCTGACCCCTTTCCATGTTTCCTCTCCGTGGCCATTCCTGTCCACAGTGGCCCAGCCTGACTCCCTGCAACAAGAGAAGATGGCTGTAAAGATTGCCCATGGAGCAAGAGGCACTAGAGTCATTACCCAGAGAAACAAAATTTTAATATTTATTTATAATGGACACCATATGCTCCCTCTGATTTTTTTATTTAATTACATCATGGCAGATGGCTGGGTGTTAAAGGCCATTAAGCTAATGGCACTTTGCCTTCTCATTTATTTTCTTGAGTTTTGGGGAAGATAAATGAAAGTGGACATGGTTGGCAGGCTGTGAGCACAGGGTAGTGCTGAGTGAGTTTCCTTCCTGGGAACAGAGGGAAGTTGGGGACCCAGGGGATTCTTTCTGGAGGTGGTGTGAGCAAGTGTAGGGGGCAACATACGGGTGTGCCTAGGAACCTGGTGAAGCTTTCCTGGTGTGTACATGCTTCCTGGTCAAAAAAGTGGGATTATTGTGTCAAAGATTCTGCAGAATTGTTGCATCAAAGATCTGCAGAACCACAATATGTCCATCATGAGCACGATGGAATCATTAAATTACAGCACACCAGTGAATGGAAGGGTGTGTCCCAGAGAGAGTCTACCCACTGTATGGGATGCAAAAGCCTTCCCTAGTGTTAGTTGGGTTAGTAAAATTCTGGATTCCTAATGAGTGAAAGGACTTGGCATTTATAGTGGCATTTCTTCTCAGGCTGTTTTATTAAGTCTTTCACTTGCCAAATGGCTGGTCCACCACCAAGAAGGGTGAGAAAGAACTTTGATTAAAGGAATTGGGGGTTATCTACCTGGAGAAGTGTTTGAGGCATGGCCATCCATATCTTCAGGCTCAGAAAGGTTCCTTTCATCAAGGCGTGGATTCAACTGAGGGATTAGTGGTTAAGACAGGGAATAGCTGCCTTGCTGGTCTGCATAGTGTCTGCCATGGCATCATGACACTGAGGCTCAGTTTTGCACTTGAATTCATCCTCCACTTTTTGTGTGCCTGGGCAAGTTACTTAATCTCGGTGAACCTTAGCTTTCTCATCTGTAAAGTGGGTATAATATGCCAATGTCTCATCATTGTTGAAAGGTCCTATATTGCTTTCTGGGGATCTGTATAAAGATTTACTTACAGGGTGTTTATCATAGCATTACTTATTTATAAAAGAGGGAAGACTGGAAATATTTTACATGTCTAATGATAAGGAAAAGGTTGAAAAACCATTGATATGATATGAATCAACCATATTGATTCCTATTCTAAGGAATCAACTATTCCAAGAAATAAATACCACTGATAAGTAGTTCATTTAGGAAATAAAGAGTACACTTACTCCTGTCCTTCCCTGAGTGGGGAAGTGAGACAGGGAAGGGAAGAAATCAATAAAGGGTGTATTATTGAGTCGAGTCATCTATTACAGAGGGTGGTTGAGACTAAGTCCCTCTGGAGAAATACACACTTCAGAGTTATTCCAGCTGAGGAGCAAGGGAGCTGGGGCATTTATACACCAACTCCCATCAGTCATTTTTTGCAGCTTCTTCCAAATGTTAATATTCTAGCATGTCTTGCCTGCCAACCACACAAGCACAAAAACCATTCAAGGTGCTGGAGAAACCCCTCAGACAACCAGATGAACATTCAGAATTTAACTCTGTGGGTGGGGCACATACAGCATCTGTTACAGATCTACCAAACTGACCGAAAAGAAAAGGACTGACAACATTAAATGTTGGTGTGGATTTGGAGCAGCAGGAATGCTCAAACTGTACTGGGGAAGTTGTGACTACAGCAATCTTGGAAAAAAACTGGCATCTTTTAGGGTAATCATAAGATGCTCATACAAAAACAAAAACAAACAAACAAAAACTAGTGCTTTAACTCCTAGGTATATATGCACCCTACATTAATTCTTATATACATGCATCAGGAGGGAGGTGTGGGAATGTCTGCAGCAACTGGCAAGAGGAATCCATTCTATCCAAGCCACATGATCTGAGAATTAATGAGGGAGAAATTCCATGAAGGAAAATGGAGTCCTTGTATCAGAATGAAGGGGCACTGAACAGGCAAAACCACATGTATTCTCCAGAAATTATTATAAGATGTAGCATTTGCACCTAATATATATAAATACGACACATTTGTATATATTGACTTATTTAGTTCTCATGCCAATCCTAAGAGATAAATTATATTACATCATCACTCTATAGATGGGGAAACTGATGTTCAAAGAAATTAATGACCACCTCAAAGAATGATAGTGGGGATTAAAAGGCACAATGGGAATAAGATGACTGGCACATAGTAAGTGCTCAACAAACACCAGCAACTTCTGATATTTTTATTATTAGAACAAGACTGAAATTTTACCTGGGCTCCCCAGTTTCTTGGAAACTTCACAGATGGGTCTCCTACCCAGAACTCTTAAGAAATCAAACCTTCGTGAACCTGATTTCTCGATAGCTATTTCTTGGTGAAGCTTGGGTGATCTGGGGGTCAGTTGGTCGCTGGGCCTGCCCAGTCCCTCCGAACTGCCTCTGCCCCCCACCAAGTCAGGTGCTGGGGATTGTAGAGAGGGAGTCAGCCCCCTACCCAGCCTCACAGGCTTCCATTCTGACCTACCCTAGCCTCTAGAACCTGGAAGGGGGAGGCACACTTTTACTCCCAGGGGAGGTAAGGAACCACAGGGCAGGCTATGCCTCTGTTTTTCTTTCCCCTGCAGGCAGCTCTTCCCCACCCATCTTCAAGTTGGCAGCTCAACACCAGAGCCTCATTCTGGTGCTAAAAATAGGCTGTGTTTAGACACTTTGAGGCTCCTGCTGGAAACATGAACTGCAGTAACCGAATGCTGCCACTCCCACAAAGGGGGCCTCTCAGCCTCCTCCCTGTGGAAACTCATGCCAGCCCTGGGAGGGAGGCAGAGTAGAGGTCATCCACCACATTTAACAGATGGGGAAACTGAGGCTTAGAGAGGTGTCACTTAAAATAAAGGGGGATGAAGTCATGATAGCCAGGCCTGTGGATTGTCTCATCGAATCCTCCCCACACCTCTGGGAGGGGCATTCTATGGTTGACTTAGCTTTATAGAGAGAAGATGGCAGCTCAGAGAGATGAAGTCCCCTGTCTGGACCTCACACCTGTAAGTGAATGACAGGAGGGGATATTAATACAATTATGATCCTCAACATGCTATGAACAAACAGAAACAGAGAGAAGTGGGTTGCTGAAGGCCAACAGCCCCCGTCTCACCCAGGGTTGTAGACACATTATCTGTGGATTGGGAAGAAACATCACACCTTGCCTTGCAGCTATCCCAGAGGGAGGAGTGTGGGAGAACGTATTTGTAAAACCTTCAAACACAGTATCCAGCATATAGTAGGTATTCAACAAATGCAGTTAGTTTCATTTCCCCATTCCCTTTGAGGCAGAATTTCTCTCTGGAGAGAGATAGCAGAAAGAGAGACAATGACAGACTAGAGAGAGACTTGAAGAGATAGAGATGGAGAGAGAGGCAGGAGAGAGAGAATGACAGATGGATGTGGGAGGCAGGGGAGTCTGGGATACCTTTGAGGACATGGGGCTTTGGCTCAGCCGAATCCTGGAACCCTTGAACCCCAGAACCACCCAGTGCTGAGTAACACAAATGCTGCCTCCACAGAGCCCTGGATTTACAGTTCTCCAAGGCTGTCACCTGAGTGTTTTGTCCAGTATGTGAAGCCATGGTTGTAGGTTTAAGCCCTGGGGGGATAAACCTGACTGTTTTTACGCATTTTTCTCTACCAGTGTTTCTTGGGACCCTCCTATGTACCAAATAGCATCACCTCCGGCTCAGATTGCAGAGGGCTCTTCCTCTGGGTGAGCCCCCGCCTCCTCCTAGCACCGGCAGGATGCTGTGGGATGACTCAGGTCAGCACCTTCCCTCCCCAGGAGGAAAGGGAGCTCTGAAAGTCGGGGGTGGACACAGCCCCTTTCCACACGGTCCACATCCCTCCAGCAGATCTCCTTCATTTTCCACATCGCCCGTGCCTCAGTCTCTTTCTGTTCCCTGCCAGCTCCTAACGAGCTCATTATCCTCTTAAAGCCCATTTGGCACCCACTTAGAGAAGAGATGTGTTGGAATATGAAAGAACAAAGAGGGAACAATGAAAAAGGACTAGACCCAGAAATATCCTGAGAGAGGCAGAAAGCCACAGGGAACACTACAGCTGAAAACTTTGCTGTCTCCACAACAGCAAATGTGCTGAGGTGGCAAATGGCTTTCAAGTGTCTCACATGTGCCCTTGAGGGGGCGGGGGTGGGGCTTATCTTGAGCATCTCCTATGCGTCAGGTATTCCTCCTACAATGTTTAATTCAGTCCTTCCAGCAACATACTTTTTAGGGGAGAAGTCAAGATCCTTTAGGCCACTTTACAGGTGAGGAAACTGAGTCTTGCTGAGAAGGGATGTCTTGCCCCAATCACTCACCTGGGGGAATAGAAGAGGAGGATTTGAACCCAGGTCTGTTTGCCTGTGGAGTCCACCTCTGTTCTTGCCTGAGTGCCTCTGGAAGGGCTGGTGTCCCCTTGCCCATCCCACGAGGACTGCTGACTTTTTCTCATCCCAGCCCAGCTGTGGAAACATCTGGCACATGTGTTGGCACAACCATGAAACCTCAGTGGATTCTCATGCGCGTTTTGAGGACACAGTCCCAACTCCTGAGCTTGACATCCAAGGCTTCCCATGATCTGGCTTCTGCCCACTGCTTGGCTGTGTTCCCAGCCCACAGTCCCCCAAGCTCCTTTGTTTCTTCCCCTTCAGTGATGCACCCTCATGTGGGCTGTTCCTCTTCCCTGGGCTAACCTTGGGTTGCTCCTTCACCCAGAGAATTTTGACTCCTTTTGCAAGACCTGCTGGCTCAAAGACTCCTCCATGGGGAAGCCCTCTGTGGTCCCCCTAATTCGTTGCAGACCCTCACTTCCCTTGGCTCCCACATTCCATGGCTTCTCAACCCAGGGTCCAACCAACCCCCCCCTCCCGATATTTTAAGCCAAATTCTGGGAGCTTACGTGCAAGGGCTTTTTTCTTGGCATAGATCTATAGTTATGAGATCCTCAAAGAGTTACAAGACCAGAATAGACATACAGTTAGGAATATAGGCTTTGAAATCAGGTGGCATTGAGTTTACCACCCTGCTGCCACTTACTCGCTCTGTGACCCTGAACAACTTACCTAATCTCTCTGATACTCATTCCCCTCTTGTATAAAAATAGATACAGCTCTCCCTCATAGAACTGTTCAAATGAGAGTATGTATATGTGTAGAAGAATGCCTGGCATGTATTAACTGTTCAATAAACATTAACTATAATATTGATTGCTGTATCTTGTACACACATCTATTATGGGATTTATCATAGTCTGTCTAGCATAATGATTGTTTACATTGCTTTCTCCCTCAGTTGACTGTGAATTCTCTGAAAGCAGGGACTGTGAATTATTTATTCCTGCATCTCAAACACATACATAGTAGGCAATCTGCATATGTTTTTAAATAAATGGAAGAATGAGTGGATGACTGGATGGGTGGAGAGTTGGGTGGATGGATGGGCTGCTATAGTTCATATGGATAGATGAATGGATGTATAGTTGGACAGATTAATGAATAGATTAATGGTAGGTGGTTGGGTGGCTCAATGAATAGATGGGTAGATGAACTGCTGGAAGGCAAATTGATGGATGGATGGATGGATGGATGGATGGAGGGATAAATGAATGGATGGGTGGGTGGATGCTGGATGACAGACAGATGAATGGTTGGATGGATGGATAGATGGTTGGCTTAATGACTGGATGGGTAGGTGGACTGCTGGATGACAGACAGATGGATGGATAGATGGACGGATAGTTTGACTTTACAAAGGCATGGATTTTTGTCTGTTTTGTTCACTTATTTATTCCAAGTGCCTACAAGGGTGACTGGTGCATAGTATGTGCTCAGTACTTAGTTCTTGAATAAATGGGATGGCGAACTCTACCTTAAACCACAGTTAAATGCCCACACTACTGTCTGGATTAGGAGAGTATGTTACAATTTGTATCTTCCATTGGCTGACTATGGAATCTCAGGCGTTGGCTAAGATGGTCATGGGGCCCCCTGCTGGTGGTAATATGAAAAAGCATTGCCTAAATGGGGTTTTCTGTTTTCTAATTTACATTCTATCTTTCCTCTTGACTGATGATCCTGAACACTTACTCATAAAGCTGTGGTTCTCAACTCTCTGTGCTCATTACCATTATCTGAGAGCACTGGTTACAGCTGTGGGTTTCCCCCTCAACCAGACATTCTGGTTGGAAAGTTTAGGAATCTATATTCACCAGGTTCTCAGGTGATTCTGAATCAGTTGTTTCTCAGACCCACACCTGGGAGACCCTGACAAAGGGCGAGCCATGCTGGTAACTGAGAGGCTGTAAGGATGGGCTACTGTCTGGGGGGCTGTCTCTGAATTCTCAAGTGATGTCCAGACTATGTTGGAAAGAGGCAGAGTCAAAGAGACACTGATTAAGAGCTGTGATTTGCGATTTGGACTGTCCTGGGTCCAGATCCCAGCTCCATCACTCACCAGCTGTGTGACCTCCATTTCCTCATCTGTAAAGTAGGGAAATAGTTACCTCCCATAGGAATGTTGGGAGCAATAAAGGAGACAAGTGTAGATGGCCGGGCACAAAGCTGAGCACATGGTAGACACTCAACAAACACTGAATGGACAAATATGCTGCTAAATAACCCTACTTTCCTTCTTTTTCCTTTTCTTCCTTGGATAGAGGAGAGGGGCTATGGATTTTATTTCTCCCACCAGAATGTGAGCTCTATGAAAGAGGGGATTTTGCCTCTGCTGCTCACAGCTTAATTTCCAGCACCTAGGACAGTGCCTCACACAAAGTAGGTCTCACTGAGTGTTTGTTGGAAAAAAAAAATGAATGAATCTGGTCTGGTTCAGAATTGCCCAGGTTCAGCAGGTAGTTCAGCAAGGACCTTGAAAGTACTTTTCAGACTTAAGGTAATCCTTGGATCAGTGTATATTTGACAAATATATAGGAAGTATGGAGCAAAGCAAACCACTGGCCCATAAGAACCTGTGCTTGTCCAAGACAAAGTTTGTCCCCAAACTAGGGCCCACTAGGATCCAGGCCCCCAAATTCCCAGTTTGGTGTCAAGAAAAAGGCAGTGTTCTAGAAGACTCAGAGATGCTGTTTATCCAGCACTGCTCTTAAGCTGTTTCATGCCATTGGTGGTTTCCTCCCCTCTCCGGGCCTCTGCATTTCCCTGTAGGATGCTCAAGAACCCTCTGGGTTCTGTGCTTTGGTGAAGGGGCTTCTCATGCCTGTGTCTCTGCTGTTTTGCAGGTGGCGTCCCTGAGTCCTGATGCCTGACTGGATGGAGACCCACCAGCTTCTGTTCCCATGAGGTAGAAAGGCCAAGCTTGGTCTTCAGCTGGGGAAGAGGCCAGAAACAAGGCCCCCAGTGAAATAACCCAGATCCATTGGCCTGAGGAGCAGAGAAAGAGCAAGAAGTGAACTGCAGCTGCTGGTAACCCTCAGAAACCTTCTCCAATTGCTATTGTCACAGTTCTTTGGGAACACTCTGAAGTGAAGAACAATATGTAGGAAAATGGGACCAACTTATGTGTGTTCTGAGCCTCAAAACCCCTTTGTTGGCCCAAAGAAGCTCATCTTGAGTTTGGGAAGGCTGGTAAGCTCTGTCCTTTCTCATGGCCTCAGCCAAGCATTGAACTTGCCCTCCCCTTCTGGCCTTGGTGATCACTTTTTCAGGAAGAGTGAGACTGAGGACCCCCAAGTGTTCCATCCCTAAGGAAAACTTGGGAAACCAAGCCCCTTCCATCCCCTCCCAAGCACCTCAGCCAAGCCCCAGAGAGCCAGTCCGGAATGATCCCGTTATGGCCAAGCTCTGGTTCAAATTCCAGCGGTACTTCCGCCGGAAACCTGTGCGTTTCTTTACCTTCCTGGCACTCTACCTGACTGCTGGGAGCCTTGTCTTCCTTCACTCTGGCTTTGTGGGCCAGCCCGCTGTCTCGGGGAACCAGGCGAACCCCGCCGCTGCAGGAGGCCCAGCTGAGGGTGCTGAGCTGCCCTTCTTGGGCGACATGCATCTGGGCAGAGGTTTCCGGGACACAGGTGAAGCCTCGAGCATCGCTCGCAGGTATGGACCCTGGTTCAAAGGCAAGGATGGGAATGAGAGAGCCAAACTTGGTGACTACGGTGGAGCCTGGAGCCGAGCCCTCAAGGGGAGGGTTGTCCGGGAGAAGGAGGAAGAGCGAGGTAAGAGCGAGGAAGATCTGGACACTGACGGGTTGGGGAGAAGGGAGGAGACTCTAACAATGTAATAACAGCTGTCAGTTTTCAGTGTTTAACAGGAACCAGCTGTCATATAGTTGTAGCGATAAATAGATAGCGCCTGCCATTATCATCCCCATTGCACAGAGGAGAAAATTGAAGCTCAGAGAGATGAAGCAGCTTGCCCAAGGTCACACAGCTTGTCAACAGGCAAGTTTGGATTTGAACTCCACATCTATCAGAGGTCAAAGTCTGACTCTCCCCTGCAGCCTTTCACAGTCCTTGTTAAATATACATGAAAATAAAAACAGTGAGCATTTATTGGGTACTTACTAGGCACCAAGTACTGTTTCCAAGCACTTTACACATATAGAAACATCACCACAACTATAGCAGATAGATTTTATTTATTCCCATTTTAAAGATGAGGAAAGTGAGGTACCAAGAGCACAAGATTACACAGCTAAGTGGCAGAGCTTCTGCTCCACCAGACTGTCTCTCAGTCCATCTTGCTGGGTCCCTTGGTGATGGAACTCAGGGGAGATCATTGCCCTGGATAGATTTCATTGCATTTTCTCAGCCATTTATAATATAAAAAGGCTTTTCTTCATGAGTGCATTACCTTATTTGATTTTCATTACACTTCATGGGCTTAAACAAGGCCCCTATGATCCTGTGCCCAGTTAACAGATGTGGAAACTGAGGCTTGAAGAAGGGAAGACACTTGCCCAAAGCTGCGCAGCTGGTCAGCGGCAGGAACAGAGTTTAAATCTGATCCATCTGGCCTGAACGCTCAGTTCTCTAAGGCTGTCTCCTAGAGTCCACTGGCATCTACCCATCCAACCAGCATGCTAGGGAGGAACCCACAACCCCTACAATTCATAAGATTAACACAAATGGACATTTCAGAAATCTGGGCCAGATGGTTTGGGAGAATAAACCACCAATCAAGGCAGATGGAAAACCTCACTAGCCTTTGTGTTCTACTGTGATTCAGCTCATAAAAAACCCTTCTACCATGGAAGGAAGCAGGATTAATGGAGGGGATTCATCTTGGAACACATTCTCCTGCCCCAGTCCTGCCCCCGACCTGGCCTGGGAACCATCTAGAAGACTCTATCTTTCTGCCCTCAGGAATTTCCTAGACTTCTGCTTCTTCAAGAACCAATGCTCACAGGGAGGCAAAGGAGATGTTGGAGGTGGTACAATGGATCAGAGGATGTGGATTCATATTCCGGCTCCACCCCCACCAGCCATGTGGCCGAGGAAAATGATTTTACCTTCTCCAGCCTCAGTTTTGAAATCTGTAAAATGGGGATTTTACTGGATGCTCCTGAGAGTTCAATGAGACAAGGGTCATGAAGGCCTAGCACTGAGTAGGTGCTTAGAGGTGCTCAGGAAGTGCTCCTGGGATCTCCCTGGGGATCATCTTATAGGTATAGGTGAGGTGTGAAGTGCTGCACCCCAGCCACTCCAAACTCCATTCTGGCCTTTGAAAGCCCCAAAGTCCTCGCCAGCCAACACCTTGAGATATGCTCCCCATAACGCTTAGGACAAATTCCAGACCCCTCCCATAGTCTACCTCTCCAACCTCATCTTATAACCCCACTCCCCTCACCATACTTTGCCCCACTGTCCTTGCAGTTCATTGAACACACCAAGCCTGTTTCTACCCTAAGATCTCTGTATATGCAGTGCCTTCTATCTGGGATGCCATCTCCCCAAATGTTTGCATAGCTCCCTTCTTCCTTTCCTTCAAGTCTTTAATCAAACCTCGTCTTCCCATAGAGACCGTCCCAGAGCATCCTAACTCAAATAACCCCACTTCCTACCCAGTCACAACCACATTCCCTGACTCTATTTTCATCATAACACTTATCGCCATCTGAAAGCATCTCATTTATGTGTTTGCCTCTTTGTTTAAGGTCAGCCTGTTCTACTGGACTGTCATCTCCAGGAGGGCAGGGCTATTGCCTGTCCCGCCTGTCTGTGTTCTATCAGCACCTGGGACAGCCCCTGGCTAAGTGCTGTTGCTGAACACCTATTTGTTGAATGGGTGAATGACTGGATGAATAAACGAATGAATGACTATCCCTCTGCCTGGAGTACCTCTACAGCATTAGCTCTACTCTTCCTCCAAGTCTCATCTTTGCTAATCTTCAAGAAATTTTCCCTGATCCCCTTACAGGCTTGATCAAATGCTCCTCCTCTATGCTTCCTGGCATGGCCCTTATATGAATGGCAATTGTGTATGTTTGTCCATGTCCCCTGACAGAATATGAATTCCTTATGGTGTAGATGATACACAAATGACAACGCTTCTCATTTGTTGTGAGAATGAAATGCTGCCATCAATACCACTAATAATAATGACCATTTCTTGAGTACCTACTTCACACCAACCACTTGTCTATTTGCTTTTCATGTATTATTTGAATGAAATGATATATGTAACATGCTTATAATATCCTCTGGCTCATAATAATAGGTCACTTAATAGTTGCTGTCCTTGTTATTTGTAGTAATATTAGCTGATATCTAGTGAATGATCATTACAGGCTAGACCATGTTATGTGTTTCAATGACTCATTTAATTACTACAACCCAGTAAGTTAGGGATTGTTATTCCATTTCACAGACGGCAAAACTGAGATCCAGAAAGAAATCACTTACCCTAGTTTACACAAGTCAATAGTGGAGGAACCAAGGTTTAAAACAAGGTCTGTTTAATTCCAAAGCTTGTGAGCATTCTTCTATACCATGCCAATTGCACCCCCACCATGCCTTACCCAGCAATCTTATATATTGTATAAAGTGCAGAGAGAAGGAAGAGAAAATAAGAACGTAGCCCCAAGCCCAGGGCTCTCAGCAGACAGCCTTTGGAATCAGGCAGTATTATTAAGAAAGCACAAATCCAGCCTGTCCTTGATTAACTTATTCAGAGTTCAGCGAGGAAAGACAACATATTAGATTAACGCTAATAAAAATGAGACGCTTCTCCAGCCTGACGCTAAACTCATTTTGTTTTCTCCAAGGCTGGTGAGGGCTCTGCTTGATGCAGTGAT
Source organism: Nomascus leucogenys (assembly GCF_006542625.1). Lineage (NCBI taxonomy): Eukaryota > Metazoa > Chordata > Mammalia > Primates > Hylobatidae > Nomascus > Nomascus leucogenys. Next base: position 75,325,125 of record NC_044390.1, read on the forward strand.
GCAGGACTCAAGCCGTAGAGGATTCAGAGCCCATCATGGCCGAGGAGTGGGAGGGGAGGAGCTGCACCCAGGCTGAGCTGAGGCTAGGCAGGAGTCTGAGTTCTTTGGTGTAACTGACACCTACCATGTGCCAGTCATTTACCTAGGCCTCTCTAGGTTCACATGGCCGTGTGAGGGCCTGTACTTTGAGCAGCCAAATCAGGGTTCAAATCCCAGTTCTGCAACTTGCTGGCTGTGCAGCCTTGGGCAGGTCGCTTCACCTTTCTGACACACCATTTCCTCTTTGGGATAAAAAGTACTTAACATCAGATGGCATTGTGATGATTACATAAGGTCAGTTCAGCGTGTGCTCTCTAAGTGCCAGGTGCTGTTCAAAGCATTTACGTCTGTTACATCACATAATCTTCCTAGTAATGAAGGAAGATAGACACTGTTATTAACTCCATCTTACAGGAGGGAAACTCAGGCACAGAGAAGTTAAGTAACTTGCCCAAGATTACCCACCTGGGGGAGGGAGTAAACCAGTATGTGAACCCAGGTGTTGTAAGTCTTACACCTGAACCTTAACCACTACATCACGTCACTTCTCAGTGTACAGAAAGTACATGCCAGCTATTATTATTATAATAAGCTGGCATACCACCTTAATACATGCCAGCTATTATTATTTATACTGTAATTTTGCAGGAGAAAACGGGGGAATAGAGGTAATGTGAATTTCCTAAAGTCACACAGCTAATCTGGGGCAGAGCCAGGAGCTAAACCCACTTTGACTTCAAAGGCTGTGCTGCTTCTATTTCCATGAGATTACAGAGAGGCTTGGGCTGGGTGTGAAGGTCGCCATGGGAAGATTTAGTCTGCATTTTTTGGAAGGATAGCAGGAGCACCCACTTCCCATCTCCTCCAGCTGGAGATGCAATGGCCGCAGGTTACTGAGGTGCTCTGTGTCAGGGACTGTTTGTCCATATTCTCCTTTCAGCTTTATATCAGGTAAAAATATTGAGTGCCATTTCACGATGAAGAAACAGGCTCAGAGAGGTTCAATTATTTGCCCAACATCACACAGATGCCAAGAGGCAGAGCTGACTCCAGCCCAATTTGATCAGAGTCCAAAGCCCTTATTCTTAACCACTGGACTTATACTACCTCTTTCTTAAAATATATGATCTCTAACTTCATTCATTCATTCATTCATTCCATATTTATCAAACACCTACTACATGCCCAGATCTTTGCTGGGAGGTGGAGATACAGGAATGATTCAAGCACAGGTTGTGAATATTTCTCAGAAGAAAAAGCTGTGCTTTTCCCCATTATAACACCTTTTCATTTTATTAAAAATTCTTCTACAATAAGCCAAAATTATTTCTAATTTAAAAAAATAATGGACAATACTAAGAAAATTTAGAAAAGTTTTGGGGGACCCCAAAGGAGGGACCTCATTCAGTCATAGGGTATCACAGCTGGCTTTCTGGGAGAGGAGATGGGTGAGCTTAGTATGTAGGATCCTTATGCCTTGACCAAAGTGAGTGGTGCATCCCTTCTGTCCTGGGGAAGCCTAGATATGAGCAGGAAATTCCATCGCCGGTACAAGGAAATCCGGACAGCACTGGTTGGTCTTCTGGAGGGACCACCTTCCAGTGTTTCAGAGAATCTCCAGGAGAAAAAGTATTTCTTGTGTCTTCCTTCTGTGCCAGACCCTGTGATAGGCTCAATGCATCAAATTAATGTTACTTAGGTCACGCTTAACAATATCTTTGTATTAGCTTTCTCAGGCTGCTATAACAAAGTATCACACACTGGGTGGCTTGAACAACAGATATCTATTATCTCACAGTTCTGGAGGCCAGAAATCTGAAGTCAGGGTGTTGGCAGGGTCATGCGCTCTCAAAGTCTCAAAGGGAGACTCTGTTCCATGCCTTTCTCCTGGTTTCCAGTGTTCCCGGCCATCCTCAGCAACCCCTGGCTTGCAGCCACGTTACTCCAATCTCTGCTTCCATTTTCACATGACCATCTCCTTTGCGTCTGTGTCTTCATATAGCCTTCATCTGCCTCTGTGTCTTCATATAGCCATCTTGTTATAAGGACACCAGTCATATTGGATTGGGACACAACCTACTCCAGTTCAGCCTCATAACAAAATTCCATCTGCAATGACCCTATTTCCAAATAAGGCCACATTCTAAGGAATTGAGAGTCAAGACTTCAACATGTCATTTTGTTGGGGGGGGGACAGGGCACACAATTCAGCCTAGCAACCCTAGTTGAATTTTTGCTCCCACTTTTCAGGTGGAGAACTGCACCTCCAAGTGCTTGAGTAATATTTGAGGCTATTGCAGCATCATATGTGGGATTTGAACCCAGATCTGGTTGACTCCAGTACAGCGTGAGGCCTCCTATTCGTGAATCTGTTCACAAACCATAAATCAGAGGCATACAAATTAGTTCATGTTTAGCTACCCTTTCAACAAATCACCTTCATTGAAGAGAGCAAAATTTCATGAAAAGATTAATTGTAGCAGAAGAAAAAAGTAAAGGGGGAGAAAAACTGCCACCAGGAGGGTTCTTTTCAGATGCCAGTTTCTGTACTGGAGATAAATAGCCCAGCCGGGGTGACTTTGCCATTTCAGCAGTCTACAGACCGCTGTGGAGACGAACTAATAGATTATGTGAACTTGGCCATTAATCCACCCTCAAGTGGCCTGTGATTTTGTCCCTGTTTTACATATCTGACCTCCTGTCTCCGAGAGATTCTGCTACCACAGCAGGATTTGAAGGTGGAGCCCTGAGGAATGGCTGAAGAGGATTTTAGTGGGCTGGCAGTAACCATGCTAATGAGCTCAGCAGGGTGATACAACTCTGAGGACAGGGACCATGGTTGTATTGGTCGCAGCCTGCACCAAAGGTCCGTGGGAAAGGGGTCACCAGATCTTTCCCAAGACAGGAAGGAAACTGACTCAATATTGATATCCTGATCCATGGAGGTCAGCCCATTAATCAGGCCGTGATGCATAACATGCCTGTGTTTTCCAAAAGCATTAATAAAGAACCATGTATCTTCCTCTCCCTCCTGTTGACAGATAAGGAAACAGGATCATTCGTTCATTCAACAAGTCTTTGAGCGCCTGTTGTGTGGGACATCTCAGCCTGATGCCTGGTCTGGTGTGAGGAAGGGGATAGAGCACCATTTAAAAGCCCAGGCTTATAAAAAAGAATAAGATCATGTTTCCTGCAGGAACTTGGATGGATCTGAAGGCCATTATTCTTAGCAAACCAATGCAGGAACAGAAAACCAAATACCGCATGTTCTCACTTAAAAGTGGGAGCTAAATGATGAGAACACATGGACACAAAGAGGGGAACAACAGACACTGGGGACTACTTGAAGGTGCAGGGTGGGAGGAGGGAGAAGAGGAGAAAATATAACTATTGGGTACTACGCTTAATAGCTGGGTGACAAAATAATTTGTACAACAAACCTCGTGACATGAGTTTACCTATATAACAAACCTACACATGTACCCTGCACTTAAAATAAAGCTTAAAAACAAATAACTAAAAGCCCAGGCTTTGGGGAAGATGGTCCTATGGTAAAAATCCCAGATCTTCTCCCAAGGAACCATGCCACTTCCCAGCTCCCTCCTCCTCCTGGGCAGGTCTCTCTGGGGAGACACCTCCTCCCAAGACATCTCCTCCCAATCCTAGACTCAGTGTGGCATATAGGAAGGGGCAAATTTGAATAGACAGACCTGGGCATGGATTTGGTCTGAGACCCTCACTGTGGGGTGGACTCAGGCAAGTTGCTAAGCTTGAGTATCAGTGTAGTAGTTAGTGCTCCCCCTACCCCGGTGCCAAGGGACAAAAATCCACCTTGAACCAGCTTAAGCTAAAGAAGAAAATGCACTGTGTCATGTCATCAAACTACAGCAGTGGCTCTGCTGGACTGGATTTTCAAATGTATAATTGGTGGTCTTCTTCCTGTCACTCTCATCTCTGCTCTTCTATGCCTTGGCTTGTTTGTTCTCCTACACAGATTGGCCTTGGTGCCAGGGACTGGGCTGGTGGTAGCTCTGGGGTTATAGCACCTGGGAGAGGCAGATTTCTTCCTCCCAGCTTTACTCTATTGGAATGCAACAAATGGGTCATGTGTCCTTCCTTGAAGCAATCACTGGCTGCTGGGATGGACAATATGATTGGCCTTGCCAAGGTCATCATGTCTCCTGTGGTCAGGGAAAGTAAGGTCTGCTGATGGAAAAACCTATCTAGAGCAGATGCTTTGAAGGCACAAACAGTCCACTACAGTCCACCCCTTCACTTCATGATGGACATGCAATGGACATGCCCACATACATCTTTACTCCCATTAATTTGCTTATAAAAATCTTATCTAACATGATCCACTCTTCCATAGGTAGCCGAATGTGCCTATCCTTACCCTAAGGTGAAGTCACCCAAAGTCCTATCACATCCAACTTCAAGCCCAGCATTTCTGCAGCATGAGCATTCCTCCCCTTCAGGTCTTGGGGTGGCCAAAGAGAATTGAAACTTCCTCAAGTATAAGATGGTTGGAGGACAGACCTGGGCTTTAATTTGAAGTCAGATGCTACAAGCTGTAGGAACTTGGACAGATGACATAGGTTCCCATTGCATTTTGAAAAGAGGAAAAGCAGATGTGACATGAGTAGTTACCAGTCAGAACATACACAATATGCCTAAACTAAGATTTGCTTCTAAGGTAAACATATAGAAGAGTCACTATGATCAGTTGCCTCATCTCTAAAATGGGTTCATAAGAAGTTTGTGAAGATTGAATTTTTAAAAAATGAGACATGGCCCATAGTAAAGTAGATAGCATGTAGTAGGTGTTCAACACATGATAGTTTTGTCTCCTCTGTTTCTGTCTTTGTCTCTCTCTGTCTCTCACACACACACACACGCACATGCACACACACACATAAACAATCTGTTGATCTGATGACAAAGACTTCAGGCCACCAAAATAAATCAAACTTTACCCCCTCTCTTCCCTTCCCTCTCTCTCCCTCCCTACTCCATCATCCCTCCTTCCTTCCTTTCCTTCCTTCTCTTTCTCCTTCCAACTCCCTCTATTTTTCCCTCCTGCCTATCCTACAGTGCATCTTTAGACACTCAGTCCTCTAGGGAATGGCTGAACTGAAGTTAGTGTGCAGCCCTTGCCCACGTGGCCACAAAGTGCTCTCTCCCAGCTCAGGTATGAACAGCATTCGTGCCCCAAGTCAAGGGCTGTGACTCCATCTGTGATGGGAGGGGCACGCGCTGTTGAACAAGCACAGAGACAAGACCCGGGCTTCTCCAGGGCTGTCACTGTCTAGTGTGCCTGCTCCAGGGAGACAATGCTTCTTTTAAAGATGGACTGTTCTTAGTCGAGCAAATCACCTCTGTCTTATGAAGGAAATTCAAGGTGATCAGGTCAAGACACATCTCCAGCGGGGCTGAAAAAAATAGTGCACTTAGCAGAGCCATGTCCAGGGGAGTGATTGCTCAGTAATGAGCCTGCATTCTCTGCTAGATCCTGCTCTCCACCACAAGGAAGTGGGGAAAGAAGCTCACAGTTTAAACTAGACAGCTGCCTAGCCAAGGAAGTGAGTAAGTGGCATTTAGTATTTTCTTCTATCATTCCCCTATAAGGGACATTTAATTCCAAGCGCTGGCTGGATCCTCAGTCTAACCTCCAGTTACTGATTTGGGGGTCTCATAGACCTGGATTTAAACCTTTATTCTGTGAAAAATTAGCTGTGGGTCTTAGGGAGGCCACTTCACCTTTCTGGGTCACTGTTAAATCGTCTAAGAGCAGGACAATGTCAGTGTTCTCCGCTTCACATGGGGGCATTACAAAGATCCCCCAACTCAGAAACAAGCAGTTCAGAACAGACGCTCTGAAGCCAGATTGTTTGGCTTCAGTTCTGAATCCACACATATGAACTGTGTTACTTTGAGCAAGTGACTTCTCCAGGCCCTTTTCTCTTCTGTATAAAATGGTAATAATATTCTCATAGGCTCACTGTAAGGCTGCAAGGAGACAATGTATATAAAGCACTTACCAAAGTGGATGTCCAAATAATAATAATAATAATTTAAAAAACATATGGGAAAAGACATTATAAATGGTGAAGTGCAATTTTCATGTATGGGGGTTACTATTTACCATAAAGTACAGGAAAAATGTTTACTACTTTAAGAAAACTAAGTGTATGATTTATAATTGGATGGCTATTTCACATTATTTAAAATTTTCCTTTGAATGGAAACTTGATCATCGTGACCCACAATAGAGGAAAACTGTAAAGTACTTGACACAGCACTGTGAATGGCCAGTTTCTTATTCTACTCATCTTAATTTGATGCCCATCATATGCAAGACACTATGGTAGAAACTTTTACATAAATCATTCTATTTTAATCTCACTGGATTGTTATTTTTGTTCCTGATTCAAATAAAACTAGGTCTCTGAAAGGTTATCTGGCTTAAACTTTCTAGGCCCATGCTAGGAAGTAAACAAAGTGAAATGAGGACCTAGACCTTGATATAGCTAAGTCCAGGGCACTTTCCAAGGAAAAATAAATGTCTTGAGGCAGCTTGTAGAGATAGTAACATGTTGTCAAATGTTAAGCCTTTTAGAGCTGTCTTAATGCAAGAAACAGGAAGCTCTGTTTGGTGCTTAGGGAATGGCCTTGGCTTGGGTTCCTGGATGCCCAGCTGTCACCAGGTGACCCCAAGGGCTTGGCTGCAGCCCACAGAAGGCTTCCCTCCTCTCTGTTGGTCTCCACTGCCCTGACTAGACCAGGTTCTGCCAAGACAAATGACTTTCACTCTCTCATTTCTGCCCAAAGGAAGGACTTGACATTAAAAGGTCAACAAGGTCACATAACCAGAGACACATTGGTGAGGCTTCCTCCTGTAACCCTTGCAGCTTTGTCCCCAGCCATCTCTGATGTTTTCCTTTCCCCAAAGCCAAGTACATCGGCTGCTACCTGGATGACACCCAGAGTCGGGCCCTTCGAGGAGTGTCCTTTTTTGACTACAAAAAGATGACCATCTTCCGTTGCCAGGACAACTGTGCTGAACGGTAGGGTCCCAGCATCCCAGACTTGTCCATTTCAGGCCCTTCCTTCTCAGATTCCTGCCTGTGGTATTCTTTGCCCTGCTATGGGAGGGTGTGTTGAAGGGTGAGCACGTGACCACAGGAAAGGTTGATGCAAGGGTGTGTGTGCGTGGTGTGTATGTGCATGAGCACATCCACACAACTGAGGACTGCTCAAGAGTTGATCTGTGGAAGTCTGTGGTTGTGCAACTGTGTCATACTGTGTCTAGGAACAATTTTGTAGCATACAGGGTACAGGGTCAGCTAGCTGTGTTTGTGAGCTTAATGCCAATATGCAATGATCTTTAAATAATAGTGGCCGTGTATGCAGGAGTCTTTGTGAATATGTGTGCAAGGGCCGAGAATTGTGCTTGTGTGTGTAGGTGTCTGATTGCATTTGTTGAATGTACAACACTGTGTTGAGAGCATACAAGATTGTGAAGAATTGCACACAACTTAGAAATACTCCATTAGATGTGCGTGTGCATGCAGATGAGGGCTGTAAGCATAAGGCTTGCAAGATGTCCACATGAAGGGTAAGGTGAAGGTATCTAATAGTTTCTCAGTATATAAACTCCTTGTTTTTCTCCAAGGGAGAAACACTTACCTATTCAGACAGTGTTTTCCAATCTAAGAAGACAATGATGATTTTTATTAGACATGCACTGGGAGTAGGGGGGAGGGAGTTGATGTTTTGAGAGTGGACAAGTCCCCAGAGGCCTGGTGAACAGGGACAGGACCCCTGGGGGCACCGTGGGGCTGAGCTGAGCTTCTCTCCTTGTTTCTTGGGCCCCTTGACCTTGTAGTAGCTCAGGAAGAGGCTCTAATATGCTCACCTTCAGGCTCCAGGCGGCTGTCTCTGACGATCACAAGCTCTGCCAACCTCAGCTGCATGCCTGGTGTGGAAATGGGCAAGTGGGTGACCACCGAGAGACTCTTCCTGCTGTTCTTTATTTTTTATTTTTTATTTTTTTATTTTTTTGAGATGGAGTCTTGCTCTGTCACCCAGGCTGGAGTGCAGTGGCATAATCTCGGCTCACTGCAACCTCTGCCTCCCAGGTTCAAGCAATTCTCCTGCCTCAGCCTCCTGAGTAGCTTGGACTACAGGCACATGCCACCATGCCTGGCTTTTTTTTTTTTTTGGTATATTTAGTAGAGACAGGGTTTCACCATATTGGTCAGGATGGTCTCGATCTCCTGACCTCATGATCCGCCCGCCTCGGCTTCCCAAAGTGCTGGGATTACAGGCGTAAGCCACCAAACCCGGCCCCTGCTGTTCTTGATTAGGAAACACTACCCCCTTTAAAATCAGCTGCCTGGGGAGCCCGCTATTAAAATCCTGAGCCCAGGACCCTCTCCAACTTGAAAAGGATTCCAAGTCCTTGATAATATGAAATCACTAACTTATCTGTCAAACTTGGGTGCAGGGGGGGCGGGGGAAACAGAGGTGGAGTCCACACAGCCCCTGGCCTTAACAGGCTCACAGCCTGCAAGGGGAGACAAACATGTAAACAGAGAGGGATAACATAGTCAGATAAGGGTTGAGATGGAAGAATTGCAGGCAGTTTGACATGCAGACAAGGTCTAAGCTGCCTGGGGTGAAAGGAAATACTTTTCAGAGAAGGTGACAGCCAAGATGAGTCAGAACTACTCATGTAATTCAATTTGGTTCAGCAAATATTTGTTGACTGCCCTCATGGGTGCTGGACCTGATTCCAGGTGCTGGAGATGAAGAGATGAGCCATCCACAGTCCTGTCCTCAGGGGGGCTTCCCATCTGGTTGGGGAGATAGAGGCATGAACAATAGGCTTGGGCAATAGAATAACAACAGCCTACAATAGTTAAAAAGCATTTGTTCTGTGCCAGGCACTGTCTGAGCATTTTGCAAATATTAACTCTTTAACTTCACAAGACCCCTATGAGGCAGGAATGTTATGAGCCACATTCCACAGATAAGGAAACCAGGGTACAGAGACATCAAGTATAATGGGTGCTGGGGTGGATGTGCTTTGCAAGGTGCAGGAAAGTCAAGAAGATGGAAGGGATGGAGGGCTCCATGTGGAGGGTTTAGGAAGAGTTATCACGGTGAGACCATAAGCTGGGTTTTGAAGGATGAGTAGGAGTTTTCTAGGTAGGGCAGAAATAACAGCATGCTCAAAGGCCAGGACTCCTGAAATACACTGAAACACTCAGGGTGCTCAGATAGGCAGCATGGGAGTGCACAGAGGGTACAAAGGGAGTGTCAGGAGGGGAAGCCACAGAGGTGTCCAAAGCCCAGTGAAATGGTGACTTGAAAGCTAACTAAAGCATCCAGATTTGACAAGGAGGGCAATGGGGAGCCACTGCAGGGTGTCTATCAGGGAAGTGGTTTACATTCATTCCGTGAATGTGTATTAATCATCTCTCATATGCCAGGCATTGTCCAGGGATAGATGGGCAAGACCCACAGGGTCACTGCCCTCCTGGATATTATATTCTAGAGAACAAGAACAAAAGCAATTTACAAACTACATTAAAAATCACTATTATCATTTCAAAAGTGATGAGGGTGTCTAAAGATATTATATTCTAGAGAACAAGAGCAAAAGTGCTCCCTGAAGCCTCTTTTATGGATTTCCCTGAACCTCAGTTTTCCTCCATCTCAGGTTTTATCCTTCCTACTCCCGGAGCCAGAGCAAGCAATGCTCTTTTCATTTGTTTACAGAGTGGGGTAGCCACTAAGAGTCCTTTTTAGGAAAGGATTCCATCACTATGAAAAATTTCAAAAAAACTTGAAAACCTTGCAGTGCCTGGATTTTTATTTTTAGGAATTTTTCCTTGGTGAATATGTGAGCTCATTTTTGTCCTCTCCCAAAGGGATGTGAGAGTCCCTACCTCCCTCACGAGCTCCCTGCGCCTCTTCCCCTCACCCTAGCTCCTCTCAAGGGACAAGGAGGCACCATTCCTGGTGATATTTCCAAGAATAAAGAAGCTGGACTCTGGAGAGGTGAATGTCTCAGGTTTCCAGACAGGGAAGAGCAAGAAAGAGAGTGGGGTAGGGGAGACCACAGGATCCGGGGTGTGTGTGTGTGACAGGCGTACCATGTGTGGGTGTGTACAGGTGAGTGTGAATATGGACATGGTGTGTCTATGTGAGTAGGTGTAGAAGGGTGAAGATGAAGGCAGGTGGATGGTCCCTGGGTGTTCCTGTCGCCTCCCTGGGTCTCCCTGTCCTCTAGGGGCCTCCCTGTATTCCTTCTTGGCTTTCCTGCTTCCACGCTGCCCCGCTGCAAGGCTAACTCTGTAGCCTCCCTGACTCCTCTTAGGGTCTCCCTATCCCAGACCCAGATCCCTCTGCCCCATGGAGCATGCCTGTCTCACAGATCTCCTGGAGTCTCCCTGCCTACCTCAGGGTCTCCCCACACTCTTTCCAGGGTCTTCCTGTGTGCTACCTCCCTAATCTCATTTCTTTGGGGTCCCCCTGTCTCCCGAAGGCCCCCATCTCCCAGGTCTCCACAATGGGTGAGTCTCCTGTCCCCTGAGGTCTCTCCTGTCCCCTGGGGTCTCCCAGTGGCCCCAACCTCCCATCAGCAGTCTCCCTATTTCCCCTGGGATCTCCTGGTCCCCAGAGTGCTCCCATCCCCCAGGTCTCCACGTTGAGTCTCCCTGCCTTGGGGTCTCCATGGTGGCAGCTACCCTGCTTGACAGCAGCCTCCCCCAGGGGTTACCTGTATGCCGGGCTGGAGTTCGGCGCCGAGTGCTACTGCGGCCACAAGATCCAGGCGACGAACGTGAGCGAGGCAGAGTGCGACATGGAGTGCAAGGGCGAGCGAGGCAGCGTGTGCGGCGGCGCCAACCGCCTCTCTGTCTACCGGCTGCAGCTGGCCCAGGAGTCGGCCCGCAGGTGTACGTGAGTCTGCCCTGCCCCTCTCTGCTGCTCTTCCCTCGGCTGCAGCCCTTCCCACCAGAGTAAAGAGTCCCACATGTCTGCCCTGTACCCTCCATGGCTCCCCATCACTCCAAGGCCACCACCGTCCTGCCCCAGCCTCGCCTCTCCCAGTCCCTCACAGAACCCTTTGCCCCAGCTCCTTTGAATGGTCCTGCATGCGCTTTTCTCTCCCTCCCACTCTGAGCTGCCTCTGGTTCCAGCTGCATCCCTCATTCTCACCAGTCTTCCTCCTTCTGAAACTGAGTTGGAGCCTGAGCCTCGCCTTCCCATCCTGATTTTCTCAGAGCAGATTGTCTCTAATGATGATGATGGTGGTAATGACAATAGCAAACACTTTGTGCTTTTCTCCATGCCTCATATAGAATAGCACATCTAATCTTCACAATGACCCTTGACATAGACTATTATTTACTTATTCCCATTTTACAGATGAGGAAACTGAGTCTCAATGTCACAAAGCTTGTAAGCAGCAGAGAATTTAAACCGACTCTGGAATCCTTGATGCTTTCAAAGACAGAATTCATCCTGGCTTGTTCAAGCTTCTGGTTTGAGTCTTGTTGGAAAATCTCTCTGATTTCCAAACCAACAGAAGGAGGGAGTGAATAAGAGGACAGGAGCTGGCTGCTTGTCTGAGGGCACTGTCCCATCATTGTCCCCTCCTGGGGACTGGGGGGGGGAATGTTTAATAACAGCTAGTAACTATTTATCAATAATCTGCTGTATGCCAGGCACTGTCCTAAGCCAATTACAGACCTGATTTCCTTTACCTTCCCTACAGCCTTTTCAGGTAATTACTGTTTTTCATTACCCCCAACCAGTCCAAGGTCACACAGCCTAATTCCAGATGACCTTAAGACCTATGAGAAGAGTTAATGGGCTTGATAAAAGATGGGGGGTGCTGACCTTTCTGGGGGTTACCCCTCCCACACAGTCCAAGGACAGAGGCAGAAATCCACAGCTGCTTCTCTAGCCCTCTGGCCAGTGCTTCCCAGATTTGCATGTGTCTGAGAGTTCCCCTGGGAGATCTTGTTAAAATGCAGATTCCAACTCAGCAGGTCCAGTGAGATGCCAAATTTCTAAAGAGCTCCCAGGTGATGCCAGGATGCTGGTCCACAGACCACATTTTGAGCCTCTCTGGATCTCGTCCAGAATGTAGTCCTGCCCACCCGGATGGCTTTAGCAGAAAGTTAACAGCTAGTCTGTTTGCAGAGAAGGGCCTCTTCCATGTGAATTTCATCATTTATAGAAACTCATTGTTTGTTTGCTTGAAAATGTGTTCAGTGTTTCAAATCCCAAATACATATATGTGTGTATATATATATATATATACACACATATATATATACACACATATATATATATACACATATATATATACACACATATATATATATATATTTTGAGACAGAGCCTCACACTGTTGCCCAGGCTGGAATGCAGTGGTGTCATCTCAGCTCATTGCAACCCCTGCATCCTGGGTTCAAGCAATTCTCCTGCCTCAGCCTCCCAAGTAGCTGGGATTACAGTTTCCCGCCACCACGCCTGGCTAATTTTTTTTGTATTTTTAGTAGAGATAGAATTTCACTGTGTTGGCCAGGCTGGTCTCAAACTCCTGACCTCGTGATCCACCCACCTCAGGCTCCCAAAGTGCTGAAATTACAGGCAAACGCCACCACATCCAGCCTCAAATCCCATATTTTTGAAGCTCCATTCAAGCTTTGCTGTGCAATAGGGTCAAGCATGCGGTCAATTTGCAAACTGGCTGGTTTTTCCAAATGAACTGCAACTTCCACCTCCCCATAGTCACCTCAGTTCAGGTATGAAGGCCTAGGAGGGCAGAGGGCAGAGGACAGAGGTAGCATGTGAAATCCAGGCCAGAGAATGTCCACAGAGTGGCTTTCTGGTTTGGCTGCTAATATTATGAGTTTTTAACTTAGTGGCAGATTTATCACCTTTACAACTGCTCGCCTTTATGTCAATATTTATGTCATTTTGATAGCAACATTTGGACCATCTGAAGAGATGACCTGAAAGTCAGGGATATTTAGAGGGAAAGCTGCTGCCAGTAACACATCCTAGTGGATGAAGCTGAGATAGGTAACAAGAATTGGACTGTGTATGTCATTAGCCAGACACTAGCCAGACCTCCTTTTGGTTAACGTTCAGGTTGGCTGAATAACCTGGACACACTCTCTCTCAATATCTCTTTCTCTCCTCTCTCCCCTCTCCTTCTCCCCACCTCTCTCTTCCTCTTTCTCTCCCCCACCTTCCTCCCTCTCTCTTCCTCTGTCTCTCCACCCCCATTTCTCTCTCTCTCTCTCTCTCTCACACACACACACACACACACACACACTGCTGTGATCACCTTGTATTATATAAAACACTTTCATTGACCATGGGTGAGCTGGGGGGCTGCTGGCAGGAACGCTGCTGCACCCCTCACCTGCCCCCTTCTCTGTGGCACAATTATTTGGGTGGTGCTTTGTACCATCTGAGAATAGCTTTTTTGTATTATGTCCAAGAGGAAGAAACACACTTATTTCTACTGAGAGTGGAGTCCTGGATTCTCTAAAGTCCATCACCGTTGTTCCAAATCATCACTGTATAACGTTTGAAGCTTGAGCACCTTCAGCTGGAGACCCTAAAAGAAAATCTAAGCCTTATTAACCTCGAGGCTACTAAGGCTGAGACTTAGAAGGGAGGCAGCTTGGACAAGGAGAGAGATGGCTGACAGTGTTTCAAATCCAGGTGGCAACATGGTATACAAAGAGAGTGCAGGGACCATTCATTGAACCAAAACACTTGATGAGCTCCTCTGTGGATGAGGTATGGAGAGGCTCAGTGGTCCGTAAAGCACAGTGCCTGAACTCAAGGAGCTTTCCATCTCATGGGGCAACAGACCTGATACTAATGAAAATGGTTCAACCATGAGTTAAAAGGATAATTTTATGCAGACCCAATACAAGTAGGATTGGTTGAACCAGAGACCCAGAGGGCTGTGGGGGCTCTGTGTTCAAGAGCCAAGGGAGCAACTTTTGAGCTGAATCTCATTCTAAGAGGATTCCAGGTGAAAGGGACAGCCATGTGTTCTAATTCATGATCAAAAGTCCAGAGTCAGCAAAGGTCATGTGTTGAATGCTATGTTGGAAGCACCTTTCTCACTGATGTCTGCATTTTACATTTGTAGAAACTGTGGCTCAGAGAATAGAAATGGCTAAATTGAACAGCACTGGGGGAGGCTCCCTAAAGGAGGGGGCAGCTCAATAAAGGAGGGGACATTTGACGAGAGCCTTGAAAGGTTGTTGCCTGGCGGAGAAGAGGAGGATACCCAGACTCAAGACAAATCACCAAGCAGTGGGAGAGGAATTAGGCAAATAAAAGAGTGCACAAAAGCCTGGTGCCTATTGCAGGAAATGACTGGCAGGCATGGTTTTTCCAAGGCTATTGTGCCTCTTAGGGACTGAGCATGGGCTTGAACCCAGGTCTGTGAATCCCAGTTAGGATACCCGCTTGCTACAGTGTTGTAGACACCCTGACCCTGGAATTTGGTTCAGAACACCATTTTCTCTCTTTTAGGGGAACTCCTTGGCTCCAGCTCATCTCCTCCCTTCCCTGACCCCTGATCCCTCCTTCCACCTTGTTTCCAGACTCTATGCAATGTGAAATCTGCAATGTCTTTGCTCTGACTCAGTGGCGCCTTCGATTTCCTAGGATTATGCCTAGAATTTGCTTTGTACACAAAGAAGTCAGAAAGGGATGGCTTCCAAGTCACTGGCACACAACTCTGGCATGTATTACATCAGGCAAGAGAAATGAGTGAACCCTCCAGCAAACAGCTATGGCAGAAACCAGATTTCATTTGTAGAGTCATTAGTTGGTATTAACACTGTGTCCTAATTGTGTTTTCCTAAGCAGTGGCACAGAAGGCTTAATGATTGGAGAGATCTAAAGGAAGCTTGTTATCTCCCAAGGACCATTCTGGTGGGGCATCTGCCTCGCACAGGGTGCCAGCCTACATGTTTCTGAGGTGAGGTGATGGAATGCTCCCATAATAGTGAGCGCATTAAAAGGTTAGCAGAGCAAATGTCTGCAGGCACCCTGCTATTCTGCCTTGACACAGACTCTCAGGCACGTGGACTCTTTGCCCTTGCTACGAAAGAACTGAGAAATGGACTTCTTTCTTGGTCAGATTACATTTTTCACAGTAGTTTGCTAAATGTGTCGGCAAGTGTAGCTCTCCTCCCAGGGGTAGAGACCTGCTGGTGATTTGAGAACATTATGGCTTTATGGGATGTTGCAAGAAATTTCATTTGCCTGAAAGATTCTTGCAAGATTTGGGTTGCAAAGTTCATCAGAGCGGGGCTCTTGAGTCCCGAGGGTGGCTGTCCATGGTGCTGACCACTGCACTGCCTAAAACCCCAATGATGGCAAACCAGCCTCTCCCAGGGATCTGTACTTTTTTCCTTTTGTTTTTTCCTTCCTAGTTTAGTGAAGACATTATGAAGCTTACACTATCACTGAAAAAAATAGATACCTTATTTATGGTTCACAATTTACATGGTGGTTTTCGTGTACTGTTGTTAATTCTGGCAATTTTTTGTCTCTCAAAAACTTTTGTAACTCAAAAGTTAGGAGAATTTTGTGCAGTGCTTTGCTTTATGTTCACTGATACTCCATTCCAACTACTTTTACTGAGGGGAACCCTCAGATGATTAGGGGACAGTCACATTTGCTGGAATGGACCACGTCTAGTTCCTTCTTTGCTAGACCTGGAGGCTTCTTCTACCTCCCTTTGCTGTAGGTCTGGGAGCCCTGAATTTCATAATTCATATGGGACCCCATGAGCTCTTCTCTGTAGGGCCAAGGGAATGATAGAAAATATTTCTTTTTCTGCATCATGATGGGAGAGAATTGGTTTGCTCTTCTCCCCTAAGCAAAATCTAAGTCATTGGACAGGAAAATATTGGGAGCAATGCAGGTTTTGGAATCAGGCATAAAGTTTCTATCCCAACTCTGTCACTTGATGGCTGTATTGACTTTGGCCAAGCCACTCGTTCTTTCTAGGCGTCTGGTGCTTCATCTATAAAATGAAAACCATCCCAATCTTTCACAATTTCTGTGGCCACCGAGTGAGGTAAAGACTAGAAAGCACCTAGCACAGTGCCTGTTACAGAGTAGCTTTTTCCTAATGGAAACTCCCCAATTCACTCTGAGAAGCACCCAATTCAAGCGATTTGAATTTCCAACAGCCCACAGGAGCCTTTGGTAATGTCTAAAAATAGCTGGCTTGAATTCTCTTTGGACAGTTAGGCTCTTTGTGTAATTCAATCTCTCTCTGATTATAGGTAGCTAGGTAGCCATTAACAGCTTCCAGCTCACTGCCTTTCCTCCTCACCAGCATCTTTAATGCAGTGGAGCTTGGCCTAATTACCCAGGGGGTGGTGGCTTCTTTCAAACCAAGGAGAACTCTTCCACGGCTGCCTCTAAGCTGATGCCTGGTGACATTTACCTCATTTTTGTGAAGCTCCAGAACAAAGAGATGATAGGACTTCAGAGACACTTGCAGCTGGTTCCGGGCTGTTCTTCGTCTGCCCCCAGCAAAGGGAGTTGATGAACAGTTGCTCTGCTTGCTTCTTGCTAGTAAAAAGCCCAAGCTGCTGAGGTCATGTACCATCCCAGCTAGCCTGGCAATGCAGAGCTGACATTGTCAGAATGTGGGGCATGGGCTTTTGCAATCCTTGGACTCCCACTGTGGGGCCTGAGAGGATTTCTGGAAAATTCAGGTAGCTGGAATGGGAGTCTATGGAGCCCAACTTGTTAAAATTGGGCAGATCTTCTTCAGGATAGTAGAGATGGGAAACTAGGATGTGATGTCAAACAAGATTGGGGTCAAATCCCAGCTCTGCTGCCTACCAGCTGTGTGACCTGGAAAAGTAATTGAATCTTGCTAAGTTTCAGGGTCTCTGCCTATAAAATAGGATAATAATATTGTTCACCTCATAGGTTGTTATGAGGATTAACTGAGATATAATACACACAACATACTTAGCACTAATGACATAGAGTAAACAGCTGTTATTGCTGCCATCATTGTTATTATTTAGAAAGGGTTGATCATTAGGAAGATGCCATCCAGGGCTACTGCTGTTGTCATTCATGATTCCAGGGAGTACCATTCACATATATTATGAGCTGTGACAAGCAGTGGCCCTGAAATCTGTGAAGGATTTTCCTTGTAATTAAAAGTGCTCAAAGATCCAAGATGTTTTAAGTTGGGTTCCCCCAATACAGGGATGTGAACCTTGGCTACATGGAAAGTGTTGCCAAGATGCACCCATAGGGGACTAGAAAGGTTAGATGGGGAAGAAAGCTAATACAGGGTCCCTGACAAAGCAGGTCTCTAGTGAGGACAACGGAAGCTTAACCCCACTGGAGAGCTCTGGGGGATGATATTGAACAAATCTCAGACGTGTTCCACCCGAGGAGCAGAAAGTTGCTGTATTTTTTTTTCCTCCAACTGTCATCCATCATTGGCTGAGGGTGGCTCCTGGGGAAATTAACTCCCTGGCAGGCCCAGCCTGTCCCTCACAGGCCCTAAGGCAGAGTGATGGTCACTATCAGCCAATAATGGAATGGCAAATGCCAAGAGCAGGCATATTAGTGGACCACTAACAGCAAACAGTGCATGGGATCTAGCCACCTTCCATATATTATGAGCAAGTGATGAAAGGAAGAAGGAGTGTCATGGTTTGAGTACTTGTTATATCTCAGACTCTGTTGTAAATGCCATCGCATAGACTTTCACCCCAGCTATGCAGGGTAGATACGACAATCCTCCTGTACAGATGAGAAAAACTGAGGCTCAGCAAAGTGAAGACACCTGCCCAATGGCACACAGCTAAGTAAGCAGCTGACCCAGGTCTGTCTGCCTTAAAGCCAAGGCCCTCTCCTCGGGACACCAGAGCCTTTTGCAAACAAAGCATCTTTTCACTGCTATGGAAATCCAGAATTCTTTATACCACAGGACAGTGTCAGGGAAGCCAAGGGATTCCCTAGCCACTTCCCTTTCATTTTCAGACATAAGAGATGAAAGAGCCTCTCACCCACTGAAGGGGAGGGCCAGGTGACCCATATTACAGATGCAGGAAATGAGGCAAGTGGGGAGATTAAATGTCTTGGCTACCGTGTGTATTCTGTGTCCAGATCACCAAGACAGTGGAGAGCCACCTGCAGAGAGAGATGGCCTCCAGAGAGCTCCCCAGGTCCCTGGGTGTCGAGCTAAATCCTTCTCTTCCTGGCTTGGAAGGCTCTCCAACCTTTCTGCCAGACATCAGGAAGCCCTCTGTGACTTCACACAGTTTCCTCACAAAGTAGAATAGGCCAGACTTCAGGAATACCTGCCACCCAGGAGATTAACTGTTCCTGGAACTGACTTCCCAAACTGTTATCCCCCTCACCGCACCCCCAGAACACATCTTGCCCAAAGAGGTGCACAGCAGTAGCTTCTAATCCATCTCGGGCCCTTTAAGTCCTCTAAAAATTTTACCTTACTTGGTATTCACAGCATTCAGTTTAGCCCTCCTCTGTAAGCTGGGAGAGTCAGGGACTCATTAGCAGGTGCTTAAATGTCAAAGGGAGGCCAGTCTCTGCAGAGCTGGATCTACAAAGACTTCCTTCCTCTTCCTACTCTGGCCTCCTAATATCTAGGCCGGCTGGAAGAAATCACATGGAGAAATGCCAGCTTAGGGATTCCACATGGCTCTCCCCTTCTTTTCAGTCTAAGGACAGCTGGCAAGGAGACAGACCTTTGACTGCCCCCTCTGTAGTACCTGCAGCTCACAAAGTTTATCCATGCCCATCTCTGAATGAGCCACCCAATATTTATGCCCCCATTTTAGAGATGAGAACATTGAGGCTCTGAAATGAGAGGGAACTTGCCCATGGTCAAAGACAAGGAAGGGCAGAAGTGCCAGTGGGTGCCATGTGAAGGAGAGTTCCCCATTTTACAGCTGAAGGTGCTGAGTTCCAGAGAGGAGAAACAGAGTCGGGATTAGAACTCGTGTTTCCTAGTCGCTGAGTCTTCTGTTCCTCAGCCAAGATGGCTCATCCTGAGCCTGTCAGTCCAGGGAAATGCCATGGCTCTCTGGTGTGGTGCCAGGATGGAAGGCCTCTCCTGGGGCTCTGGGCCAGGGTGGGTCCCCTGAGGCTCATCTGGAGATGCATGTCAATGTGACCCATCAGTGGACTGAGCCCAAAAGATGGGTGCCCAGCTTGGGGGCAGGGGAGAGGGCAGAGTTCTTGGCCAAGGAAGCCTAGAGGAAGTTGCATGTGTGCCACCCACAGGCCCTGAGTAATGCCCCAGTTCCTTCAATTATTTGGGGCCATGCTCTTAGAGGATGCAAGGGTGACTCCTGAGGGTGAAGGACCCCAAAGACCACCCTGGGCTTGCTTCAGCTTTCACATTCCCACAGTCAGACATGCACACTACCATACAGAGATGACTTGTATGTGAGGCCCACTGTGATGCAAACAACCGGGACAGATACCAGCAGTGTCCCTGGCTGTGGGCACCAGGTGCAAGGGTCCCCAGTGCTCTTGGCATCCTGAGAAAAGACTCCACCTGGGCTGGACTCCATCAGAGGGACCTACCCATCAAGTTATTCTCTCTTCTTATGGTGCATTTCCCCTTGCACGGGGGAAATAAGTATTTTTATCTGAACCTAGGTGCCAGCTGTTGGGGGGATGGTCGGGAAATGTCAAACCCCTGGTGGCATTGAGCTGGGCTCATGAGGGACTGGCTGAAGCCCAGCCTCATCCTCTACTAGAAGAGGAGCCCTTTTCTCAGCCAGCTGGTTGCCGGGCAACCCAGAGAGAGCCCATGGGGTTATTGTCTCCACATGCACAAACACCTTATGGTAAGACTTGCCCTCCTAGAGGTTGATTTGATGCACAGCCACACAAGTTATCTACAGAAGCGCAGAGTCAAATGCACAGGGCCAGAGACTCATATGTTCCCCCACAGACAGACCCACTATGTGCAGATGAGCACGGTCCACAGGATCACATTTGCATTCTCAGAGGTCGGCATCCACATGCCCAGACAGGGGGATCTGCACTCACACTGGCATGAGCACAGTCACACATACACGTGGGATGCACACATCACCACTCACACCCTTTCATACACAGATGTGCACTGTGTGCAAAGCAACAGACACACATTCGGTGTCACGTCCCACTGCCCAAACAATCTCAGTGCAGCCAGACCCACAACTGCCCTCACACAGCCTCTCCTGCCCCCATTAATGCACGCACACACACACGTGCACAAACACCACTCACTTCTTCAGACACGACTGCGTCTTCTCAACACACTGCTGTGTTGGGGGCCTCAGACCCCACCAGGGTAGTGGAACAGGACTCAAGAAAGGACCCACATTAGAGGATAAGAGCTGGTGGGCTTGGGATCCCTCCAAGGGTGCCCAGGACTGCCCCAGCCCCAAAGGGGCCTCCGTTGGCCCCAACCCCCAAAATACTGTCTGTAGCAACCCTCCAAGCTCTAGGATTTCATGATGGTCCCTCAAATAGGATCCTGGTGGGGAAGAGGCAGGTTAACAATTTGAAGTTGGTTCTAGAGACCCAGGGTCAAGATCTGGACATTTGAGGATGCTTAAAGAATAATCAGACTCCAGTGTCAGGCGACCTCAGAGTGACAGCCTTGACTTTCTGAATGATTTGTGGTGAAAAGCAGAGTGGACATGAAGGGTGGGAGAGAGAAAATCAATGTCCCACTGTTGTGAAATGCTAAAGCCAGGGGTGGCTTTTTAAAAAGGGACAGCCCAGGACAGTGCAGACTTGGAGTTCAGACATTCCTAGATGGAATCCAGATACTGCCACTTGTCAGCTGTGTGGCCTTGGGCAAGTCACTTCCCCTCTGCACCTGTTTTCTCTTCTTTATAATGGAGAGAATGAGATCTTCCTGCTAAGGGTTAGGAGGGTTCCATCGGATAAGATATATCAAGCGTTTACACAATGCCTGGCACTTGATAAATATCAAAGATGTCAGACTAACTCTTGCAAGCTGGGTGACCTGTATCAAGCAGTTTCAGTCCTCTGAGCCTTGAGTTTCCTCATCTGTAAAAATGGGAAGACCCACAGGACAAGGGTGAATGGGAGAGTTCAATGAGACCACGTGTGTGAACAGCTCAGCCTACTTCCCATCATATACCACACAATCAGTACATGGTAGCAATAATGATCACAACAATATTATGATTTCTTTTTAAAGACAAGGTCCCATTCTGTCAACCAGGCTGGAGTGCAGGGGCATGATCATGGCTCATTGCAGCCTCGCCCGCCTGGGCTCAAGCAATTCTTCCATATCAGCCTCCTGAGTAGCTGGGACTACAGGCGTGCGCCACCACACATGGCTAATTAAAAAAATATATATATATACATTTGTAGAGATAGGGTCTTGCTATGTTGCTCAGTCCGTCTCAAATTCCTGGGCTCAAGGGGTCCTCCTGCCTTGGCCTCCTAAAGTGTTGGGATTAGAGGTGTGAGTCATTGCACCCTGCCAATACTATATTAATATAAGCATCTATTCATAATAGTATCATTATTATTGGAAGAAGCACAGGCTTTGGAGACAGAGAAACTGGCTTCGATCTCACTGTGTTGTTTGTCAGCTCTGTAACACTGGAAGCCAGCGAGCCTCCCTCAGCCTCCTCAGTTTTCTCATCTGAGAGATGGAGGTACTCATAGCATCTATCACCTATGGCTGCTATACAGACTGAATGGACCCAGAGTTCCCAGCATGGAGCCTGGCATTAGCAGGAACTCAGTAAATTCAAGTGGAGTGGAAAGAGAGAGGGAAAGCCAGCATCTCATTGCCCAATGACCTGAGTAAGCATCCGGCTAACTGAGTTTTCTGGTTAAGTGAGGGTTCATCCACAGTGCTTGGGACTTCCCGTCTCATTGCCATAAATCTTTAGCTCAAATGCCCACTTCCCCAGCGGGTGTGGTGATTCACACCTGTAATCCCAGCACTTTGGGAGGCTGAGACAAGCAGATCACTTGAGGTCAGGAGTTCCAGACCAGCCTGGCCAACATGGTGAAACCCCATCTCTACTAAAAATACAAAAATTGAGCTGGGTGTGGTGGCGCACATCTTTAATCCCAGGTACTCAGGAGGATGAGGCAGGAAAATCACTTGAACCCAGGAGGCGCAGGTTGCAGGGAGCCGAGATCCCACCACTGCACTCCATCCTCTGGGTGACCTTACAGGGCATCCCTCTCAGCACCCCAGGCCACAAGATGGAAGACTGTCCAGTGTTTCTCTACGGGGCACTAGTGGCATGTGGATGTGGCACGTGCTCATTTAGGAGGTGAAGGGTTGTCCTGTACAGAACAGGCATGCACATTTCTGGCCCCAGCCTTTCAAGTGCCAGTGGCCTCAAATCACTGGAGCCATCAAAGGTGTTCCCACACCTCTTTGAATGTTCTCAGGGTAGTAGGCATGAGAGTTACTGCATAGTTTAACTCCCAGTCCTCATTTATATTTGGGGAAACTGAGGCCTGGAGGGACCACGCAGCAGATCAGCGCATCCTGACACTATCACCACTACCACTGCCACCTGTCTCACCAGGATAAAGCCAGAGACCCAGAAAGCTAAGACAGCAGGAGTCTGGGGGATGCCTTGGAAATTCGTCATTTAACCAAATTCCTAATGTCCTCTTAGTTTTCTTGGCTTGTCACTGCAATGAGCAACTTCAGGCTATCAGGCGCCATGTGGTAGAAAGAATCACTAGGGTGTCTTTGATGGCTAAAATATAAAATTATCATTCATAAACACCCTTCCCCCACCCTTCTACTCAGGGAGTTATTCCATATCCTCTTCTCTGCACATAAATATAAATATATATGTGTATGCTAAAAAGCGCTTTTACACTCTAGATAGACCCAGACACCGCTACAGAGAGAGACATATGGTTTTTACAACTTGCTTTGCTTTTTTCCAAGGGCTAACACTTTGCTTCTGAGATGAGCCTCAGTAAGTTTTTGCAAACGATGGGTCCTTAGATTTGTCTTGTAACCTCTTCTCTCAAAGCCCTGTTTCTCTCATCCGTAAAATGAGAGTTTACAATGAACGTTGCAGGATTTTCAAGAAGGTGACATGAGCTGACGTTTCTGAAGTGCTCAGCAGAGCAGATGACACATAATAGGGATTCAATAAATGGGGTCTGTTCTTGTGCTGATGGTTTTGATCACACCGTGTTAACAATGCCCTTTGTTATATGTGGATGGCTATGCTTCTGGAGGGGTATATACAACTCAGAATTTGAGAAATAACCCAATTTTAAATGTGTATCACCAGACTTTCAAAAGATTTAACAGTGGCCACTTAAAATTTTTTTTACTAGAGATGGAGGTCTCACTATGTTGGCCAGGTTGGTCTTCAACACCTGGCCTCAAGCAATCCTCCTGCCTTGGCTTCACCTTTTTTGTCTTTATTACATAAAAATACATATTCATTGTAGAAAAAAGTTAGAAAAGAGTTTTACAAAGAGTTGGAAATAAAAATTACCTATATTCCTACTTGATTGGTCAGAGTTCTCTAGGGAAACAGAACCAACAGGATTAAAACCAATAGGATATGTGGATAGATATATTAAGAGATTTATTTTAAGGAAATTGGCTCACGCAATTGTGGGAGCTGGCAAGTCCGAAATTCGTATGGCAGGCCAGCAGACTGGAAACTCAGGCAGCAGTTAATGCTGCGATCTTGAGATGGAATTCCTTCTTCTCCAGGAAGCCTTAGGTTTGCTTTTAAGGCCCTCAACTGATTGCATGAGGCTCACCCACATTATCAAGGGTCATTTCCTCTACTTAAGGTCAACTAATGGTAGATGTCAATCACATACATAAAATACCTTCATAGCAACATCTAGACCAATGTTTCGCCGAACAACTGGGCACCATGGCCTAGCTAAGTTGACACATAAAATTTATCCTTCACACCTACTGTCCAGGGACATCACAGTTATTAACATGTTGGTATATGTCTCTCTAGAGATTAATTTTTTACAAAATTGATATTTTATAACCTGTAGAATTTTACATTCTCAGTTTTTATTTAACTTCGTATCTTAAACGCATATTCATCTGGCTAAAATAACATTTAACACCATTCCTTTCAATGGAATTCCACTTTCAATAGAATTCCATTGCGTGAATGGAATTCCACTTTCAATGGAATTCCATGGTGTGTTGTCATTTCAGACATTATTGGCCTAATTATCTCATTGCTAGACACCTAGGTTGTTTCTACTCCTTCACTTGTTAATTTTTAAAATGCTGCAATGAACATCCTTATTGATAAATCTTTGCGCACATCTGTAGTGGATGCTATAGGCACCCACCCAAGTCCCCTTTCCTGTGGTGACTGTTGGTGGCGATCAATGGCTCACAACTGTCCCCTTCTCTGAAAAATAGCTTTGGGCCCAACAGGAGCAAGCAGCCCCTTCCAGGAAGTTATGCCCCACCCTGGAGGACAGCCCACAGCCAAAAACTGACTGACATTGGAGGCTAGGATAGACAATGCCAAGGCAAGCCAGCCCCCTTTCCTTAAGGGGGTGCCAACTCTGTAGTGCAATTTCTCATCCAGAGCCCCTTCCTGATCCCTGCCGTGAGACCAGGATGGAGGTGGCACCCAGCTGAGATCACATCCTCACTTAGCTCTGTCTGGTCCTGCCTCTCGCTTTCTTTCTCTGAGAGCACACCTTCAATGAAACATTTGTCTCAGGCTCTGCTTCAGTAGCCCCAACCTAAGACAACATCTCTGAATATTTTCTTAAGGGATGACTTCTACTGAAGATTTGACAATGGGTTCCAAATTTTTTATTGTGTAGCTGCACTATTTCTGGGTTAAATTTTCTTAAAGAGATTGCCTCTGACATGTCAGTCCCTTGCAGCTTGTCGGTGCCCAATACTGGGTAGGTAGAGACTTCTGAGGCCCAGGACTTTTCCCCTAAAGCCCAGGGCAGTGAGAGGGAAAGGAGAACCCTGCTAGTAGTGAGTAAGGACAGGACAGCCCCAGACTCCTTGCTTCGCTCAGTCCTCAAACACTCAGCCCTGATGAGATCACAAAAATCCTCCGTGTACTTGATCATTTCCCCGAATGGGGCATTGCCATGGTTGGGAATGAGGAAGTGAGGCATGGGAATCTGACAAAGAAAGGGGGATAGCATGGCCCAGGAAGAATCTCATCTCAGCGACCTGGGTTGTTGACAAAGGGGCCAGGGTTGAGGAGAACGTTCTTTGATGTATCGAGCTCATTGACTATGAACAGACATGTTCAAGAACAGAAAGCATGGCCACTCTTTCCATCTCTGCTTTGGCTTGCTCTGTGACCTTGGGCAAGACTCTTGCCTTCTCTGAGCTTTCTTCAGAAGGTGGTTTTCCCAACCAGATCTGACTCCTTGTATATCTGACTAGTCCTCTTCTCTCTGGCTCTTCAGATGGAAGTGCAGTGTTCCGGGGCTGCTTCCGCAGGCCTGACAACCTTTCCCTGGCCTTGCCCGTGACAGCTGCCATGCTGAACATGTCTGTGGACAAATGCGTGGACTTCTGCACTGAGAAGGTAAGCACAAGGCGGGGCCCTTGGAACTCAGTGGGAGGGAACTGTGCAGTAGTGCTGAA
This sequence comes from Nomascus leucogenys, assembly GCF_006542625.1. Lineage (NCBI taxonomy): Eukaryota > Metazoa > Chordata > Mammalia > Primates > Hylobatidae > Nomascus > Nomascus leucogenys. The sequence continues at coordinate 75,350,875 of NC_044390.1, forward strand.
GGAACCACATGCTTGGCTGGAGAAGCAACAGCTCAATTGGGATAGATGTAGTCGTTGACTGGGATCTATGACATGGGAGAGGGATGTGACCATTTCACATGGATCTAAGGGGCTGGAGCTACACAGAATAGATTTTCCTGCCTTTGAGGAAGTGAGTTTTAACACTGATGAATACTTAGGAAGGACGGTTATTAGTCCATTTTCATACTGCTATGAAGAAATATCCCAGATTGGGTAATTCATTTGAAAAAAAGAGATTTAATGGACTCACAGTTTCACATGGCTGAGGAGGCCTCTCAATCATGGTGGAAGGCAAAGGAAAAGCAAAGGTACGTCTTACATGGCAGCAGGCAAGAGAGCGTATGTACAAGAACTGCCCTTTTTAAAGACGTCAGATCTCATGAGACTTATTCACTGTCATGAGAACAGCATGGGAAAAACCCACCCCCATGATTCAGTTACCTCCCACCAGGTCCTTCCCATGACACATGGGGATTGTGGGAGCTACAATTCAAAATGAGATTTGGGTGGGGACACAGAAAAACCATATCGGGGGTGACATTTGAACTGGGCCTAGAAGCATGAAAAAATTACCAGGTAAAGGTAAGGACAGTCCCACCTTGGGACAGAGGGAATTCCCCACTGGTGGAGGTGTGTGAGCAGAGGCCAGGCAGCAGTGTCATCCAGAGCTTTGGGCACTGGATAGCACTTGAGTTGGATGATCTTTCTTCGGCCTAAGGAGCTAGATGTCTGACTGTTTATGTTTCCTCCCTAGCCAGGCTGTGAACTCCCGGAGGGTAGGGGCTCTGCCTTGTACATTTTGTGCCCCCCTTCAATACCCCCAGCACAGAACTGGGCACATAACTGGCACTTAGCGATGTCCAAGGAGCTCCAGCTTTTTCTCAAAATGAGCGAATTACTCAAGTGTCCAGAGGAGAACCATCCCTCCTCCACCACAAAAAGATGGTTGGGCATTTCATTCATTCTAGAGAGTAGTTGAGGGTAGAGAGGTATAAATGCTTAAACACTGAGATGAAGCTTTCTCCTGCAGGACTTGAAAGAGAACTGAAAAAGAAATCCCTTTCTCACGGTCATGCAATACACCACAGTAAATGCCCCCTTGGTGTGATGGTGATATGGGACCCGTGCTTTGGGAAAAGCTGTCTGAGTCTGTTCTCAGACTCAGTGGCTCTGAGTCACACAGATCCACTGGCTAGTGGATCCAGCCACACAGGTGTGACCCTGGTTTGCTACCAGATTAGTCCTGGACTGGCTACCAGGGAGAAGTAGGGGTGGTGGGTCCAGTTTAGAAGCAAATTGGGCAAAAGACAGACCCTTGCCCACCAGATCTCAGGTCCATCCTGCCCCCACTTAGCTGTTTGATAGAACAAATAAAGCAATCAGAAGCACATCTCCCAACAAAGACTCTGAGTACACAGAGGTATCAGGATCTCCTTTGGCTTAAAAGAGCAAATTCAGAAAGCTTTTCCCAAAGCATGGGTCCTATATCACCATCAAGCCAAATCTGCAAATGTTTAATAAGACACTACTGTATGTCAGGACTCCTGCTTAGTGCTGGGGATGCAAAGTTACAAGATACAATCTCTATCAAGGATGCAGGCATTCGCTAGACATCTGCATTGTGGCACCTCCTGGGTGCTCAGACTACACCCTGAGTCCTGGATGCCCCCATCTGCTCTGAGTCATCCTTTTTGGCTATTTCTCTCATTGGGCTTCTAATGCATGAAGCATTTCTCTGGAGTCTAAAAGGCTGGAGCATCACGGCAGTGGCTGCTTGCTGAGAACATCCTCCATGCAGCCCTCTGCACCATGGATCACACGGTTTACTTCTCAGGCCAAGTCTATGAGTTGGACATTTTCAGTCCCATTTCACAAATGAGAAAACCAAGATTCAGAGAGGTGAAGTCATTTGCTTAAGCTCTCAGCACAAGCAAGTGGCAGAGCTGGAGTTCACACTGGGGACTGACTCCAAATTCAAGCTCTTAAACTTCTGATCCACCCTGGCGACCCCACCAGAGAGGCTTCCCAGAGCCATTCAAGAGGGACCAGGCTACCTCAAATCACCAAGCATTTCTTAAGGGCTTGCTGTGCTCCTAAGAGGCATTCTAGAAGATGGGAGGTGACATTTATGAGATTAAAGGAGGCTTGGCTATCATTTGGTCCAGCTCTCTCCCCTTAGCAGGAATCCCTCCACCCACATGGCATTCCCTCACTTCCAGAGGGCCCTGGGGAAACCTACAGATCCCCTGGAATTGGGGGGATAAACAGGCATGTGACAGTGAGATTATGGGGCAAACTAGCGTAGCAAAGTGTCAGACTGTACACAGGACTGGAGAGAAGCGAGGGTGTGTATGTGTGAACAAGAAGTCCCCTTGCAAACCTCCCTCTTCCTGTTTTCTCTGATCTCCTTAGGGGGCAAAGGAGAGAAACTAAGGGGATCAAGTGGACAGGGATACAGAGCTGCTTGTGTCGTGATAGAGGGTCTGAAGTTTAGGGTGTCAGAGGAGGCTCCAGGATTCTCATTATTTAGAAAATGTCATCAGTCATGGCCCAAGCTGACCCTCCAGTATATCAGCACTTCTGCCCTTTAGCTAGGTGCCGCAGTTCCTATTGAATATCTTTTAGGAAAGAAACCAAAGCTACCATGGCAAAGCTGGCTGGATCCAGCCACACAGGTGTGACCCTGGTTTGCTACCATATTGATTATTCCTGGGCCGGCTACCAGAAAGAACTAGAAGTGGTGGGTCCAGTTTAGAAGTAAATTGGGCAGAAGACAAACCCTTGCCCGCCAGATCTCAGGTCAATCTTGCCCCCACTTAGCTGTTCAACAGAACAAATAAAGCAATCAGAAGCAGCTCTCCCAACAAAGACTCTGGGAACACAGGGGTATCAGTATCTCCTTTGCTTAAAAGAGCAGACTCAGACAGCTTTTCCCAAAGCATGGGTCTCATATCACTGTCTCGTCAAGGGGGCATTTACTGTGGTGTATTGCATGACCATGAGAAAGGGATTTCTTTTTCAGTTCTCTTTCCAGGAGAAAGCTTCGTTTCAGTATTTCAGTGTCAACACCTCTCACCCTTAACTACTCTCTATGCAGGAAACGTGGAGCCAGCCCCAGGCTCACAGTCTTGGTTGGCCAGAGTGCCTAGGTAGTTGTTTTGTTTATGGCTTGTTTTGTTTCTATATTATGTGCATTTACACTATGGAGATGTATGGAAGTGCTACTTGTCCACAAGTACTATTAGTGGTAGCAATACAAAGTATCCTTTGAAATTTAAGTTTCAAAAAGTGAATCGACTTAAAGGAAACAAATAAGTAAACAGTAGTACAGTAGGTGCACAGATAGGGCAAAATCATAAAAGCAGGGTTTGTGGATGGAATTTGGGGACCTTCAAGTTGAGGGAGACTGACAGAGAAGGCAGTGGTTGGAATGCAAATCCTGTTCTCCATTTGGAGTCTGAAGCTGTCCAGGGATTTAGCAACTCTCTTCCTCTTCTTCTCCCACTCCATCCCCAGGAGTACCCGCTGGCAGCTCTTGCAGGCACCGCCTGCCACTGTGGGTTTCCCACCACCCGATTCCCGCTCCATGACAGAGAGGATGAGCAGCTCTGTGCCCAGAAGTGCAGCGCGGAGGAGTTTGAGAGCTGCGGGACTCCTAGTTACTTCATTGTGTATCAGACACAAGTCCAAGGTGAGCTAGGCCCTTCCCCAGTGGACCCCAGATGCACTCCCAATGGCTTCCCTCCCAGACTTGTCGCTGCCAGTCCATCCCACACAGCCTGCAGCAAGGAGAAAACCATGCAAGCCAGAGGGCAGGGCTGATGAACTCCACCAGGCTTAGAGTTCCTGGATGGGCAACAGAAGGAGTTCCCAGGATGAGAAGCGTTCTGATGACCCATCTCTATCCCTCATCACCAAGGACCCTTGGTGGCTCCTGTAGTGAGACTGAATGAGAAAAGAGACTGAGTCTCCCACTGGCTGCAAAACAGATTCACCGCGTTATCCTGGACAAGTCATTTCCCCTTTCTGGGCCTCAGTTTTTCCGTCTGTAAAATGAAGCTGTAGACTGTTGGCCTCCAATGTTCCTTCCAATTCTAAGATTTTGTCATTTTATCTATAAGTTCTTCCTTCTTCTCTTTCCCTGTCTCACTCATCCTTTCCACTTCTAGTCTTCTTCCTTTGCTAGTGGAATCCACACTCACTGTTATCTCCTCTTCTGTCTCTTGGGGCTACCAGACATGATGATAATGATGGTCATGATGATGATGATGATGATGATAATGATGGTAATGATGATGATGATGATGATGATGGTGATGACAATGATGATGATGATGATGATAATGATGGTGATGATTATGATGATGGTGATGATGATAATGGTGATGATAGTGATAAGAGTGATGCTGATAGTGCTGATGATAGTGATGATGATGATGGTGATGAGGAGGAAGAGGAGGAGGCAGCAACACTTGGAGTTTCTTGAGGTCTTACTCTGTGCCAGACTCAGTGTTGCATCCTTCATATACATGTTTTCATTGAATCCCCTCAACTCTCTATGAGTTGGGAACGGTAATTATGCCCTCTTTACTGTGGGGTGGGGGAGGGGCTTGAGACTCAGAACAGTTGAGGAACTTACCTTAAGTCATACTGTTTGTAAACTTTCCCAATAAAACCCTTTTCTCCTGACCAAGGTATCATGAAGGGAGGGTGGCACTTGGGTGGGGATTGGGGGGCATCCCTTGCTAGGACACTCAGCCCAAAGGAAGCCCCTGAAAGATCACCTCAATGTCTGAATATATTGACCATCTACTATGTACCAGTCCTTATGCCAAGCCTCATCTTATTTAGTGATGTGAAGTCCACAGTAAACCTATGATCAGGGCAGTATCATCCCCACTTTACAGATGACAGAACTAAAATTCAGAGAGATTGGGAACTGGCCACAGTTATACATCTACAAAACAATTTGTTTTCAGGAGTCTGACTCCAAAGCCCCTGCTAGAAACCTTTGCCCATGCTCTAGTGACACTCCCCAGAGTCTGGAGAGCCAAGAAAACACCACTGGGCTAGACCTCCTCCTTCTCATGTCCCAGTCACCAAGCTGCCATATGTGGTAGAGCAGGCTGAGCATTGCACTGGCACAGCCAACAGAAAAAGTGGTGCCTAAAAGCCAGCCACATGTTGTGTGCCCTGGATGGCAGAACGTCTGTCCAGAGGAAGGAGTGGGCACCTTTTTCTGATTTGCACAAAAGTGCTGTATGAGCTAGTGGCAGCCCCACCAATAGCCTGTCCCTGTTTGACTGATGGGGTACCAGTGGTGATCAACTGTGGCTGTTTCTATGGTAGCTCAAGTCCTTCTGAGAGCCTAGTGAGCATGTGGCTCTTGGCCCTATTTACAGTCCGATGGGGAAGGATGGGTTTTTGTTAGTTTTCGGGGAAGTGCTGGTTAGTCTGTGCAAAGCTGTGCTGCCTTAGCCTGCAGGGGAAAGTCATACACAGATTAATTACCCTGTGATCATGAATGGCTTTGAAGTGGCCAGAACAGACACTGGAGCCTTTTCAACAGCAGATAACAATTCCCTAACTGATGAGTTTGCTCATTCCCAGTGCCCTACCCCCAGGCCATTACTAGGGCTTCCATTTTTCCATGTCACTCTTGCAGTTTCTACACACTGGGGAGGTTTGACAGTTATGTAGCTCATCAGCCTGCCAAGAGCCTGGCCCACCAGGGCTGCCATTTATTGAGCACCTACTGTGTGCTAAGCCCTGATGCCCCTTATGGGATAATTATTGAACACTTGCTCTGGGCCAGGCTCTGTCAAATCTTTTACCTGCCTTAAATCATCTAATCATCCAAACAGTCCAGTTGCATAAGCACTGTTATTACCATTTTACAAATGAGGTAACTTGGCACAGGGAGGCTGAGTAACTTGGCCAAAGTCAAATAGCTCAGACATGGCAGTGTAGGGATGCAGACCCAGGCAATCTAGGTCCCAAGACTGCACTCTCAACCTTAGCTTCTCAAAATACATTGTGAAAAATTCACACTCATTATCCCACATAATTGTGTAAGGTTTATTAGCCCTGTTTTATAGGTGAGGAAACTGAGGCTTAGTGAGGGGAAAGCCTTGTTCTGTGTCACACAGGTAGGCCATGACAGTTCTGGATGGAAACCCAGGTCGGTCTGATTCCACAACTGCGTATAATACTGCGTCCAACAGCTGCTTAATGTATGGGGCTTAGGAACCAAATCAACTTTCTTTATAGCCCTGAAAACCACAACTTTTACCTTGGGGTTGGCCTTGGCCTCTCAGGAAGTATTCAAATAGAGAATTCTGTTTTGGGGGGAAATTAAGGCGCCTGCTCTGCCCCACCCAACCTATCAACCCAACATTTTATTCTGGAAAAAAAAAAAAAAGTCAAACCTCCAGAAAACTCGGAAGAATTATGCAGTGAACACATATATACTCATTCCATAGAATTTTGTGACATACGTTAACTTTTGCTGTATTTACTTTATTGTCCATCTCTCCATTTCTCCATCCCTCAATCCTTCCTAATTTTTGGTGCATTTCAAAGCAAGTTGCAAGCATCATTGTACTTCAGAATGTTGTCATTGGTTATAATTCAATATTAGCTTTTCTGAAGTAACATTTCCATAGAGTGGAATGCACATATTTTAAGTGTACTAGTTAATGCCAGCTGGGAAATCCACTCCACTATCAAAATATAAAACATAACCATATTCTAGAAAGTCCCTGTATCTGAGCTCCTTTTTGCAGTATATTCCAGTGAAAACCATTCCCTGAAGCTTACTTGGCTTCCACACAGATGTCCCTTGGTTTATTTTCTCCTAAATCTGATCATCTCAGAACAAAAATTAAACAAGCAGGAGAAGAGAGCTGAACCTCCAGCTAGCAGCAACAATACCAGGAACCACAATCGATTCTGTGGGCACTTCCAGCATGTTTGTCTTACTCTAACACTGCATTCATTCATGAATTTCATTCTCCTAAACAACCTCAGGCTGTCATCACTGCTTAATAGTCCCATTTTATAAGTGAGCAAACTGAGGCTCAGATAGATCATTTTTTTCCTATGTCACCCAACAAGTAAGTGAAATAATTGGAATTTAAACTAGGACTTCACATTTCTCCTTCAGAGGGCTTTTGTGTGAAATCAATGAGGCTCACAGTAAGACTTCAATAAATAGCAGCTAATGCAGAACAGGAAAGACCCTGGTAAAATCTTGGGAAGGAATTACCTATAGGAGGGCAGAGTGATCTGCCCTCGTGCCCGAGTAATCATGTGAGGTGAGCTTGTCTCTTGAATTGAGCATGGGGCAGTCACTGAGGACCTTGTCCATAACTGGTTCGAGGCAGTGAACAGGGAGGAGGCCAAGTGCAAGGGCCAAGGAGTAGATAGAAGGGAGGAAACATGAAGGAATGTGGACAACTCTGCTGGCAATGTGGCAGTGATGGGGTGAAGGGGAGCTGGTGATCGCTGGAAAGGGCTCTTTCTAAAGGATAGAGCTATTTGTTCCTGTTTGAGTGCTAATGTGATTGAGCCAGCTGAGAGAGAAAAAATATTGGGGTTTGGAAGGAGTAAGGAGCTTGGAGAAGAAGGAGGGAATGGAGTCCACACACATGAGTAGGGGATAGGTGGCTTCCCCAGAATGGGGAGAGATGGAGATGAGGGGCCATGGGAGGTGAGGGAGGTTTGCCTGCCTTCCCTTGGATGGTAAATAAGGGTGGAGCTCATCTGCCCCGGGCAGAAGAAGGCAGCACTGAGACCTGGGGCCTCCAGGCCTGGATCTGGGATTCTCTCATCTTCTTTTCTGCTCCAGCACCCCCTGCTCTGAGCCTTCCCTCAGCTGCCTTTGCAACTGAGGGAACCAAAAGAAAATCTTGTGCTTTCTTAGCCCCCTCTGGGGTTGCAGTGGGAGGTGCTGGGGCTTGCATTTTCTGTTAACTCTGATGGTAATGGCATTCTGTGGGCTCTGAAAAGCCAGAGAATCAAAAACATCCAAATGGTACTCACCACCTCCCAACCCATTTTACAGATGAGGAAACTGAGGGCTAGAGAAAAATGATACCTATGCCTTTTGAGCATTTTAGACTATTAACATATTACATGCTTTGTTTCATTCAATCCTTCTAAGAGCCCTACAAAATAGATATTATTGTTATCCACCCAGTCACCATTCTACCCATTCATGCATCCATCCAAGAAGCAGTTATTAAGTACCTGCTGTATACCAGATATTGCGGAAACTTTTGGTGAATCAGCAAAACACAATACGGGCAGGGTTTCTGACCACACGACTAATTGCATGAATAATTATCTGAATTGCAATTGTGATCAACAATATGAAGGAGATGGATGTAGTAATGCACTAATGATAGCCCAGGGAGTCAGGAAAAGAGGAGAGAGAGGAAGGGAGGAAGGAAAGAGGGAAGGAAGAAGGAAGGAAGGAAAGAGGGAAGGAAGAAGGAAGGAAGGACAGATGGAAAGATAGTGAGACCCATTCAACTGAGAGCTGACGAACAAAAGCAAAGGCAGGTAGGAGGCAATGGAGAGGGAACAGTATGCATGAAGGCACTATGTCAGGACACAGCAAAGCACAGGAGAGGAAGTACAGAGAGACCAGTTGGCTGGCATGTGGTGGAGTGGATTAGAATGAGCCTGTGAGTTTGCAAAGGCCAACCATGTGGGCTCGGAGGCCAAGATAAGAACCCTGGACTGCATACTATGCTCAAAAGGCATAGGTATTATTTTTCTCTAGCCCTCAGTTTTGTCATCTGTAAAATGGGTTGGGAGGTGGTGAGTACCATTTGGATATTCCTGATTCTCTGGCTTTTCAGAGCCCTCAAAATACAAGAATAACAAAAAATACATGATGGAAGCCATTGACGGTTTCAATCTGAAGGAAAAGGGTAGGGGTGAATGGGAAAGACTTGCTCTGCTGTGGGGAAACTGGGGCTGGAGAGAAGATTCACCCTCCTAGCTGACTTCTATTGGATCCCTACTATGGGCTAAGCACTGTGCTTATCCCTTTCCATCATTATCCCATTTAACACTCACCTAAACTCTATGAGGGAGGAACCATCTCCCTCATTTTACAGATGGGAAAGCTGAGGCCCAAGGAAGCTTTCCCGTGACCCACGCAAGTGTCCTGTGCCCTTGATCACCTGGCTGAGAAGTGGCAGGGGTGGGGCTCATACCCTGGCCCTTTCAGACAGGCTCCATCTGCCCCTGGTGTTGACCTCTGTCCATGCTCCGCCCTTTTCAGACAACCGTTGCATGGACAGACGGTTCCTGCCAGGCAAGTCCAAGCAGCTCATTGCTTTGGCCAGCTTCCCAGGTGCTGGCAACACGTGGGCTCGCCACCTCATTGAGCTGGCCACAGGCTTCTACACTGGCAGCTACTACTTCGATGGCTCCCTCTACAACAAAGGTGAGGAGATGGCAGGGAGGGCAGGGCAGGAGGTTCCCTGGGCTTGGGAAGGTCCCCACTTGGAGAGTATGGGAATACTCCTCCTTGAGTATCTACTGTGTGCCACTCAACTCTCCCAGGCACACTTTTTGAGACTCACTGCATGCTTGGCACCCTCCCTTCCTTTTTACCCCAAAAACATTTCTTGAGTCATGTCCTGGATACTCCACCAGCATCCATTCAATAATTGACATTTGTCAAGTACTTATCCTATGCCTGGTACCTTTCCTCCATTTAGGTTACAACAAACATTTCTTAAACACCTACTGTACGCTGGTACCTCATTACAGATGTTTACTGACCAGCAGCTCTTTGATGTAATAGAGGTACAAGAACTAAGTTCACTTTGGGGACATTTATTGAGCACCTACTATTCACCAGGTGTCCTCTCCACATTTAAGTCGACAATACTCGCGATGCAGGGTGCTCTATTTTCATTCCATTCACAGATGTTTACTGAGCACCGGAATGTTCTGGATGCACTTCCTAAGTTAGGTGTCCCAACATGCATGTGTGGAGCACCAACTGTGTGTGAGGCGCCTCATGTAGGTTGAGATTGCCAAAGATGTTCTCTTGGCACCTAGTAGGTGGCCAGGTGCTGTATTCTTATTTAACCCTGCATAGAACCCCTGTGAGGTAGGATGGTGATGTTCTTTCCCAGAAATGAAAACTGAGGCTTGGAGAGGAGAAATAACTTGCCCAAAGTCACACAATGTTTTTTTTTTTTCAACAAGCTGATTGGGGATTGCATTCTAGTGTTTCCCAGTTTCAAAGCCCACATCTTTATTACTCTATCACACAGGTAAGAAATTCCTGGGTTTCTTACTGAGGAACAAGAAATCATGGATGAAATGCCCTTTGGGCATGAAGCCCTCTCCTGGGCGTGGTGGGAGACATCAGAGAAGCAAGGCCTCCTCCTGTGGGAGGCTTTGCATCTACATGTGGAGCAGCCCTTGGCCATGGTCTTTGTGTCTGCAAACCAGCTGAAGACCACTTCCTGGCTGTGTGACCTTAGGCAACTTACTGTACCTCTCTGATCCTGTGTCCTCATGCACAAATTAGAGATAAGAGTATGTACCTCATGAGGTTGTTTCAAAGCAGGGATGTCCCATCTTTTGTCTTCCCTGGGCCACGTTGGAAGAAGAAAAATTGTCTTGGACCACACATAAAATACACTAACACTAATGATAGCTGATGAGCTAAAAATAAAATAAAAATAACAAAAAAATCTAATAATGTTTTAAGAAAGCTTACGAGTTTGTGTTGGGCCGCATTCAACGTCGTCAATAAAAGTTGGCTCTGGGTACTCTGGTCTGGGTGCCAGGCACTAGCCAGGCACAGCTTAGTGCTGATAGAGAGTCATCCCCGAACCCTAGCTCAGGGAGAGCCAGGGGGTATGTCTTTCTCAGGGTGAGACACAGGAGGGAGGCAGAGACTGGGGGAGAAAAGGCAAGAAGGGTGAAGAGGGACAGGCTGATGGTTGGAGTTGGCAGCGGGTCAGGCAGGGGAATCTGCTTAAGAGTCCCAGCTTTTTATATATTTATCAATTTCCAGTTTTGGCCTGAGTGATTGTTTATTAAGCACCTATTACATATGAGGCTCCATGCTGAGGGTATTGCATGCTTATATCAGGATTTGAACCCAGGGCTGGCTGTCAGCAGTCCCTATGATCTTAACCCCTATGCTGTGCTGCCTTGTGGGAGCTTCTGGGAAGAGCACTGGGATATTCTGGAATCTCTCTGGCTTGTCCTGGAGCAGCGGCTGTGGAATGCAAGTTCAGAAAGGATGCCATGGCTGGCCCACATTCTCACTCTCCTGACTGTGGCAGCAACCCTACTCATGCAATCCCAGAATGTCACAAACAGAAGGGTCCCTCAGGATGATTTAGTTCAGGGATCAAAATTGGTTTCATCTAGTGTTGATTCCAGTGAATTTTTGCTTAAGGATGATATGTTAAGAAAGATTCTGAGGTTCTATTCTCTCTCTGAAACAAAGTGCCTTAATCTAGTAGTGACGCCTGTTGAAAGTGGAGAATGGGGAATGGTGGCCTATACACCAAGTATTCACCATCTGATCTAACTCAACCTCCTAACTTCAGAGAAGAAGAAATGGAATCTTAAGATGGAATCAGGAGATCTGATTTTCAGTCTGAAAGTTCACTCTGATACTTAACAGCTATGAGAGCTTGTGCAAAATTCTTCACCTCTCTGAGCTTTAATTTCCTAATCTATAATACGGGGATGTCAGTACTGAACTCAGAGATTTTCCAAAAAATATAACAAGATAATGTTTGTGAGATACTATGTGTGAGCCTGTGGTATAAAATAGACATTTTTTCAATGCTATGTAACCAGGACAGTCATTTACTTAGTCAAAGGCAAAGAGGATTGGTTTCTGACTACACGTTAGCATTGCCCAGGGAGCTTTTAAAGTCTTGACACACAGGCTGCATCTCAGACCATTTCCATCAGACTGTCAGGAGTGGGCCCAGGCGTCGGTGTTTTCTATAAGCTCCCAGGGGATTCCAATGCAAAACCAGAGCCAAGATCCCTGGCCCTAGACGAAGAACCCAGCATTCTTACTTCCAGACCCAAAACATTCCAAAAATTCATTTTTTCCCTGTGTTTGTTAATACTCTAGTGTGGGCATTATTAATTGGTCATTAATGGAGTGAGCCACCTACTAAAATTTTAACTGGATTTAAAAGAAAAAAAAGAAAACATAACCCCCTGTGGCAATTCCCTGCCTCAAGCTGTGTCTAGTTACTGGATGTTTCCTTCATTCGTTCTGAGACAGGCAGGGGGTTGTGGGCTGGTCACAGGCAGCTGAGGCTTTGAATGTAGTTGCCTTTTCATTAGGAGCTTTAAAATCCTTCCTGCAGCCTGAGCCCTTGCAGTTAACATTGAACTCTCCCTGGGAGCTTGGAGCTGGCAGTGGGGTGTAGACAAAATGAAGAGCCGCTTGCCCCCCAACAGCATCAGTCAATCTAGCTAACCCTGCCCAGTCTCTCCCCACATCACCTTGCAGCTGAAAGATGCTTAACTTCATGAAATCCTTTGCCACATTTGCCACACTGGGGCAAAGTTCTGCAGCCCCTTTCAGACTCCAGGTATAATGGGCTCTTTGTAGTTCGAGAATGCACTGGAGATTTGCACGTGCTATCATCTGCACAATGAACTGATCCCCCGGCAACTCTTGCTGATTTATCTAAGTCCTTTAGAGTTTCTTTTCTTCTGCTACCAACTTGCTGGATGGCTGGATGCATGTTCCCCTGCCCCTCGAGACCTCAGTTTCCTTCTTTGTAAGAAGCATGTGTCAGATGGGTGGTCTCCCAGACCCTCTTAGGCCTGACGGGCTGCGTGACATTTTCTCTCTTTCCTCCATATTTTCTGCAACCTGCTCTTCCCTCAGACTGGAAAAGGGTCCACTCCACCAGCAAGCTGGTGAGGGAGGGAGGGAGGAAATTAATGAGTCAATGAATGAAGAAATGTAGGGACCTTTCCCTCCCAGAATCCAAGTGTCTGTCCCACTTGGGTCTTTCTTCCCTTTCCCTCACTGGGTGCAACTGCCATTTGCAAAGCATGGTTTTCTCTGTCTCTGTGTCCATCTGCCATCTGGCGCTCCCTCTCTCTCTCTCTCTCTCTCATTCTCTCTCTCTCTAATTGTCCTTTCTCTGCATGTCTACCTCTGCCCAGTATGTACCTTTGCCTCTCTGTGTTTCTCTCTTCGTGTCTCTCTCTGTTCTCTCTCTAGGTGTCTATCTCCCCTTCTCTGTTTTTGTCTCATTTTATTCTGTGTCTGTTTATCTCCCCCAACTCCTGCCTTCTCCCCCACTTTGTCTCAGTCCCTCCCTCTCTCCAGGTAACTGTGTCTTTCTCTCTCACCGTTCCCCTTTCCCTGGGCTTCATCCTCCCTCTCCCTGCCAATCCCCATCTCAGAGACCTCATTGGCCTAATGCAGGCTCAAGCTCTGCGGTATGTGAGGAGCCAGAGCCCTGACTTCTGAAGGAGGGGAGACAGAAGAGGGAAGGGCAGGATGATGTTCTCAGACTGGTACATCAGCCCACAGAGTGGGCAGCCTCTCAGCCCACCTGATACAGGACAATGATTTCTGAGGATTTCCTTGTCCTCAAAACAAATCCCACTGTCCTGGAGAACCACCAGCCTTCAGGGGTGTCCATGCCTGGAGCCAAGATGGGACTTTCCTGTCCCAGTAAACTCTAGGACATGCAGAGATGTGCAGTCTCTGCCACTTCCCTTCTCTGTACCTTAGCTCCCCTAACTGAAAAATGCATGAGCAACTATAGTAACAGAGGTTTGGAAGAGAGAAGGGAAAAACATGTCTTGTTCTCTCTGTGGCCCTGAACAAGGTTGTTTCTCCAAATCCTGGGACAGTTGGGCAGCTCCTTAAGAGTTTGAGGGTCACATGGGTGCCCAAGATAAGCTGATATTTTGGTGACTCTTAAAAGATAGGATTTAAATATATCATGTTTATGTCATGGAGATGCTGGATCCTGGGTGTCAAGGACAGTAGAGAGGGGTACACCCTGGTGGTGGAGTCCAGCAATTCCGCTCTGGCTCAAAGCTTGCATCCATGATTCCCTTGTAATTACCTAGCCAGGCCTTCTTTAGAAGACAATTGAGCAACTATCTGTTGTTCCTCAGGCAAACCTATTCCATGTGCCTTCTCAAAAGTTCCTTTCCAGACATAGTACTCTTCCCTCTCTGGGACACATTCTGCTAAATGGAATTTTCTCTACATTTGCAATACTCCTATAGATAAACTCCTCAGGCAACCAGAATCTGGATTATGAAACAGATCTTTCCCAATCTTTATAGCTTTTCTAGGTTTTTTGTTTTTGTTTGTTTTTAATCTTGATAAATACTGTGCTAAGTTGACCCCATCATGAACAAATAGAAATGTTGTAACTTGGGTCTCCCAATGCATGGAGCTGATTGAAAATAGTTTGACCATCCTTCCATGTTTCTGGCAATTTTTTTTCCTCATTGAGAATCTGTGTGAGTTCTGGTATACCCCCTGCCTGTGTTTTCCATTGCTGTGCTCATAGTGAAATAGATTTTGGTAAAGATAAAATTTAACCATGGATGGAAAGCCCTTTGTCCATGTCATGCAGAGCTCTACCAGAATACATGACATGAAATTATATCCAGTGTTGCCTTGCATAAATGTTTATGTCCGAAGCTCTCTCTCTCTCTCTCAAGCCCCCACATCCTATTCCTCATTCTCCTCTGGAGGAGATTTTTTCCATGACACTGTGCTTCCCATCGACCTCAAAGGCTGTGGGTTAATATTTTCTCATGGGCACGGGTCAGTGCTAATTTGCAAGACTAGGCTTATCCCAGGCAACTTAACTTGGCAAGTCCCAGAATGGAACCTGATTGAAAAAATCACATTCCATTCTTGGTTCTTCTGCTCAGTGGCCATGTGAGGGAGGCTGCACCTCTCTGGACCCCTGTCTCCAGGAACAGGAGCAGGTATCAAGCCAGTCTTCACCTCCATCCATCTTAAAAGCCAGAGCACAACAGGGAGGGAAGAAACTATACTCCAAGGTTTGATGATACAGGGAGACTTCTCAGTCCATGATTTCACCCTAAGTCTTATTCTGCATTAGCTGCCATTTATTGAAGTGTTACTGTGGGCCTCATTGACTTCTCACAATGGCCTTGTGAGGGAGAAAGTGCATGGACCCATTTTACAGATGAGGAAAACTGAGGCCCAGAGAGGTGACATGATATCCAGAATGACTCATTGGGTTGTAAACACAGCCAGTATCTTGAAGGCCTACTACAATAACATTTCTACCTGGCCTTAATATCATATCCAAATGCCTTAGCTTGCATGAGCTAAGGGGCACTTAGAGGGTGAAGGACATGTGTGCCCGGAGCCCAGGTTTGTATCTCGGCTCTGCCTCTTCCATAGCTCTGTAACTTGGGCGAGTTATTGGACATCTCTGCCTCAGTTTCCTCATCTGTAAAATTCCTCATAGAATTGTTGAGAGGATTGAATTGCTTAATATATGTAAAGGGCTTAGACTAGTCTCCAGCTGCACAGAACTTCTCTCAGCTCCTCAGCTTTTGAAAGGAAAACCTGATCATGCCCCTCTTTTTTGCTTAAATCCTCTTAAGTGTTCCCCAGTCTTTCTGGTCTAGTGCTGGCCTCTTTATCACAGACCCCACAACCCTCTCCAGCCCCATGCTCCCCTCTTGCTACCTGCATTCCCTCTGCAGTCACTCGTATGTGACAGATTTCTTCCCACCCACCACAGGCCCTTTGCACCTGCTTTTCCCAGCACCTGGCCCTCCCTTCCCAGCTCTCTTGAGCTAGTAAGTTTCTCCTCATTTTTCAGTTCTATGCTTAAGCATCTCTTCCCCCAGGAAACCTTTCTGGATGCCACTTGACTAGGTCAGTGATTTTGGTTGAGCTGACTGGGCTGCCCATCTCCAGGCTGCAGGTTAGGACCATGTCTATTCTATGTGTCTGTCATCATCTGGGACCAATCCCCCACCCCCCACCCCCAAGGCATGTCCTTTCATGGTGATAGCAGAGCTCCCTCATGTAGAGTAAGCAGAAACATATGATATGTCTTGAGACTGTGCTGAAGACCTACTTCCACCCTCATTCTATGGACAACAGGAAGTCACATGGCCATGCCCATCATCAGTGGGGTAGGGACGCTGACTCCCCACAAAGAGGAATCACCCAGTACATCACTGGCCCCTCTCACAGCACCCAAGCCTTTTCTCTTTTTTTCTTTTTTTGTCAAGAGACAGGTCTCACTCTGTCATCCAGGCTGGAGTGCAGTGGCATGATCATAGCTCACTGCAGCCTCAACCTTCTAGCTCAAGCAATCCTCCCGCCTCAGCCCCCCAAGTGGCTGGGACTACAGGTGCATGCCACCATACCTGGCTAAATATTTTTAAATTTTTTATTGTAGAGAATGGGGTCTCACTATGTTGCCCAGGCTGGTTTCAACTCCTGGGAGCAAGCTATCCTCCCACTTTGGCCTCCCAAAGTGCTGGGATTACAGGCGTGAGCCACTGTGCCAAGCATTAATACTCCCCTTTTGTAACACTCACCAGGGCAGTGGTTTTACACTTATTTGTGTTCACTATTTGAATAATCTAACTCTGAAAAACAGGAAGACTTGTGAATATTTTTGAAGACCCGTGAATGTTTTTGTAAGGCATTTTAATCCCGGGGTCCTAGCACAGTGCCTGGCACATAGTAGGTGCTCAATAAATACGCGAATGACTGAGTGCACAAATGCATGAGGATTCCTGAGGTGGCCCAGAAGAGAGTGGGGTGGGCTTCCTGCTTCCCCAGCTCACCAGTCCTGTTCCTCACCTCTGGCTGCGGGAAGGGTTTAAAGGTGAGCGGGACCACTGGCGCAGCGGACGGACCATCTGCATCAAGACGCACGAAAGCGGTCAGAAAGAGATCGAGGCCTTTGACGCCGCCATCCTGCTCATCCGCAACCCCTACAAGGCCCTCATGGCTGAGTTCAACCGCAAGTACGGCGGCCACATAGGCTTTGCTGCGCATGCCCACTGGAAGGGCAAAGGTACAGCTCGGGGGAGGAGGGGAGGGGAGGGGAGGGGAGGGGAGGGGAGGGAGGGGAGGGGGGAGGGGCCCCGGGCTGCAGGGGGCGGTGGGAGGGTCCCGTGCTCCGGACCAACGTGGCCAGCAAGGAGGCAATGCCTCATGCGAGGAACCCTGGAGGACAACCTGGAGGGCGCGTGTCATGCTCTAGTCCTTGCTTCCAGTAGAGTAGGTGCCTCCCACAACCCCCCACCACCCACAAGCAGCACCTTCTGTGAGCCGGGCTGCTGCATCGCACAGGGGATTAAAATCATGGGCTCGGGAGAAAGACTCTTTGGATTCAGATCTCAGCTCTACCACCTCCCATAAGGGCTCATTAACCTCCCTGAACTTAGATGGCCCCATTTATAAAGTGCCTCTAATTAACAAGAAGGTATTCTTTACTTAAGATTTTGGTAAGAGGGTAGATCTCATGTTAAGTGTTTTTTACTATACACAAAAATGAACAAAGAAAACAGACTAAAGGAAACTTCCAGAAGTGATGGAAATGCTTATTACCTGGATTATGGTGATGGTAACATGAGTGTATCCACATAACCAAAGTCACTAAATTGTATATATTATGTGCAGTATTTTGTATATTAATTAGACCTTAATAAAGCTGGGGTTGGGAGGAGTTTTTCCATAAAGTGGTAGAGCTGAGATTTGAACTCAGGGAATCTTGCTCCAGAGCCCACACTCTTCAGCACTGCACTGTGATAATGGATTAGATGAACCATTGGTGGCTATGAATCACCGAGTCCAGAGCCCCCGACACACAGCAGGCGCTCTGCAAGTGTGAGTTGTCCCCAGCTCATCCAGCCTCCAGGAACCAGGCTGCTCCAGTACTCCAGCCCCTCTCCAGAGAGGAACAGAGCAGGGCAGGATGACATAACTCAGCAATTCACCGGTAACACCCTCAATACTGACTTCGTTGATTAAAATCCTTGGGCCTGCCCCTTGGGTCCCAATTCACTCAAGGCAGTTTGTCTGTTCCTCCCTCTGCCTCGCTCCTCTTCTCAGTGAGGGGGTGGAAGCTTGGATAGGTGGTGACATTTGTCCGGTTATTCCCAGGGGTAGAGAGGCCTCTGAATTATTTATTGGTAGAACAATCAGTCAAAAGCAAAACTGGTCGCCAGGCTGAGATATCCATATGTGCAAATGGTAGTAGCCTGTCCTAAGAGCACAGACTCTGCTTGTCAAAGCTGGAAAAGACCTGGGAGATCCCTCGGTGGGCCTCTGTGCTGGCTGCTCCTTAGGGTCCCTGGAGGAGAGTGGGAAAACCCCAGTGCCCAGGCTGCACCCTGGACTATTACTGGGTGGAGCGTGGACATCAATATATTTTTTTTCAAATTTTATTTTAAGTTCTGAGTTACGTTTGCAGGATGTGCAGTTTAGTTACATAGGTAAACGTGTGCCATGGTGGTTTGCTGCACAGATCAACCCATCCCCTAGATATCAAGCTCAGCATACATTAGCTATTCTTCCTGATGCTCTCCCTCCCCAACACCGACAGGCCTCAGTGTGTGTTGTGCCCACCCCACTCCCGCGTTGTGTGAATATTTTTAAAGTTCCCCAGCTGCTTCTAATGTGTGTGGAGGGCTGAGAACCACTGATTCCTATTGAGTAGTGGGGAAACTGAGGCCCAGAGAGAAGCAGAGACCACCAAGGCTGGTCTAGCCCAGGCACCCTGCTCTCCCAAGTGAACAGAAACGGGGCTTACTTGGGAAGCTCTTGTGGGCACTTCACATTTGATATCTCATCTAAGCTCTCTAGGGACCACATGAGGTAAGAAAGGCAGTGATCATCAGTACACCCCACTTTACAAGTGAGAGCCATCCCAGGAAGGGACTAGTCTCTTGACTAAGACCCTAGGTACTGACTAAGCTGGGATTCAAACCCAGACGTTAATCACCAGGCTCTACTGCCTGAGACGTTGCTGACCCTTTGGTAACATTCAGATATTTTCCTCTTCCAGAGGAAGAGGAACCTCAACCCCGTCTTAGGTTCAGACAAGTCTCCTAATTCCCAAGAACCACCCATCTCTCCTCTTTTTCCTTATTCAAAACAGCTGGGAGCTCTAAACCAACACTAAGGAAGGAGTCAGAACAGGCTGAACGGAGAGGCTGCAGGGAGTATGGGATAAGGGGATCCACCACACTCATCTCATATTGGGGGCCTGGGGTCCCATGTGAGTCTGAGATGGGAGAAGAGATCTCCAAGTGCCCCCTCCAAGGCATGACCCAGGTACACAAGGGCTCTAGTAGAGAGGCTTCCTTAAAGAACAGAACCCCCAGTCTCCACTCAGCCCATTCTTCCCCTTTGCATTCACCCTCTGGCCCCTGGAGACACTTGAGTTTGAGACCCTTGCTTTAAGGTCCTGAATCAGTGGCATCAGCATCTCTTGGGAGCTTGTTGGAAATGCTAAAACCCACTGAATCAGAAATTCTGGGAGTGGGACTCCAGAAATATGTGTGTGTGGTTTTTTGTTTTTGTTTTGTTTTGTTTTGTTTTGAGACAGAGTCTTGCTCTGTTGCCCAGGCTGGAGTGCAGTGGTGTGATCTCAGCTCACTGCAACCTCTGCTTCCCGGGTTCACGCCATTCTCCTGCCTCAGCCTCCCAAGTAGCTGGGACTACAGGCGCCCAGCACCATGCCTGGCTAATTTTTTGTATTTTTAGTAGAGACAGGGTTTCACTGTGTTAGCCAGGATGGTCTCAATCTGACCTCGTGATCCACCCACCTCAGCCTCCCAAAGTGCTGGGATTACAGGCGTGAGCCACCGCACCCAGCCACAATCTGTGTTTTAACAAAACCCTCCAGGTGATACCGATGAGCACCCTAGTTTAAGAACCATTGCTATAAGTCCCTGCTACTCAAAATGTGGCCTGTGGACCAGCACCATGGACATCACCTGGGAGATTTTTAGGCAAGCAAATGTCAGGCCCTATCCCAGGCTTCCTGGGTCAGAATCTGCACTTTAACAAGATTTCCCCAGACACTTCATGTGCACTTTAAGGTTTGAGAAGTGCTGCTGTTGGATGCCCTCAGTGACAGAATGTGAAGGTCACCCTGTAAGAGCCAAGGTCACCTAGCTATTAAGTGTGTCCACCCCACCATGCCCTTGCCCCCCTCCCAATTACAGCTCAGTCCAGACTCCTAGAACCACCACCCCCACTCTGCTTTTGGTTCCATAGAGTTAATTTTACAATCTCCCTAGAGTGAATTCACAGCAAAATTTTATGTGATATGATTATACAAGGTGAATTGTCCTGGATCTGTTTAATGAAACAGATACTGTGTTTAATGATTCCATGGGGAATTAAGTACAGTTAAACTATTAATCAGGCCCCAGTTCTTTCCATCAACAAGAAGATGGAGGGGAGGCTGGCCAGCCTGTGCCCTGCCAGGCACACCTGTATGACAGTTCCGGTGGAACCAGAACTCATTACCAATGTTCCATGGCTTTATTGCCCAATTTGCAGACAGCAGTCAATGATCAGGAATCCTGAGTTAAACGAGGGCTTTGGTTTTTAATTTTTCTTCTTTTTCTTTCCAATGAAGTAATTTGAGAGTTTCAAGAGAGGAAGCATTGCCATAGGAGGGGGCCAGGTGGATAAACATCTGCTGCTGAAACAGCTCAGATATCTATTGTGCTTTTGGAGGGATGTTTGAACTAAAATGATGGAGCATGTGGGGAGTCAGGAGATACAGGAGGACAAATAGCATCATGGACAATCATAACACTAACCAGTATTTATTGAGCACCTTGCTTGTCCCAGGCGCCGTACCAGGATCTTTGCAAATCTTATTTCGCTCAATTTGCACAGCATCTGTAGGAGGTAGGTCTTATCCAGATCACCATTTTGCAGATGGGTGAACTGAGGCTGAAGATTGAGTAATGTCTCCAAAGTCACACAGCTCGTGTGGGGAGGAGCTGGGTCCTGAACCCCGGCAGTCTGACTGCAGAATCATCTATAAACAGACCCCACGTCTCAGACAATAGCCTGAAGGTAAATTGAGCAGTAGGCAGCCTAGAAGTCATGATTCCCTGGTCCCAGAGTGAAAAGAGGGCAGGAGCTGATCAGACCAGGTGCTCTATTTTTTCTTTTTAAAAATGTATTTATTTTTATATATTTAGGATGTACAAGTGCAGGTTTCTTGATATATATAAATAAATGTATAAAATCAATATTTTATATATGCATGCACACGCATGTATATGTACCACATTTTATTTATCCAATCCTCCACTGAGGTTGATTCCATGTCTTTGCTATTATGAATAGTGCTGCACTGAACATGTGTGCAGGTGTGTTTTTATGTAATGATTTCTTTCTCTTTGGGTGGATACCCAGTAGTGGGATTACTGAATTGAATGGTACTTCTATTTTTAGTTCTTGAGAAATCTCCACACTGTTTTCCATTGGGCTCAGTCTGGGATAGGTGTGGGTTGGAACCCTGCCTTCAGCGCCCATTGTGTGGACTTGGGCAAGTTGCTTCCTGCTTCTGAGACTCCTTTTCCCTGTGTCTAAAATGGAGCCAGTATTAAGAATTCCTACTCTCTAGGCTACGTGAATGCACGGAATGAGATCATGCATGCAGAGTGCCCCACATAGCTCCCAACGCCCAAGAAATGCTCAGGCAACATACATTCCCTTCCTGCCCCTCAGACAGAGGCACCTGGTGACCCACAGAGGTTTGCAGTCAACAAGGACACACTGTCATCTCCATGCCCCCTGCATCTAAGACTAGGATACCTGGAGCTACCTGAGAGACTCCTTCCTTTTTCTTGAGCCATCCTGCAGCCCCCTTTCAGCAACCATTTGAGATGGTGAGAGGTGGCCAAGCCTAGAAGTTTGGATCTGTGTTGTTGCTGGGTGCTAGGCGACGAGCACCGTCTCTATCACCTGGGCAACTCCCCTGAGAGTAGCAGCTATTCTGAATCATCAGTGATGCTGTAAGGTGATGCAAGAGTGGGGAAATTCTGAAAAGGGAAAACAGAGCATACAACATGCTAGATTTTTCCTAATCACTCAGATACATCTGGTCTTAACCCATTATAACAGTACAGGCCCAATTAGCCAGATACATTATAAATAATCTATTTTAAGGATTAAAAATATCCTTGTCAGCAGCATAAATATCTCCCAAGCAGCTGTGATGTTCCGGGGGACTTGGTGGGGAAGGAGTCTTGCCACAGATTCTGATGTGTTCTGCAAAGAAAGGGAGGCCTTCGCCACACTGCAATTTGGCAGTTGTGAATTTCAATTTAGTTCAACAACCGTTCACTGAGCACCTGCTGAGTATAGGCAGTGGGAGGAAGTGGCGATGAGGCTGCTGGTGCCTGGGAAAGATCCATCCTGGAACCAGGCAGGCCTGATCTGGATGGTGCTTCCTGGCTGTGTGGCCATGAACAAGTCACTTCACCTCTCTGAGCCTCAGTTTCCTCCCTGGTGAGGAGCAGACAGTAGTCCTTTTCCTTTCAGGGTAGTCAGCAGGATTAAATAAGATAATGGGTATCCATCGCCCAGCAAGGGTGTAGGAATTAATTTTTAAAAACCAGCTGGGCTCCCCAGTGCAGCCTGGGGGACTCACCACCCTCGTTCAATAAACAGAGTTCTTCTGTTGCCTGCTCTGGCAGGCGCCGGGTAGTGTTTGTCCTTGCGAGAAGCAGCAGGTCTCAGTTCATGGTTTTGGAGCTCCTGCCCTCTGATTCTCCAGCTGGGGCTCAGAATTGAGGCTGTGATTCCTTTTCTCTGTTCCCAACACCCTCCAGGTCCCCCTTCTGCACTTTCCCCGGCTCCTCCTTCTGTGGGAGTTTTAGCAGCTCCAGGAACTGACTGCCTCTCCCCATGGAATTCCCAGGTTCTCTGTAACCTGTCTTTCAAGTCAGACAGTCCCAAATGCACCCTCCAAGTTTGCATGACAATCCATCCTGTCATTTCACCATGACACTTCCATGAAAAATAAAGAAAGGTAGGACAGAAATGTGTGAAGATGATGATAAAAATAGTCCCACTTAAACCCTGCCCTCAGATAGCTTACCATCTGCTGGGGAGACAGACTACAGAAGTGGGGGGTTTCTGCACAGCATAATGAGTGCTGTGGGGGGCTGCAGGGGACGGAGAGAGGAACTGTGAAACCTAGAGGAGGCACCCGCCTGAGCCCAGGGAGTCTGAGAAGATGACCTGAAAACAGAATAATATCAGTAATAACAGTAGCCAACATTTATTGAGCACCTGCTGAACTCAACACGCCATGTTAGAAACTTTGTATGTTTTTTCTACTTTGTATAACAGCTCCATTATTATCCTGTGAGGAGATACCACTACTACACAGAAAAATTTGGTACTTAAAAGCCCAGACTTTGAAGCCAGACTGCTTGGGTTCAAATCCTGACTCTGCCAGTTATTAGCTATATGACCTTGAGCAAATTACTTAACCTCTCTGGGCCTCAGTTTTCTCTTCTATCAAAAGGAGATAATGATGATACCTCGTAAGGTTGTTGTGAAGATTAAGTGGAATTAAGAGCTATATTAATGTATTTATTAATATATAAGTATGTAATCTAAAATATACAATTAATATATATTAGCATAAATAATATATAACATAATAATATGTTGTATATTATATTATAGTAACACATACTTATACATAGGGTTTGCCTGGCATATAGTAATCACCAAACGAGTAGCATTGCTATCCCCAAAGAGAAGGTGGTGGCCAAGAATATTCCAGGGAGAAACAGCGTTGAGGTGAGAAGCATCGGGGTGTGTTTAGAGCTCTAAAAGGAGTGAATTGAGCTAAGTTGTTATTCTTTTTGTTTTTTTGAGGTAGGGACTTGCTCTGTCACCCAGGCTGAAGTGCAGTGGCATCATCATAGCTCACTGCAGCCTCGACCTCCTAGGCTCAAACAATCCTCCCACCTCAGCTTCCTGAGTAACAAGAACTACAGGCATGCACCACCATGCCCAGCTATTTTATTTCATTTTTTTGTAGAGACAGGGTCTTGCTATGTTGCCCAGGCTAGTCTTTAACTCCTGGCCTCAAGCCGTCCTCCAGCCTTGGCCTCCCAAAGTGCTGGGATTATAGGTGTGAGCCACCTCACCCGGCCTGTATTATTACACTTAATTGTTAATTGTGTTACTGTGTTGTGCTGTGAATAACAGTAACCACTGCCAGCACCATCTGACTGGGTCTTTCGAACTCCTCCTCCCTCTGACTGTGTCCTCTCTCCTCTCTCTGCAGAGTGGCCAGAGTTTGTGAGGAACTATGCCCCATGGTGGGCCACTCACACACTGGACTGGCTCAAGTTCGGCAAGAAGGTGCTGGTGGTACACTTTGAGGACCTGAAGCAGGACCTCTTCGTCCAGCTGGGCCGGATGGTCAGCCTGCTGGGTGTGGCTGTCAGGGAGGACCGGCTGCTCTGTGTGGAGAGCCAGAAGGATGGCAACTTCAAGCGCTCGGGGCTCCGGAAGCTCGAGTATGACCCCTATACTGAGGACATGCAGAAGACCATCTCTGCCTATATCAAGATGGTGGATGCGGCCCTCAAAGGGCGGAACCTCACGGGTGTCCCTGACGACTACTACCCAAGATGATGCATCCATGTAGGGGAAGGGTAGACTGGGAGTCCTGACCATGCAGGCCCTGGGGACTCAAGAGCCCTGGTGACCCCCACTCATCTGTCCTCTCTTTGGTCTGGGAACAATCCCCTTGGCTGCTCTTTGCCTTCATTGAGTTTCCTGCATGACAGAGGAGGCTCAAGGGAAGAGATTGTCCAGGCACTACCACTCTGCTCACATGTTCCCCCCTTGGCAATGTGGGGCATCTTGTTTGGGGGGTTCTAGTTACATGGACTCTTTTCTGTCTCCTGTGTCCCTGCCCCTACCACTCTGGGTTCCACTTGTAGGAGGGAGGGCTCATCCACTTCATGGAGACTTGCTGGATGCCCCATGGCAATTGTCAAGGCTCTTGTTGCATGAGCCCAGGGGGCTATTGTAAAAACTTGGCCCCGGATGCTTGTCCCTTCTGGGCTGAGCTTTCTCAGCCCCCTTCTCATCTCCACCCAAGAAGTGCTGGCACCGATGTTTAACTCAGGCCACCTTCTGTTCTAAAGAAAGATTGCTGGGAAGTTTCTCCATGGCCTTAGGTTTCTGACATCCTGGGTAGTGTGGGGAGGCAATGGTGCTCACGGCAGGTTAATTGGAGACACCATGTGTGGCCATTGGTGTCATGAGCCCCCCAGGCCACACTGCTTCTCAGAAACGAGCTGCTTGCCTTTCCACCTCCAGGGCATGAACCCTGCCCCTTTCTATCCATGCTGTGTCCAGGAGGTGACCTTGAGACCCTGATAGCACCTTCAAGGAACCTCAGGCACCAACAATGAGCCCACAAGGATGGTCACATGCCATGTGCAGAATTTGACTTAGGAGAGAGCCCTAGTGACACATCTCTCCGTGGTGGGCTTCAGTCAGTCTTACACTGCCCTTCTGGCCCCTACAAATGGGTCCTTTGCTATCCAGGTGAGACAGCAAGAGTGTTCTTAATCAGGTGGAACCACACCCAAAATGGACCCCCACTACCTTCCCAGACCATCTATCTCCCCTTGATCGTAGTCCAACAGGGCCAGCTTCCCTTGGTGGCCCTTTAAGGAATGGAGTGAATGAAATTGTGTCGTTCTGTACAAACACTGCTGTCTTGATGCTGAAATGCCAAACCAAAGGATTTCTGAGGACCTGAATCACGGAGCATCAATCTTACAAAGTGTTGGTCCAGAGTCCCATCTCTTCCCCAACCCTGGACACCAGTGGCTTCCCACTCAGTCCAAACCTGCACCATCCATCATTGTGTAGATGAAAAAGCCATAGGTCACAGTCTCTTTGCTATTCTGTTGCAGCAGCCTCCCTGTGCAGTCCCTCTGAAGACCTGGGGAGCAGGTAAATGCTCATTCCCAAGTAGCAAAGAGACCACGGAGAAGGTGCGTGTAAAGAGATATATTTTTGTAAGAGGAATATGATTAATACATTCCGCCCCTTGGAACCTGGCCATGCAAAGGAAGGGCACAGGGATTAGACCTGTGGCACCCTTCCCCAACTCCCTCATCTGTAGGATTTGGGCTGCCCCAGGCCCACCCAGGAGGCTCTGAATGTATTTTGTACCATGTTTCTTTCCCCCAGGAGAATTTCTAGTCTTCTTTCATGAAGCAGTGGAGGGGTTGGCCTCCCTTCTACTGGGAGGTTGACTCTCTCTGGGAGACTCTTGGTCCAAGACCTGGGTCAGTTCTTTGCTGGTGGTCCCCTCTGACCACAAGCTTCTGTCTGAAGATTCCTCAGGTCAATACCATCATTAAATGCGAGTTTTGTTGATGATTCTACCATGTGGTAGAGTGTTGTGTAAGACAGGTTCACAAATGGGATGTTTTCCTAGTGTGTGTGTGTGTGTGAGAGAGAGAGAGAGAGAGAGAGAGACAGAGACAGAGACAGAGAGAGACAGAGAGGCATAGAGAGACAGAAAGGCATAGAGAGACAGAGAGAGAGAGACAAGAAACAGAGATAGACAGAAAATGTTCGGGGTGGCGGGCGGGTTGGTATATAACTGCTTTTGTGCCTGTGTGACTCTGGCATAGCTGCTCAGGAAGAATTACGTGCCTCTGTGTGTAAAATTGCCTTTGTGTTCTCCTGCCTCTCTATGTTTTGCAACTGTATCCCACAAGTTGCCGTTATGACCATCTTATTTGTAATGAGTCTGTGCAGGTCCTTGTGTATGGGATTGCACCCGCGTAAAGGAGGAAACGGTCAGTGTGCATGAAATCCATGTGTGAGAAGCTGCCTGTCTATTTTTGGCGGGGTGGTGGGGGGGCACGTCTTCTGCATATACCTTTTGTCCTTGGCTGCTGTGACAGGGAGGGGATGTGGGGAGAAATGGTGGATGGGACAAGGTCACTAGAGTGTGGTGGAAGTGTTCCTGCCTGAGTATGTGCACAGGTATGGAAGAGGTTATCTATGAGAGGCATCCCTTCTGTGTATCTTTGTAAGAGAGAGAGTGTGTGTATGTAAGAAAGAGAGAGAGAGACAGAGAGAGAGAGAGCAACAGAGACACAGAGAGAGACCCTGAGTGTCATGCTTTGCACAGCCATATGCAGCAGGGAAGTCAGTGAGAGTCCAGGAGGACAGAGAAGTCCAGTCTGTTCCCTGTAGGTGGGGATGAGTGTTTCTAAACCTCCACATACCGCTGAAGGAAGACCCTGTGTTCTTCCTCCTCATGCATCAGAGGGGCTTCTGTGAGGAGGTGCTGATGTCCAGGGGCTGTTTCCCAGCCAGAGGGAGAGGCAAAGTGTTATATACTGCCACATGGACAGCGCGCGGGGTAGGAGCTGGGCCAGGCAGACGAGAGAGAGGGGCTTCTCTTCCCCCAGGCACGGAGAGCTCAGGAGGACTGAGAGTGCGGGGATGACTGTGGTGGGGAGGGGAGGGGAAGATCTCAGAAAGGGTGTGAGTTTGTTCCAGAATCCAAAAGAACAGGGCATTTCTCTAGGGGTTCATCTTGGCTCACAAAAGTCATTCTGTGATGACTGAGCTCTGATCTGGGGCCCAGACTACACTCTGTCCCCAATATTAAACCAAGTCTGACCTGGTCACAGACTGAGCCCAGTCCTCGAGCCTTGAACCTGAGTCAAAGTTAAGCCCTGATCCTGATCACAGACTGAGCCCTAATCCTGTGCACATACTGATCCACAAACCCTCATTCCAGCCCCACATTGACTGAGTCACATTGGACTGAGTCCCAAACTACTTAGACTGAGCCTTGACCCTAGTCATTGATTACACTCCAACCTGGGTCACAGACTGAGCCCCGACCTGCCCCAGAACTAATGCTGATAGTGTCTCCTGACTGAGCCCTAATCTCTGTCATAGACTGAGCCCTGATTCTGGCCACAGGTGGAGCCCCAGTCCTGGCCCTGCATAAGTCATGATCTTGGTCACTCCAAGCCCTGGGCCTGGTCCTGCCTCTGATCTCAGATCAAGCCTTGACTCAGGTCACAGGCTGAGCCCTGAACCAATGTGCCAGTTTTCTTTCACTTTTCTAAATATTATCCATGCCACCAAATCCTCCCAACTGGAAGTGCAGGAAGCCATGCAGCGTCTAGCCCCAAGCTCTCACGGGTCCTTCTTAGAACTCTCAGATTCTGTGCCTTATGCAACTCCCTGTTTTCCTCCTGCCCCCAACCACAGATCACTGTCAGGTGGGAGGGGGTGGTGCGAAAGCCCTTTAGGCCAAAGGTGGGGCTGGACAGTCTACCAGCCTCTTCTTTGGCTAATTTCTGCCCTTCCTATTACACTTCATCAGCCATCTGGAATAAAATCTTTGTATTTCAGACCCAGAAAGAACCAAGGTAGCATTCATTCATTCATTCAGCACATATTTACTGAGCATCTACCATGTGCCAGGCACTGCTCTCAATTCTAGGAACTAAAAAAATAATAAGACAGACAAAAATCTATGCTCCAGCAATGTACGTTTTACCAGTACTGAGCAGGTATCTCAAAGTGATCAGAAAGCTTTCAGCGAGAAGATAGTGAATCAAAGAAGGAAAAGGACTCGAGTGGCTCCTGACCAACCCCATGAGGTTGTTAGAACAGAGATCATTAACTCTATTTTATAGGGGGACATCATTGCTAAGAGTGGCTGGCCCAAGCCACACAGAAACTAATAGTGTTACCCACACAACCGGTGGGTTCAATTGCTTGGCGGGTGACCACAACCAAGGAGGATTTAACAGGGGGATTTTATTATTTGTCACGAGTAAGTAGGACACTAGAGATGGCTCCCAAAGCAGTGCCTCCCTGAACAACAGTGAACACAGGGCTCGTATTGAACTGGTGAGCTGAGCCATTGTATGCAGAGGTGGGGTCAAAGCCGCAATGTACAGTCAAGGATCATCCTTCCACATATGTCACATGCATAGAAAATGGCCAATAAGTTCCTCCCTGGGGTTGGGCAGGGTGTGGGGTTAGTATGGTAATCAGGAGAGTTCGCCAAAGTTCATCTCCAACTCAGGCATCTGTGGATCCAACTGGGTTTTGATTTTCCAGGGCTGAGCTTCTTCCTGGAACCTTTTCGAAACAGCAAGAACTCAAGGTGCAACAGTCACAAGTGGATACTTGTTCACAGTGCATTCCCCAAAACCCAGAAAGCCTAGGTTGCTATAGCAGAGCTGGGGCCACTGCTGTCTCCTCCGAGGGCCTAAAAGTCCTTTCCACATACAGAGAGTGACAAGGCCCTTGCACCCAAAGAAGAAGGAAAGCTTTGAATCCAAGCATTCCCCAGTGTAGGGTCCATGCCAGGCCTGGAAGCCAGGGCACCTGGACTCTCCTCCTGCTGCTGCCTGGGGCTCACTGTGGCTCCAGGACTCAGGAGAGAGACCAGGGCTCGGAATCTGCTGATTTGGGGGATTTCTTCTGGATTCTCCTATAACCCCAGAAGAGGCTGCAGACACATCCCAGTGGAAAATGTGGCAGTGGGCAGAGGGGGAGGCAAAAAGGATGCTGGGAGCAGATCCTCAGGGACCCAGCCTCCTCCGGAGGCCCAGCCCCCTTCCTTCCCCTTTCTCTCCTTCATTGTTTTCTCGCCACATCCCTCCCCCTTTTCTCTCTGTTTTTCTTTACCCAGCCTCCTGTTCTCAATTCCCCTCTTTGTGGTCTCTGATTTCCTCCAGCTGCTCATTAAATCTCTTTTCTTTCCTGTCTTTCTGCCCCTCCTTCTCTTCTCTCTTCTCCTCTTCCTCCCCCCCTTCTCTCCCTCCCTTTCTTTCTTCCTTGATTTTTGTTTCTGCCTGTGCAAAATCTCTCCATCTCTACCTCTGGATCTCTGAGCTCTCTGCCTCTCTCTACCCCTCCCTTCCCCCACCCCTGTTGTCCTCTCCCATCTCCTCATCCTCTTCCTGAAGAGTGGGGGCGACTCAGCAGGATCCAGACATAGTGAGACAAATGCTACCCAGGCTGGTAACCAAGGAAGTGGTTTCCTTAGCAACAGAATCTGCAGGCACGCGCTCCACTGCCCCAGCCCTTAGCTATTACAGTAAGAGAGAAAGAGAGAGAGAGAGAATGGGGCGGGGGGGACAAGCCTTAAAACAGTAAAGAAACTGCTATGTGCTCCTCATGAGAGGGGACAGTGCTCAGAGACTAGATCAGTGCCTGGCACTTTAGGGGCACTCAAAAATATGAGAAGTGTGGGGCTTTGGGGTCAGAGAGAGGCACAGAGTATGGAGAGAGGTGGGGAAGAATCTGCAGGACACAGTGACACACTGAATGTGTGGATGGGGAGATGACAAGACAAAGAGGACCCCAAGGTTCTGGCCTGAGCAGCTCCAGGGAGGGAGCAGAGGAGCCAGGGAGAAAGGGAGAAAAGACATTGAGTTGGCATGGCTTCCTGTCCCCAAGAGTTCACCACCTAAGTTGGGGGTGCGGGGAGGGAAGGTATAGAGATGACAGAAATATCTCATTCAATTCTCTCTTATAAATAGGCAGTGAGGAACATGGGAGGGGGAACACGTATAGTTTTAAATTACTGAACTCTGAGAAGTTAAATGATTTGCTCAAGAGACACAAAAGTTAGTGGCAGCACTTGGATTTCAACCTGGGGATGATCCAAGGCCTGTCCAGAGGGTGGAGGGGACAGAAGAGGGCAGAATATGCAGAGAGAGAGAGAGAGAGAAAGAGAGAGAGGCAGAGAAAGGACAGGGAGAGAGAAAGGACAGGGAGAGAGAAGCAGAGAAAGAGAGATTTACATCATTGATCTTGCATTTCTTCCCACTGGGAAAACAAAAATATGTTCACTTTTAGAGAAATGAGAGGAGACAAAGGCGCCCCACTGTATGATAGCTTTGGTGGTTATAAATAACTGTCCCCAAAGAAAACACCTGTCAAGACACATTCACTTCCAGAGAGACAAATTGTATCCCCAGTCCATGTTGATATTTAAGTGACTCAGAGTGGATGTCAGGGGGCGGAGGGCAGAAAGTTGATCAATGTAACATGAAAACCTAGCTTGGCTTTCCCAGAAAGCAATAAAACGGGTAGGTGCGGAGAGCTGTAAATCTGGATGATAATAATATCCGTCCTCGCAAAAGCAACATGGTTATTTATCATGTTTGCAGGTTTACTATTGCCCCTCAAATTTACAGTCAGCAATCTGCCGGTGAGCACAGGGAGGAACATGAGAATGAGAACAAACTGGCGGAGCACTGAGGAGGAAGAAATGATAAAATATTTATCCCCTCACCCCACCCGCTCTGCCCCGGCTGCCTTAAATCCAATTTCAAACAAAGGTGGTGATTTATCCAAGCAGGGCTGGGCAGCTCTATTTCAGGCCTCTGACAGCTAATTGAAATGAGCAGTCGTTATGGAATGGAATGTGTTGCAGCAAAATGATTTTTGTGTATTCTGGAGTCATTTGTTGAACAATTATGGAGAAATGAACATTCAGCCAGGGGTGAGACGCAGGGTATAGCACTTGATGGCGACAAGACTTTTGCGTGTCCTTTCAAAGTGGGAGACAAGAGGAAGGAAGGGAAATTCTTTTCTGAGACACAAGTTAGGTACCTAATCTGTTACCATAATTACCTGGGCTTCTAGGACTTGGAATGCCTAATTATTATCCCAGACCTCCTGAATCAGATTTTCTAAAATATGGGGACAGGAAGTCCTTTTGTGTTTCCCAAAGCTTCCCAAGTACAGGGAACACTGCGATAAGAGACGGTGCACCTGGAGGGTGGGTTACAACGATCCTGTAGACTTGCCGTGAGGCAAAGGTGTGCTTACAATGGACCCCTTGATAACTACTGGCCCCAGTGTAGGCACTGCTATGACAGCAGAGCACAAAGCATTGTTGATATTACCCGGCATCCATGGCTCTTCATGCATTTTGATCTATGTATTCCTGTAGTTAGCATAGTACCTGGCGCATAGTAAGTGCTATGGAGATGTCTATTGATTTTCTGAATAAGTGAATCAAGGAATATTAAAGGATATTGAAATAAAAGCCACAAGCCACTTGCCAGACCAGCCCTGACCTAGTCCTTTAGCTGCCCTGAATATTACCTCTAGTAATATAGAATTGTTTTTTATTGTCCCAACCCCATCTTGGACCCCCAAAGCCAATGGTGTGCTGCAGTCCGCCAGCCCAGCTCTCAACAGCCAGCATATCTCTTCCCAAATTCACATTCAGTGGCATCCCATGGGTAGTTTAAAATTGGTCATGATAGGAATATACACCATGGAAATTGGCAAATGCTACAAATCAGGTTTTTCTTTTCATTTCTTCCTTCCTTCCTTTCTTTCTTCCTTCCTTCTTTCTCTCTCTTCTCTCTTCTCCTTCCCCTTCCCCTCCTTCTTCTTCTTCTTTTTTGGAGAAACAGTTAAGTATTTACCAGCACACCACTGCCCAAAGCACACAGGCACATACCATGCTATTTCTTTTCTTTTCCATATCTTCATTCATACTGTCTCCTCCACTTGAAAGCCTTTATCTGGCTGATGTCTTGGCCTCCTTATAACTTCTCTCAGCCTCCTCCTCTTCCAGGCAGCTTCCCCTGACTACAGAGACCAGATTTTATTCCTCCTCTAACCTCCCTAATCACAGCTCTGGACATAGCCATTTAGTTTAGTAATCCAGTGTGTGTGTGTGTGTGTGTGTGTGTGTGTGTGTGTGTGTCTTACAAAGATATGAGCTTCATTATGATGAAACAAAATCTTCATTTCTGGATTCCCATTGTGCCTCCTGGCACAGACTATATGATGTGCAAATGTTCAGCTGATGAAAGAATGAATACATCAATTATATTTAACACCATCTACCAATCTGTTGGCCTCATAAATCTTTGAGTCAGTGGGTAGAAGGATCTGCCTGCCCAGAGATTGGCCAAGGAGAAAGGGAAACAAGAAACTACAGTGATGATAGTAGCTAATATTTATTGAATAATAATTCTGTGCTGAGCACTATGATGGGAGCTTCACATATGTAACATCATTGAAGCATCCCTTGGGGGCAGGAACTCTTATTGCCCCTATTTTTCAGTTGGGGAAACCAAGGCTTAAAAAGGTGAAGTTATTTTCCCAAGGTCACACAGCTTGGAAATAATGGACTTTGAACCCAGGGAGTCCAGTTTCAGAGTCCATGTATTTAACCACTATACTGCATCCTGGGGAGAAGGGGGGGCATGTGTGTCCAGAGTCAAGAAGACAGGGTGGGTCTTGCAAGGCAGCAGTGAGAGTTGTTGGTGGTAGCATCTAACAAGAAGGAGACTGCTGCAGCCCAAAAGATGAGGGAAGAAAACAGAGCCAGAAAAGTGCTAGCCTTTCGGGGGCTGAGGACCCATGGGGTGAGGTGAGATGAAGATCAGGCCACCACAAGGGAAGCAGGCTGGGAGCTGGTGGTACAGACGCCTTTGGGTTCTTAGCTGCACAGTTGGTTTATAGGTTCCCATGGCAACTGCCAAGCAATAATCTCTTATTCCACAGCTCAGTGGTTCCCTAGAAATTCTTTCCTCCTTGCTTCCACCACCACAGCCCCCAGCCCATGGAGGCAGGGTGGCAGTTTCTTCTCTAGGAATGACTACACTGGAGGAGAAACCATAGCCCGAGACCCTTTTGTTACAACAATGGAGGAGGGAAATTTGAGTGGAGGCAGAAAAAAAAGAGGAAAGGGACTTAAAATCTCAAAAGTCATATCATCCAACTGGGAAGGGGCTGGGAGAGGAAGAGGAATTCTCAGACCTCCTTAAAAATCTAATGAAAACCATGAGTTGTTTCTCCAGAAAAATGAGTGCAAGCACATATACACATGCACGCGAAGTTTTATGTATAGTTTTAAGGAACATTTGGACCCCTTGGGACCAAAATTAGGAAATTAAAAATCAATGACTCCAGTGGTTTCCAAATTAGGGCAGCGGAACCCTATCTTTGATCAAAACCAAGTGCAAAATCCTAATCTCTAATAGTGGTTCTCAAGCAGAAATGATTTTGCACCCCAGAGGATATTCAGCAATGTCTGGAGAGATTTTTGGTTTTCTTTTTTTTTTTTTTTTTTTTTTTTGAGACGGAGACTCGCTCTGTCGCCCCGGCTGGAGTGCAGTGGCACAATCTCGGCTCACTGCAAGCTCCGCCTCCTGGGTTCACGCCATTCTCCTGCCTCAGCCTCTCCAAGTAGCTGGGACTACAGGCGCCCACCACCACGCCTGGCTAATTTTTTTGTATTTTTAGTAGAGACGGGGTTTCACAGTGGTCTCGATCTCCTGATCTCATGATCCACCCGCCTCGGCCTCCCAAACTGCTGGGATTACAAGCGTGAGCCACCGCGCCCGGCCAATTTTTGGTTTTCATAACTAGGGGAAGGGGGAGTTGCTAATGTCATCTAACGGATGGAGGGCAATGATGCTGCTCAATGTACTGCAATGCACAGAACAACCCACCACAACAAAGTGTGATCTGACAGAAAATGTCAACAGTGTCGACTTTGACAAGCCCTGGTGTAATATAAATAAAGCTGGGGAGTGGGGGATGGTACACCTCCAGTCTCAGACAAACCTGATTTACGTTTAAACTCAGCTGTGTGACCTAGGACCAGCTGTCAAATGTCAGAGAGCCTTAGTCCTGTCATCTCTAAAATGGAGGTCATCATGGAGTTTAGCTTATGGGAGTGTTGTATTAGTCACCATGCTGTATACACAGGGAAAAAAAAAGAGCGACAGTATTATTGTCTTTATTATCATCACTATTATCGTTAATGTTGTCATGG
Organism: Nomascus leucogenys; assembly: GCF_006542625.1. Classification (NCBI taxonomy): domain Eukaryota; kingdom Metazoa; phylum Chordata; class Mammalia; order Primates; family Hylobatidae; genus Nomascus; species Nomascus leucogenys. The sequence goes on from NC_044390.1 coordinate 75,385,794, forward strand.
AAGATTTTACAAATTAGGAAATTAGCTTGTAATAACTCAGAGAAGTGCCTGCCATTGGCTAACTTGAGGGATCAAGGACATGATTAAGCCATGAAGTGCTTTGTCAGCTGAAAACCTGGCACAACAGTGTGGTCATGAGGCTTTTTTTCTCTGTGTAGTTTATAAACTAGCCCTAAATGAACTTCTCTGAGTAATGTCAAGTGGGGAAACCTGTCATAGGAACTACCTTGAAGAAGCCAGAAAAACCCATGTGGACATGTCTAGTGTGGTGGATTCGTGCAAAACCTCACCTTATAATTGTACAGATATGTTTCCCACTTTCACCTATTCAAACCTCAATATTCATCCTTGGAAAAAATCTTGATTCAAGAAATCTAAGTATGTTGACTGTCTTTGCTTGGAGTCCTTTGAAAGCAAAGCCTGAGGCAAGGATTTGTTTATAGGTTGTTTAATTGAGAGATGGCCCTAGGGAGCAGGAGAAGTGAGACAAGAAAGAGAAAGATCATGGTATACCGCATTATCAAGTCATGACTTTGGGTCGTGAGGGTGCGATTCCACCAGGACCTCCTAAGAAGTATATAGATTGCCTCCCAGGATCAACCGCCAGAAGGAGTTGGGAGTATCTGTTCATCAACTCTCCACTTTTACTAGTTGAGGGTTGTCCCTGGGCTAATAACTCCCCTTGCATAGGCCCAGGCAAGATACAACCAAAGTTCACGACACTAGAGAAGCCAATGGCCAAAAGTAGGGTGTGTGGCATATGCTTGAGGTGAGAAACAAAACTTTGGGAGTGAATGGGAAGCCTCACAAAATGGTCTATGCCAGCCACAACTGAAATCGGAAGTGGGCTGACAGGTGCAATTTAGAGCACCAGATGAAATATTACAGCACATAGTATCATGGACACAGACTTTCTGAGGTTCTTGCTGGGTTTAAGTCTCACCTCCACCAAATATGAAACTCCCTGAGTCTGAATTTTCTCTTCTGTAAAGTAGAAGTAATGGTACCTATCTCACAGGGCTGTTGGGAGAATGGAATAAGCTTGTGTTTATGAAGCACCTGAAATACAGTAGGTGCTGTCTAAACAAGAGCTACCACCCTTATGCCTGAGGAGCAGGCCTGGTCTCAAAGCAGTTTTTATTGGGTATGGAATCTACTCCACTTTCATTAACCTGTTTGACATGATTTATGTCAGACCCAGAGTAAATTCCCAGAAAATGAAATTTGGTGACTCTGGGGAACTCTGAGGCCAAAGGTCAAAGGAAGGACAGATTGGCAAGGGATAAAGGGAGAAACAAATCACCAGTAGGCTCTTTGGAGATTAATACTATAATAATTATCTTCCACTGGAAGACCTCATCAGAGTCATCCCCAAGTCCTTATTAGAAGCTAATATCCAGAGTAGGTTTCAACTGACATTGTCTCGATAGAACAGAAAAAACTTTTTCTTACTTTCCAAGTAAAGAAACTACCAGACCAATCAGTAGAGGGTCTCAAATTCCCATGGCAAGAGGAGACAGATGTGTTCCACAAGTGAGTTAAGTGTGAAGTAATTTCACATACTGAACACAAAAGAATACTTCTCATTTCCACAAAGAAATATATTCTACCCCTGTAATTTTCATGAAACATGGGGTTCTCATAGCCTTTGTTCAATTCTCCCTTTTGATAGAGACATATTGAGAAATGTACTTCTCTACTACAAGAAAAATATGCCGGCACAGTACTAAATGGCAGCTAACTCTATATCAAAGAACCAATAGGGAGTGGTGGGAACTGGATATCATCTGTCTCAGTGACATCACAGAGAAACATAGAGTAGGGAATTAAAAGAATTAGTCTCTCCACTAAAACAACCATAAGCTGGTGAAGACTGAAAGAATGAACTTTTTGGAACTTGGGAATTTAATCCAAAACTTACAACAACCAAGAGAATGCTTAATGAAGAAAAGAGAAGCTGAATTTCAGCATTTAAGGAAATCTTTGTTGGGTCACTGTCTAACCACTGAGATGGTGGAACAGAGACTTCACTGACCACACATGACAAGGAATACAGACTTTGTGAAAATAATTTGGAAAAGTTACTAAACAAATGAACAGTTGCAGCCTCCAACAATCAACAACAGTAAATCCTGGGAGCAGGGAGAATATGATATCCAGAGTTACCACTCTATAATACTCAACACAACCAGCTTTCACAAGGCATGCAAAAGAATGGGAAAGTATGACTTAGTCAAAGGGAAAAATAAATAAATTAACAGAAATCATCCCTGAGAAAGCCCAGACATTGGAGTAACTTGACAATAACCTTAAATAAATGGTTCCAAATATATCTGAGCAATTAAAGGAAACTATGAACAAACAACTAAAGTAAATCAGGAAAATGATGTATGAACAAAGTGAGAATATCAGGAACAATATTGAAACTATAAAAAGAAACCAAATAGAAATTCTAGACCTGTAAGGTAAAATAACTGAAATTAAAACTCACTAAAGGGGTTCAGCAGCTGATTTGAGCAGGCAGAAACAAAGAATCAGTGAGCCAGAAGATGGGAAAATTAGAATGATCTAGTCTGAGGAACAGAAAGGAAAAAGAATAAAGGAAAGTGAACAGAGCCTAAGGAACATAGGACACTATCAAGAATAACAACATATGCATATAGGAATTCCTGAGGAAGGAGAGAAAGATAAAGGGATATAAAGAATAGTTGAAAAAATAACAGCTCAAAACTTCACAAATTTGAATAAATACATGAATCTATACATCCAAAAGCTCAATAAACTCTTAGTAGAATAAACTCAAGGACATTCAGTTTGAGATATAATCAAATGGCCAAAAAACAAAAACAAAGAGAACCTTGCAAACAGTAAAAGAGAAGTGATTTGTCCCATACAAGGGATCCTTAATAAGATTAACAGCCAATTTCTCATCAGAAATCACGAAAGCCAGAGGGCAGTGGGACATTAAAAGCCCTGAGAGAAAAATAAAACTGCCAACGAAGAATTCTATATCCTGCAAAACTATCCTTCAAAAATAAAGGAGAGATGAAGACATTCCTAGATAAACAAAAGCTGAGGGAGTTCCTTGCTAGTAGATCTGCCCTACAACAAATGCTAAAGGGATACATTCAGGCTGCAATGAAAAAACAGTAGACAGTAACACAAGGCCATGAAGGATTAATGAACTCTGATAAAGGTAAATACATAAGTAAATATAAAATCCAGTATTGTTGTGTTTTTATATAATTTGTGACCCTACAACAAAAAGGTGAGGAAGGGAGATGGTGGAGCTGTATAGGAGAATTTACGTCCCATGAAGGAGATGGCTACAACTTAGCTTTAGTCAATTATTCCTACATAAGCTACAGTTTCCAGAGCTTCCAATTTTTTCAAGAAACTTTTAGGTAAAATCTCTTACCTTTTTATCATTTAAAACACAATGTTGGTCAAACAGAACATATTTGTAGATTACATGTGCTCCCATGATCAGCTGGCTTGTGAACATTATACTGGAGAAGCCCAAAACCAATGGCATTTTACTCTCTGTGATCTATACATAGCTTCAATCTTCCTTCTTCCTCGTAATAAGTTTATGAGGCCAGAAATCTGCAGTTGACAATAAGTGGATGCCCTGGGGTGGATAGTGCCTGGTCTCTCAGGAAGAAAGGCAGGGCTTTGAAGAGGGAGGATAAAGGTTTCTGCCCCAGAGGTAGAGCCCTCCGGATCACTCTGAACAGGGCTTTCTTGATCTTTAATCTAGAAGACAGGTCCTCAGTATATGGTGGTGCAGATTGTGCACTGCAAACTCTGGTTTGTGTTGGACTGCTGGGAGGTAGTGTGTGGCCTGGGGTCTAATTCCCTTCCCCCAAGCAGGTGAGTCCCAGAGCTAGAGAACCAAAGCCAGAAGGGAGCTTGCAAACCACTGGCTTCAAACCCTTTATTTATCACAGAGAGATTGGGACACTGATAATGGGAAGAACTTGCTTGAAGCAAAATCAGTGGCTATGATGAGTAAAGAATTGCTGACATTAAACAAGAATTGAACCAGTTCAGGCACTCTGCTAAACACTTTACATAGATGAACTCAATTAACCTTCACAATTCTATGGCATTTTGCAGAAGGGGAAATTGAAACTCATGGAGGTGAACTCACTTGCCCAAAAGTCACACAGAGGAATAGAGATTCACGCCCAGGCTGTCAGCACCAGAACCTGTGCCCTTTATTGGTTTATGAATGTGTAGTCTGCACAAGAACAGCTCATCCCTGTTCCACTGGGCATTGGCTGGCAACTAGAATCTTCTGACTGCTCATCTCTCATATGTCAAGGGGTTGGAACACCTGGGCATCTCTCTCTATCACCATGTGGTCTCTCCAGCATGGCAGCTTATTGGTGGTCAGGATTTCTTACTGGCGGTCAGGGATCCCAAGGCATGTGTCCTGAGAGAGGGGGCAGGCAAGTGTATTGATTTTATAGATCTAGCCTCAGAAGCCACAGTGCATCATTTCCTCATAGTCACAAGCCCACCCAGATTCAAAGGGAGGGGACATGGACTCTATCTTTGATGGGGGAGGCAACAGTCCACTGTAAAAACAGTACATGGGATTTGAGATCATGGTGTAGCATCTTTGAATAGTATCAGCTGTCATGTTGGTTGAGGAAAAGTAGAGACACTTTAGGGAGAACTGACTCACCTCAACTGGGGCACAGTTCTGGGCTCATCCTTGGTTTGACTCACTATTTGCTTCAAGGTACCTCAAAAGGGTATGCATGGGGATCAGAAGTAGAGAATTGCAAGTGGTAGAAAATTTCTAGGAGGGGCTGGATGATGTCTGTATGACCCTCTGAATCCATTCCCCTGCTTCTCCTCCTTACCCTCTTCTCAGGAGGCTGACCTGTGCAGGCTGTGTCAGAAGAGAGCTGGCAGGAGATGGGGGCGGGAGCAGAGGGAGGTAGGAAATTTATTCTTCTGGCCTCCTCCCTGCAGGGCAGCTGTAGGCTGGCTCTGCCTTGGATCACAGCCTTACTTTTGCTTCTTTGCACATCCTCTCCTTCCAACTTCCAGGAACTGCCCCTTTTCTTCCTCCTTTTGAGTCCGGAAGTGGAAACAGTTTCCTAGGTCACCACACTCTCCTGAGGGTCCCCCACACTCTGATGACAACTTCATAAACATCCATCTGTAATAAAATCTTCCTTGGATTATCCTAATCTCCTCCTGGGATTCTGACTGAAACATACAGAGACTGACATCTAGTTGCCTCTCTAATATCATTCATTCATCGATTCATTTATTCATCCATCATTCATTTATGTGCATGTTCACTCACCCTTTGGCAATTCCTTGGTTCATACAGTCACTCAGTACTGCGCCTTCCCTCCGCTTATCCAACATACCCCACAAAAGCATCCAGTCCCCCTGCCTCCAGATCCAGGCTGCTCCATGAGGACTGAACCATAGTGTGACTTTTCCAGCAACTCTTTCTTCAGCCAAAATCTATGTATTCCCCTCTCTAATCATGGAACTGGATTTTGTTCAGAAATACTATACCAACAAAGCCCTGCCTTCTCCAGGTCTCAGCCCTCCCTGCTGTAACCCCAGGGTGCTGGGCTGAGTGATCCCCTAAGGATTCAGTGCATCCTTGAAATGGGAAGTCTAGGGGTGTATGTAGGACTTGGAATCACATGAACCAACTCACTGAGAGAAACGAGGTCCAAGAGGGGAAGAGCCTTGCCCAAGGGCACATAATATTTCACACCTACTTTCCCTGTCGTCAAAACTCTGATTTAGAGGGGGTGGCAGGATTGTGTGCCTTCTCTCTGCATGTTGATGGGCTGAGTGAACCAAGGCCAGAGGGCCCCAAACTGAGACTGGCAGGAAGCCTGACCTAGGAAAAACCGCACCCAATTCCTTGCCTTTGTCCGCTTTCCTGGAAAGCCGGCCATCCACCCTTCCCTCACCTCCCAGTGCTGTGCAAAGGGTTTAATTAATAAACACGCCTTTAAAGCAAGCTGGTGTTACAGAGAGATGGTTAAGTGCTAATTATTGTTATCATAGGCCGCTTTCCACCTCATTAAATACATGGATTTGGTAATTGTTAGCTAATTCCAAAGAGAAACCAGGGGCCCCTCACATGTTAGGATTACATCTTTCCCCACAATTGACCTAATTCTAAAGCCACAGGATGGCAGTCTGGTTGGTCTCAGGGCCTGAATGGGGTCCTGTGGAAAGCAGATGGGCTCCAAGCTCACCTTCCTGGGTTCAAGTCTTGACTCTGCCACTTCCCAGTGGTGTGGCCCTAGGAATGTCGTTTCATGTTCTTGACCCTCAGTTTCCTAATCTAGAAAATGAGACAAGCGTATGTGAAGTGCCTGGCCTATCAAAGCTATTTAATCGGTATTGTCAATATTAATACATCCTGTACCGTGGGCTTAGTGGTTTCTTTTGTCATGTTCTTTGGTTGGCTTTATTGAAGTATATTTCACATACAACAAGGCTTACCAATTTCAGGTAAGTGATTTGACGAGTTTTGACAGTCACGTATACAGTCACGTAATCACCATCACTATCATGCTATACAACATTACCATTTTCCCAAAAAGTTCTTTCCTGACATTTACAGTTGATTCCCTTCCTCTGCCTCATGACCCCCTGGCCACCACCAATCTGCTTTCTATCATTACAGTTTCACCTTTTTGAGAAAATCATATGAATGGAATTATACAATGAGTCTTGTTTCTTTCAGTTGACTTGCTGCTATTGTGACTTATCCATGTTGCTGCATGTGTGAGCGGTTCATTCGTTTTCACTGCTACACAGTGCCCTATTATATGGACATACCACAGTTTTTTTGACCATTCACCAATTGTTGGCAATTTGAGTTATTTCCAGTTTAGAATAGCTGCTATAAACATTCACATGTAGGTCTTTGTATGGACATATGCTTTCATTCTGTTGAGTAAATACCTATGAGTGAAATTGCTGGGTCAAAAATTAAGTGTAGGTTTAACTTTATTTTTTTTAAAAAAGAAACTGTTTCCCAAAGAGGCTGTACCATTTTGCACTCCCACCAGCTATGTATGAAAGTTCAGTTGCTTCACATTCTCACCGACACTGGTTATTGTCAGTTGGCTTTTTGTTTTTTGTTTTGTTTTGTTTTGTTTCTGAGACAGGGTCTCACTCTGTTGCCCAGACTGGAGTGTAGTGGTGTAGTCATAACTCACTGCAGCCTTGAGTTCCTGAACTCAAGTGATCCTCCCACCTCAGCCTCCCAAGTAGCTGAGACTATAAGGTTTATGCCACCATGCTTGGCTAATTTTTTATTTTTACTTTTTGTGTAGAGACAGGGTCTTGCTATATTGCCTAGGCTAGTCTTGAACTCCTGGCCTCAAGTGATTCTCCCACCTAGTAGCTAGGATTACTGGCATGAGCCACCATGCCCAGCCATGGAATTGTCAGTCTTTCTACTTTCAGATATTCTGGTGGGTTTGAGTGACATTTCATTGTGGTTTGTATTTGCATCTCTCTGATAATTAATGATACAGCACATCTTTACACATTTACTTACTATCTCTATATTTTCTTTAGTGCAGTGTCTGTTCAAATATTCTGCCTGTTTTTTAATTTGGTTGTTTGTCTTATTAATGAGTTGTAAGCATTATTTACATATTCTGATAACAAGCTTTACTGAATATACATATTTACATCAAGTCGATGGCTTCCCTTTTTATTTTCTTAACAGTATTTTTTGAAGAGCAAAAAATGTTCATTTTAACAAAGTTCAACTCCTCAATTTTTCTGTTTTAATTTGTGCTTTTTCTGGTCTATTTAAGAGATCTTTGTTTAAATTTCACATGCTCTTGTGAACCCAGGCATATCAAGGTCTCCTAATTGCCAGTGCCTTCCAAAGAACATTACTGTCCATTTCTCCCATCCTCTCCCATTCTCTCAATTCCCTTCTCCTTGGCATGGCTTCGTGCTTTGTGTTTTCTGTCTCTCTATGCTACCTCATTCTTACCATCAAAACACATCTGCCCTCTGCCTCATTCCCTCTCCCAGTTGGTGGACAGCTTGCTAATCTGTTTTAAACAGGGATAACTATTCACGTGCCTCTATTCTTAGTAACTTAGTTACCTTTCCAAGGAGACCTGCAGGTGGTAGCTTCTTACCCCAAGAGAACAGTGTTCATGAAAACATTTTTTCTCAGTCATTACAGCAAATTGCTGGGAACCATTCGGTTCTTCTCCTGATGCTAAAAGTATACCACACCGGTGGATATCTCTGGGTGAGGCCAGAGGCTGTACATGGGAACTGGCAGCAAATTAGTAGAAGGTGTATTGTTGACAAATTGGATTAAAGCTAGTAGCTTGTTGATTGCAGCTAATGGCTGTTGCCCCCTATGGTGCTGGTTGTGTCTCTCAACTTGATTTCATAATCTGAGTGTTGTTTCTAACTCATTGGATGTGCTGGGAACACCTGACCACATTGCCTTTATTGTTGAACAACTTATAGTTTCCAAAACTGTTTTAGGTTCATACCTTTTTTGATTATTTCAAACATACTCAGAAGAGGTATTCTTATTTTCATTCTGTACATGAGGAAAGTGAAAACAAGTGTGGGTTAAATAACTTGCCTGAGGTTGGACAGACAGACCTTGGTAATGTACCACTGACCTTTCCGTCTGCTCCTGATAATGATGTCCCTGAAAGCCAAAATTTATGGTGCATTTACTTTTTGCAGGCACTGTTTTAAGTGTTGTCCATGCTTTATCTTATTTGTATTGGCCAGCTATTGTCTTGATAATTCTGCATTGCAAACCACCCCAGGTCGGTGATTCAAAACAGCAATCATTTATTTTCCAGGTTTAAGTGTGTGCTACAACATGGCAGGGCCAGGCTGGACTTCAGGTCTTATGCTCCAGACTAAAGGTTGAGCTCAAATTTTTCCATGTAGGTTGGTTCTGGGGTTCAAGCTGAAGAAGCAGTAACTACCTGGGGGAAGCTTTGCTCATGACAATGACAAAAGCACAGGAGATAATTTCTAAGCACATCTGTAGCCTCTGCTTATAACACATCTGCTAATATCCCATTAGCTAAACAAGTCACATGGCAAACCCAAAATCAGGGAATGGGGAAATATACCCTGACCCCAGTAGAATGAACTGCCAAGTCACATGGCATGAAAACAAGTAGGGATGAAGAATTAGAGCCAGTAATTCAACCTACCATGCCACTTAATCCCGACAACTCTAGGAGTTAGACACTTTTATTTTTCCTATTTTACTGAAGAGGAAACAGAGGCTGTGTCAAGCAGGTAGTAGTGAGAGGGGGTGGAGTGACACTGAGATGTGCTAACCCCAGACTCCAGCTCTTAACCACTTATCCATTTCCTGATGAAACAGTGCTCTGCAGACAGGAAAATTAAGCAACAGACTTGTCCTCCATGGGCTGTGTGATAGGCATACAGTGTCTACTGTGTCAAGGGCTTTATCCGTGGTCCTGAAATATCCTTTATGCCTAGGCACCATTGTTTCCTTTGGGATGCTTACAACTTCAATCCATCCCTTCTGGAGATTCTAATTCAGGTGAAGAAAGAGAAAGAAAGATATGAACAAAAGTAAGACACATAAATGCATACAGGCTGATGGTTTTCTGAAAAGACTGACTAGGTGAAGATAGGCTGTTGTTTGGACAAACTTTCAAGTGGTAGCAGCTCCCAGGAAAGAAATTGCATGTGAGCATGACGAGAAAATCTGAAGAAGAGTGGAAGCCATGTGTATCCAGTGGCACAGAGCTGTGTGGGTGACCACACAAATAAACAAATCCTTGAGCGCAGGAGGGTGAACCAAGCACCACACAGGCAAATGCGGCATATTGGTGTGCCAGCCTCAGTTAGTTACATAAGTATGCTCAGTGCTTTTCTTTTAATCTTGATGAAATTCATGTGTCATGAAACAAGTGGAACTTTAACTTATGTTCCACTATTCATATGGCTGATTTCATGAGTCTTTGACAGTCGCTTCATGTTTCTGAGCTACAAATCATCCCTCTCCCCATTCAGGGACACTTGGGTGGGAACCACAGGCTCCTTGGTTCTCCTAGTGTAATTCTTAAATGTATGGATATAGCTCTAATCCACTGAATCCCCACTATAGGTATCCATATTTGTCATCACAGGTATATCTGATCAACATCTAGCTGGTCTGAGGTATTTAAGCCCAGGTGTTTCGTAGCATACGCCCTAAGAACTAACCTGTTAAACCGTGTGGTCTAATCATTGAAATGGAAAAAGCCACTTCCTTAAAATGGGGTTCCTGTGGACCTTTCAAGATCATACATTTAAAATCAGGAGGATCCTCAGATACCACATGTGTTACATTGTAAAAATGGTCCTATTTTCTTACCTCTCCTTACACCCTTCATCATGTGACTTTGCAGTACTTTCCCACTCCATCTGTGGGTTTGGCCACGTGGCCTGCTTTGGTCACTGGGCTGTTAGCAAATACGATATAATCAGAGGCTAGAAAAGTGCTTGCCTAATTAGGCTTGACTGCTGTCTTTCATGTCTCTTACCTCTGCTGAAAGGTGAGACTTAGAGAGGAAAGCTTAGTGGCCCAACTGCCCAAGCTGATTCCATTCTAGATCAGCCAACAATCAGCTGTGTACCAGACATATGAGTGACCCCAACCAAGATCGGCAGCATTCTCTAGTTAACCAGCCCAGATGGTGAGCAACAAGCTGTTATTGCTGTATGCACTGAAATTTTGTGATTGTTACACAGCATCATTACAGCAATAGGTAACTGATACACCACCATCCTCAGTTTGAAAACAGGATTCCCCAGAGATCTGTGGAGGTGCCCAAAGGGAGGTAAGTATAGGAGGGAAGGTCTAAGCTTCCAGGTTTGCTTTAACTACAACAGCTCTGATTTCATCTTCACATATAAGTTTCCATGCAGGGTTTCATAAGGCCAAACAATCCCTATTAGTTTGAAATGCTTTGGACAATAAGTAATAGAATATCTGACTCACAGTACTTAATACAATATCTCACTTAACAAGAAGACTGGAGATCAATGGTTCCAGGCCTAATTCAATGATTCAACAATGATACGAATAGCCTAGACCCTTTCTCTTTTATTTCCTTTTCTTCTCTTTACTTTTCCTTATCTGTTTTCTTATTTATTTATTTAATTTTCATTCTGCCATCCTAATGTGATGATCCTTTGAACTCATATTGCCTCATGGCCTCAATAGAGCTGCTACAGCCCCAGGCATCAATGACTACATCTGGAAGAAATGTAGGAATGAAGAAAATGGAAAGGGGTTCTCAGTCAAATTGCCCTTTCAAACCTATCACTTTTAGTCAGAAAGCAAAGTATCTTTTTCAGGACCACTATTTCTGCAGGCTATCTCCTCCATCACTGCAGACTTCTCCTTATACCTTACTGGCCAGAATTGGTCCCATGATCACTGCTAGCTCTAAGGAATACTGAGAAGGAAAAGATGGTAAAGGGGAAAGGGAGAAAGATGAAAAGCTTTAACAAGTCAGGGAGTCAGGATTTAACCCTTAGGGCTGGTCATCAGACAAATCAGTGCTCTGTCAATAATGAACAGGCTGGGAGTGGCTGTGGGGCTAGGTGGGGGACTCTAAAATGTACTGCTCCTTTCAATGAAGTCCTTGGGCTCAACTGTCAGTTATTCAGGGATTGCCTCAGCTTTCAAGGTCATGCCCTTCCTGGGGCAGCCTTTATCGAAGGACTAATTGATATAAAGTAAAAGGTCTGAACACACAGCACAACTTAAGACAACTCCCAAAGAGGCATTCTATGTCTCTAAGGAGTCAGCTGAAACTGTCATTGAGCCTGCATCACAGCTCAACTTCTCTCTCTGGCTGGTTCCACTTCCTTCCCCATCCTTCCACAGGTGTTGATTCAAGGGCACTCCCTAAAAAAAAAAAAAAAAAAAAAAAAAAGTCCTGGACACTACATTCCATCTCAGAGTCCACTTATCAGAAAAATCCAACATGCAACAGGTAGGCAACTGAGAGTGTGCCCTATATTAGCTAATAAAAGTTTGCAATTCACTAGACTAGCCCAGGGAACATCAAATATTTTTATGTAACAGGTAAGATAGCAAATATTTTAGGCTTGTGGCCATAAAGCCTGTCATGACTAATCACCTCTGTCTCTGTAAGACAAAAGCAGCCATAGACAATATGTAAATGAAGGAGCATGGCCATGTGCCATTAAAACTGTAACTACAAAAACAGGCTGCAGTCCACAGGATCTAGTTTGTCAACCCCTGGACTAGCTCAACTTTTCCATTTTACAGTTGAGTACATTGGGCCCCCAGAAAGCAAGAAAGTAACATTTGCTCTTAACAGCTTTTGACAGGGTGCTAGTACAAGCCCCATTTGACAGATGAGAAAACTGTGGCTGAGAGGTGAATAATGTCTTCAGGATCACACAGCTGTGAAAAAAGCAAGACCAGCTCTGGAACCCAGGCCTGGCTGTCTCTGCAGACCAGACTCCACCCTACTGCCCTGCTCTGATGCCATTGGAGGCATGATACCAGGATTTTTACTTCCTTCCTCAGATAAGAATTTGTGTGTAAACAAAACCCCACCACACCTCAGCACATATGCCTTAGTAGTCAGGCCACGATGCAATCCAGGTCAGGCAGTTCCATCCCCAAAAGCATGTGTGAATTGCTGCCCAGGCCAGTGATCACATAGGACCAGCACTCCCTGGAGGGACCATGTGGGACCATGTCGGACCATGTGGGAAGGCACAGCTTGGGACATGAATTTTACTGGAACATAGAAGAAAAAATACATTCAGAGAGGGGAGTGTTATTTTTACATAAGAACAGGCTCAAATATAGCACATTGTCAAATGCAAAACAGCCATGAAGTGTAAGACAAAATAAGGAAATGTTGATATAATTTCCCACCCAGGCTACAAGCTTCTGAGACCCATCTGCCCTGCTAGATGCCTCAGGATACCTGTTCCCCATCGTCCTGCTGGTCTCTTGAGGAGGCAGAGCACAATTAAAAAGGCCAGCTTTGGGGGCAAGCTGGCTGGCCTCAAATCTTGGCTTCATCAACTCACTAACTTCTACTAACTCAAGATATGGCCCTTGGACAAGCCCAGTCAGCATCACCTGGGAGCTGGTTAGAAGTGCAGAATCTCAGGCCCTGCCTCAGATCCTTGGAGTCAGAAACTGCATTTTAAGAAGATCCCTAGGGAACTTGCACACACATTAGTTTGGGAAGTGCAGCTCTAGCCAGCTCCTATGCATTCTTTAAATGCCACCTCCTCTGGGAAGCCATCCTGGCCCCTTTGGCTGGATTAGGTGAGTCTTCACTGAGTAAGTATTACACTTACAGGTGGCTGTCTTTACTTAGCTGGGACCCCAGCTAGATTTTGGCTCCCATGAGAGCAGGGGCCGTGACCACTCCAACTGGCTCATGTTATTAGTGGCTGCCATTTTGATGAACCTATTAAGTGGCGGGCAACTTTCCAGCATGTAATGCTCACATCAAACCTACAGGGCAGAAACCAGCACCATTCCTTTTCACCGTGGAGGAAACTGAGGTTCAGAGGATTAAATGAATTGCTCAAGATAAGCAGGAATGTGACAGGGTCAGGGCTTGAGCCTTTGATCTCAGACCAAAGCCGGTGGGTAGAACCACTTGTCAAACTGTACATAGCAGGTAGGAAGGGAGAGTGGAGGAAAGACACCACCATCTCATGTGCGTCTGTGTAAAACATGGACATGAATACAATAGCGCACAATTTATTCAGCAGGAAGCCAACGCCTTGTGCAGAATGCCCCAGGGTCAGGGAAAGGGTGTGGCTGGGGGTGGTCCAAAGAAGCAGAAAATCTGAAATCTCCAAGAGCCCTTTTTCTCCAGCCCCTCTGTGGTTTACGGTCACCAAGCCAAGCCCCCCTTAATCCAATTATAATGGACTTCTTTATGCTTATCAGCTCTTTACTTGGTTTGTTTAAAACGTGCAAACTACCCAGAGGCCTCTGCATCGCCTGAACCAAAAGGCATCAATAAGACTATTAAGTTAAATACAATTACTTGCAGCTGCTGGAACTTGAGTCTGGTGGAGCAGAGCAGAATTGGGGGAGGAGGAGGCAGGATTTGCTGGAGAGAGAAGAGATCCTTCGACCCCCTCACTTAGCCTGGCTCCTCTCAAGCATTTTCTGAATGTGGGTGGGAGAAGGCAAAGAGAGCCCATTTGCCATATGCTGAACAGTGCAACCTGTACTATATCATCTAATTACCTCAGTAGCTCCACAAGGTGGGCACTATTGGACCCATTTTGCAGATGAAAGAACTGAGGCTCAGAGAAGTCAAGCAACCCTTCCTGAATGTCACACAGCTAGAAAGTGGGAGAGGCAGGATTCGCCCCTCTGCCTGGAATCTTGGAATGTCAGAGATCAAAGAGTCCCGAGAGGCTGTCTGGCCAAGAGTACGGCTCTGGCAACACACCAAGTTGAGTCTCCACATCTGCAAAACATGCACAACCACGCCCACCTCCCAGGTTTTGGGGAGGAGTCAATGAAGTAATGTGAGTCTCAAGAAGAGGACTCAGCGAATAGTAGATGCTTGTTATATGCTAACTTCCGATAATTGCACTGGTGTCAAAACTCATCTCCTTCCCTTTCCCTTTCCATAGTTTTCAGAAGGGAAGGCTGAGATCCAGATAGGAAAACTGACCTCCGCAAGATTGCACAAAGACCCTGGGACAGAGTTAAGTCCCAGGACTTGAGCACAAGTCCTTGCCTCCTGGTCTAGCATCCCATTTCAGACCCTTCATTTTGAAGATGAGGAAACTGAGGTACACAGTGTAGAAACCAATTGCCCAGAGTCACTGGGTTCAGTGTTGAGCACAGTAGTTTAGTAGCCACAGTGTCCTGGGCATGGTTGTCCTTTAGCTGTGTTGCTTGGGCACATGGCTTGACTTCTGTGAGCACCTGGTCCTCCTCTTTAAAAATGAAGCCCATCACTCCTGTCCCAGTGAACCTGTAGAGTGGGATGAGGTCAGGCAGATGAAGCCCTATGTAAGCCAGAAAGTACCATACAGAGACCCATTACAAAGAGCATCACATAGAGGACATTTGGGGAACAGCTTGAGCATCTATTTTCTTAGTCTCCAAAGGCCCCAGATGGGTTATTAATTCCTGGCAATCCTCAGACCCAAGGGACACACAGAGCACAGGAGAGGGGGACAGATGCCCAGGATTCCAGACAACACTAATCCTATTACAAATGCATTAAGAACCTTAGGGAATCACACCTAGCACACCCTTTCCATGGATATTTTCCAGTTCTGTCCCTGGCCAGTCCCCAGGTTCTCAGAAGTCTAGTAAGCAACTCTGCATAAGTGAGCAGAAAAATTGTGTGCAACTGAACAGGAACCTGAGTACAGCAATACCAGGCTGTCCATGGATGAGGTTCTTTGTGTTGCAATGATCAACATCTGGAAGTCAGATGAAGCTGTGTTCAATGCTGTCCTTCGTGTTATCTCACCAGCTGGGCCACCTTGAGCAAGCACTGTCACCTCTCTGAGCCTCCATTTCCTCCTCTGTGAAAGGTGGAATAATTGTTAACAATGATTGAAGAATTTTTGATAATTATCTTAATAATGATCATTTTGGCTTTTTATTCTAGCATTTAAGATCCAAAGCCTGTTGGGAATAGCAGAAAGAATTTTTAAAAATTGTATCTGATGACTCTTCTGGAAATTATGGAAGAACTCGTATAGTTAGGATTTCAAGTACATGATCTTGTCCAATTGGCCCCCAGAGTTCATGTGCATGGGAGGAAAATAGGATCTGTTATATAAGAGAAAGAATGATGGGATATTCTGTTTCTGACATGCAAAATAGAATTGTGCAGCAAGGCTATCAACTGAAGTCAGGCTATTGCCTTGAGGGAGGATTTTCCAGCTTTTATTCTCTTCCTTTGACACATGACAGCTAAGCCAGAAAGGCTTGGCTTCTGGATTCTGCCAGAGAGAGGAACTGACCGCCTTCCATCTATAACTTTGGGACTTGCCATTAGATGACAGGAGAATATTACAAATGGAAATACAGAGAAAAGCTGACCCTTTTCCAGAACCCAGGCTAGTGAAAGAAGAAGAGAAAGGGGATTCAGGAGCAGAAGAGCAGACTGGCCAGTTGCGCTTGCTTGGTTTTCCCTCTCTCCACTTTGTTCCAGGTGCACAGAGGGCAGGAGAGGCTCTCTGGATCACATCCCCACTTCCCTGGCTTTCTTGGGCCCCCTCAGTTTTCACATGACATGGATGTGGGGTTGACAGTCAGCAGGGCAGCCATGGGACAGGGCTGGGTGACCTTCAAGCCACCATGCCCACCCTCCTGGGATACATCATCTCAATCAAAGCTGGATGGAGGGTGCTATGGCTTCATTGTGTCCCCCAAAAGTGTATATGTGGGAAACTTAATCCAACAGTGTTGGGAGGTGGGATCTAAAAAAGGTGATTGGGACATGAGAGTAGAGCTT
Source organism: Nomascus leucogenys (assembly GCF_006542625.1). Lineage (NCBI taxonomy): Eukaryota > Metazoa > Chordata > Mammalia > Primates > Hylobatidae > Nomascus > Nomascus leucogenys. The sequence goes on from NC_044390.1 coordinate 75,402,329, forward strand.
TCATGAATGGATTCATGCCCTTATTGATGGAGCAGATAAGTTATAGAGACAGTGTTATTATAAAGCCAGCCCAGCCCCTGGTGCCTCTCTGTCTTTTGTGTTCACTTCTGCCTTCTGCCCTTCCACCATGGGATGACCCATGCCAGATGCCAATGCCATGCTCTTCAACCTCCTAGCCTCCAGAATCATGAGCTAAATAAATTTTTGTTCATTATGAATTGTCCAGTCTCGGGTATTCTGTTATAGCAACAGAAAAACGACTAAGACAAAGGGTAAGGCAGGGGTGCCTTGAATGACAGGTTTACACATAGAGGAGCCCAAGGGAAGCTTGTTGGCTGAGCCCAGAGTAAGCTCCCTCCATCCATTGTATTCTACCACCTGTGGCATGGCAAGCAGCACAGGGGAGAACAGAGGACCCTAGTTGCTCCTTACTCCTCCATACTCTCCTAGGACCATCAAATCATGCCCACCTTCCATATGCCCAAAGCCTCCCCAGGAGAAAATGGAGGAGGGCAGAGTTTCAGAGAGGATGCGCATGTTTATCCATAGGAGATTTGCCTCAGGAACTTGTAAAACTATCAATAGGACAAATATTTTAAAACTGGATTGTATCAGTTTGCTAGGGCTGCCATATCAAAGTGCCACAAACTGGGTGCCTTAAACAATGGAAATTTATTGTTACAGTTCTGCAGGCTGCAAGTCTGAGATCAAGCTGCTGGCAGGACTGGTTCCTTCTGAGAACTATAAGAGATCTGTCCCAGACCTCTCTCCTTGAGTTGTAAGTGGCCATCTTCTCTCTGTGTCTTGTGATACCATCTTCTCTCTGTACGTGTCTGTGCCCAAAATATCCTCTTCTTATAAAAATATCGGTCATAGTGGAATCAGGACTCACCTCAATGACCTAATTTTAAGTTGATTCCTTCTATAAAGACCCTATCTCCAAAGAAAGTCACACTGTGATGTATTGAGAGTTAGGCTATTAACATGTAAACTGGGAGACGGGATACAATTCAACTCATAACAGGGGTATATCTTAATTTTTTAAACTTTCTTTCTTTTTTTTTTTTTTTTTGCCAACATAGGGTGTGTGTCAGAGAGGGAAGAGAAGACCAGATCAGCTACAGACAAATAAAATACATTTTCTTCACACAACCAAATAGAAGCAAGCATTAAACATGCAACCCCAATACATAATTTAGGCAGATTTGTGCAGCCTCCTGAATCAATGGCCTGGATTAGATATGGCCCCCCAGAGATAACAAAGCAAATGCAAGCTTGTAGCTCCAGTTTTTGAAAGAAAAAAAAGAATAAAACATTACAGCAGTGAGAGCTAGCAATTTCTTTTTTTTTTTCTTTTTTCTTTTTTTCTTTCTTTCTTTCTTTTTTTTTTGAGGGGGGGAGACAATGTCTCACTATATTGCCCAGGCTGGTCTGAAACTCCTGGGCTCAAGTGATCCTCCCACCTTGGCCTCCCATAGAGCTAGCAACTTTTTAATCACATAGTTTTCCAGACCATGTGATAAACTTTATAAATGGACTATTTTGCAGAATCCTCATGCAACCCTGCGAAATGTTTGTATTACACTCCCAATCTTACAAATGGGAAAACTGAGGTTCAAAGAGGGAGAATTATTTATCCAATTATAATGGCTTGATTCCAGAGCCTGTGCATGTGATCACTGCCTGCCTACCATCCCCTCTTTTCCAAGCTGGCTGACCTCTTCTTAAAGGTTCCAGAGAGCTCTTCCCTCTGCTCTAAGAGGGAGGCAGGGACCCAGAGGTCGCGCTAGTGTGCAGAAAGCCTGGGTTAGTTAAATCTGCTGGCTTCCTAGGGCTTAAGCATGGGGCCTCAGAAACTCAGCTGTACTGGAGGAAGAACCCATCAAGGAATTACTAAAACAACAATAAAAAGGAACTAACCTAAGTGTCCATCAGTAGGGGATTGGTCAGATAAATTGCAAAACTTCTACTATGTCTACTAGGCAATCACTTGAATAACCAAACCTGCATAGAGGAACATTTAGTGAACTGATTTTTTTAAAAAATTTTATTATTATTATACTTTAAGTTTTAGGGTACATGTGCACAACGTGCAGGTTTGTTACGTATGTATACATGTGCCATGTCAGTGTGCTGCACCCATTAACTCGTCATTTAGCATTAGGTATATCTCCTAATGCTATCCCTCCCCCTCCCCCCACCCCACAACAGTCCCTGGTGTGTGATGTTCCCCTTCCTGTGTCCATGTGTTCTCATTGTTCAATTCCTACCTATGAGTGAGAACATGCGGTGTTTGGTTTTTTGTCCTTGCGATAGTTTGCTGAGAATGATGTTTTCCAGCTTCATCCATGTCCCTACAAAGGACATGAACTCATCATTTTTTATGGCTGCATAGTATTCCATGGTGTATATGTGCCACATTTTCTTAATCCAGTCTATCATTGTTGGACATTTGGGTTGGTTCCAAGTCTTTGCTATTGTGAACAGTGCTGCAATAAACATACGTGTGCATGTGTCTTTATAGAAGCATGATTTATAATCCTTTGGGTATATACCCAGCAATGGGATGGCTGGGTCAAATGGTATTTCTAGTTCTAGATCCCTGAGGAATTGCCACACTGACTTCCACAATGGTTGAATTAGTTTACAGTCCCACCAACAGTGTAAAAGTGTTCCTATTTCTCCACATCCTCTCCAGCACCTGTTGTTTCCTGACTTTTTAATGATCGCCATTCTAACTGGTGTGAGATGGTATCTCATTGTGGTTTTGATTTGCATTTCCCTGATGGCCAGTGATGATGAGCATTTTTTCATGTGTTTTTTGGCTGCATAAATGTCTTCTCTTGAGAAGTGTCTGTTCATAAATAAAAATGTTATAGAACAGAGTATCTTTTTTACTAGATAGATATTAAAAGATACAGACATATAAATTAGACTTTAGATTATAAACTAAAATTATAATAGTACTTATTCCTGGGTTCACAGGTAGTTTTCCTTTAATCAATCTTCCTTTCTTTCACTATCTCTTTCTTTCTTACCCTTTCTTTCTTTCTCTTTATTTTCCTTCCTTCCTTCCTCCTCTCTTTCTTTCTTTCCTTTTCTTTTCTTTCACTTTTTCCTTTCTTTCTTTCTTACCCTTTCTTTCTCTTTCTCTTCCTTCATTCCTCCCTCCCTTCCTTCTTTCTTTCACTTTCTCTTTCTTTTCTTTTCTTTCTTTCCCTTCCTTTCTTTCTCTCTCTCTCTTTCTCTTCCTTCCTTCCTTCCTCCCTCCCTCCTTTCTTTCTTTCTTTCTCTTTCTTTCTCTCTGACTTTCTTTTTCTTTTTGCTGGTTTATATATACTAAATTTTTTGCCAACTATGGTGAGCTAATATAAAAAAAGAGAAAAATTATTACTCTCAAGGGATAAGGCATTCTGATTTTCTGAGAAATAAGTTCTTACTTTTTAGGAGAGCCCACCGCATCAAACACCATAATTTTGCTCAGATCCAATAATTTATGTTTTCTCCTAACAAAAATGTGAATCTCTGGCCTGAACAGGTTGGTCATTATTTTTTAAAGTGTCTCCTGTCTCTTCTGTAGGAGACACCACTCAGTGCCTATCCCTAACCTATTTCCCTTCCTCCATGTAAATGAAACCCTGATCTTGTCTGAATGTCCACTTCTTTGTCCTGTGTCCCCTGGGCGGATCCTGACTGGTCTAAGCCAATCTTCTTTCTGTATCAGTGATTGGTTTAGCAGTAGCCATGTGACCCAGTTCTGGCCAAAGAGGTGTGAGGGGAGTTCTGTTAGGGGTTGGGCGGGGGCAGATTCTCTTGCAACATTCCGACATAATCAATGGCTCTTCTACTTGATGCCATGGGCAGCTGCAACATCTGATACTGTGAATGCCATCTTTTGACCAGGAGATATGTCATTTTGAGGACAAAGCCAATCCTCTGAAGATGACAGAGCAAACAGAAGGAAACACTCTGGGTTCTTGATGCTAATATTCAGCTGCTGAGTTCTCAACCTTCAGGCATTCTTAGTATGCAAATGAATGCACTTTTCCTATAGATTCTACCATTTTGAATGAGGTCTCTGTTACTTGTAGTCCAATGCATTCTAACTGATATAATCTTATTTCTTTCAAACTTTGCTTGGTTTATTTCAAACTGCGATTCCTAAGATAAATGTTAAATAGCATAGGGTATCAAGACTTTTATTCATGTAATGTATATTCCTAGCCTTTAAAGATATATTGATTTTCTGTTTCTGTGCTTCTCAAGTTTACAGGGATTGATGTGTCTGAACCAAAATGTGAGAAGATGACTGAGCAGTTGAATGAAATGGAGGATCACATCGTGGAGTGGGAAACAGGAGCCGGGCATGGACACGTCCAAGTTTTTAGCCATGTCTCACTGCTAACGTATTGTGAGACTAATTTTTCATCAGAGATCCTGGGATGGGCTTGACAATACTGACTATAGGGCTTTTTATCTCTGACATGTTAAGATTGAACCAGCTGTTTCCATACATCTATCTATATCCGTGAGGATTCTGTGGCCAGAAGACCGAGATGAGGTTTATAAAAGGATGGTATGCCCAAGGAATTCAGGAATCAGAAAGTGATGACATTTCAGATTCTAATAAACTGCAAAACCAATCATCCCTATGGGGAGAATGGAAGAAGCTAGGGAGTCTCCACGCATTCCCTGTTTCTTTATCTTTTAACCTGCCTCGGTTCCTGCAATTTCACCTTTAGCATGCCATTCACTTGGGTTAAGCAGCATCATCTTTTACTGCTTTTTCAAAGGAGGGAAATACTATTGGATTAGATCACTTTTCTGTTTTGAGAATTCAGGGATGGGGGAGCAGTTACTGACAGGTGCATCATAAAACCCAGAATCAATCTCGACTCAGCAATCCCTAGCCAAAATGAGTCTTCTCTAACTCCTGACAAGTTCAAGCCTTTATAACATGAAGTCTTTCCCTTTGTTCTGTCCTAATTCCTCTGTATCTAATTTATTTAACTCAGGAAGGATATGTAGTAAAAGAGTATAAACCATACAGTTATACAGCCATGGGTTCAAATCCCAGCTCTGCTGCATGCCAATACATTGTAAGATTCATGAAGGTCAGGATGGCATCTGCAGCTGTATCCCCAGAGCCTAGCACATTGCCTGCCATATAGTAAATTCTCAATACAAATCAATGGGTAGATTCTGTGTGGTTCTGGGAAGCTTACTTGTTCTCACTGAACTTCACTTCTTTGTTTCTTTCTTTTTTTTTTTTTTTTTTTAACTTTCATGCAAAATCTTTATTTGGAACACGTGTGTTACTGAGCAGGCCAGCCGCCATCCTGAAATAGCAAGGGTATTTACATTGTGCAGAGAAACATAACAGCTCCTTGAAGACATTCATCTGTGCTTGGCTGGTATTTTATTTGGTACTTTGCTCTGCTTCTCTCTTCCCTGTGCTCATTATTCTTCATGCACCCTCACCCCTTACCACCTTAAGGCATCCTGTACCGCCTGACCTGCGGGCAATGACCGAAGCCAACAATCAGCCACTACTAATTGTGTCTTTCTGGGACCCATTCTACCTGCCTTAGGTATTAATGGTGCCTAAAGAAAGAATAAACAGATGAAAGTTTCTGTAGTTAGCTGGCCATGGTGGTGCACACCTGTAGTCCCAGCTACTTAGGAGGTTGAGGTGGGGACAGCACTTGAGCCCAGGAGCTCGAGGCTGCAGTGAGCCATGATCCCACCACTGCTCTCCAGCCTGGGCTATAGAGCCATACCCTGTTTCAAGGGGAAAAAAGTTTCTTTGGCATTGCCAAGCCTTGTCTTCACCAAATTTTAGAAGTTCTTTTTTTTTAATTTAGTATTTCATTTTATTCTTCTACATATAAAATCAAATGGTCACTGGATTAGTAAATTTGAAAACTTTCTGTGTGTATTGACCGTAATCTTAAGTACTATATCCTTGAAACATGGTATAAATTTTTGATTAAAAGTAATTCACTCTGATTTTTTAAAAAAATCTACTTGTCAGCCAGGCGTGGTGGCTCACACTTGTAATCCCAGCACTTTGGGAGGCCGAAGTGGATGGATCATGAGGTCAAGCATTCGAGACCAGCCTGGCCAACATAGTGAAACCCCATCTCTACTAAAAATACAAAAAATTAGCCGGGCATGGTGGTGGGTGCCTGTAATCCCAGCTACTCAGGAGGCTAAGGCAGGAGAATCGCTTGAACCTGGGAGGCAGAGGTTGCAGTGAGCCAAGATTGTGCCACTGCACTCCAGCCCGGACAATAGTGTGAGACTCTGTCTCAAAAAAAAAAAAATCTACTTGTCAGGAGCTCATTGGTTTGCTAGTGTCCACTGCTCAGCCGGAGATAGTGGTGAATGGCCTGTCTGCATTTCTTGAAAGATTTCCATTCTGCTGCTCAACACAGGTTTTCTGCCTTCTTTAGAGACTGAGGTCCATCCTACGGTTTTCCTGATTCTGGAGAACGGCCTGCAGCCTCCCACTTAGGGCTTGACTGTGCTCATCTAGTCCATCCCAGGGCTGCAAGTGACGTCCCTGGTGGCCCACAAAGGTGACCCAGCAGTGCCTAAACTTCCAGAGGTCATGATGGAGATGTGGGTCCCAGCCCTCTGCAGCGTGCACTGCCCCTCATATCCTGGGAGATAATTATAGATGTGGGCAGCGAAGATGTGCAGGCTCACACGTCTGTTCTCCCAATGAAATGTAGCCGCTTGCTGGGCACAGCTGAAGCAGGGACTCCAGGAGATGAACCAGGTGACCCTGTAGCACTGAGCCCAGTCCAGCTTCCAAAAGGAAATCAGGTACAGGAAGCACTGCTCTGCATGGAAATCTTAATAGCAACTGAGATTATTCAAAGCCTGGTTGGGAGGATGCCCTTGTGCTGGTCCAGAGGGACCAAGGTGTCATTGTTTTGGCACTCCACCTTGTAGCCCAGGTAAGTCTGGTGCTGCCCAGAGACTGAAGGGTCATTGGTAAAGCTGTAAGTGAATGTGCCTGGATCTACCAGGTGTCTGAGAATCTCCCCCAGCATGCTGTGCAGTAATGCATAATTTGTATTCAGTTGCTTCCAAGGATCAAATAGCATTCTTTGGTTGTACACAAATTTGTCCCAACAGTGTTGAAATTCATCATAGTTCATGATATTCATGCTGGCATGTGGACTGTTTTTTCTGACACCGTCTGTGAAGCTCCTCTTGGTAATCTGGTTCCCAGAAGTAGTAGAGGTGGGCAACAAAGATGGTCAGGGTGACCTTGCCATCCTTGGCCAGGAACTCTGCCACATTCCCTGCATATTCTGGGCAGGGACTCCAGGACATGTACCAGATGACCAGGTAGTCCTGGTCATGATGCAGCCTCTAGTTGCAGAACCAATCTACGAATCTCATCTCTAGGTGGTGTTCAGGCTTGGAATAGACCTGGCCTCCAAAGATCCTTGCGTCCAAAGGTGGCTTTGAGGGGTCCTTCTTTGTTTTCATTTTGTAGCACAGCCAGGTGGTGTTCCAACCTGAGAGGATGGGTCTGTTTTCAAAGTTGTAGTAGAATGTGCCTGGATACATCCCCTCCATCAGGTTTCTGATCTGAGGCTTCATGCGCAGCCTTCTTGGCAGGCTTGCCCTGACCATGATCTTTGTCTGAAATTTGTTCCCCGTTCTTACCTCTAAGATGTTTCTGCTTAGCTTCTCTGACAGTGAGGGCTCGAATTTCAGCTGACCCAGCATTTCTTCGTTTCTGAAGACAAGGTGGTTTTACCATTTAAGCTCCTGACAAGGATGAAATAGGTTGACCAATGTGGAGTTCCCTCTGGCTGCCTGTCACCATCCCTAAAATCCCATCACAAGTCAATCCTTCCCAGTAAGGCACTGGTGCCCAGGCAGTGGGCTAGGCATTGTAAACTGCCTGCCATCAACCAGGCTATCATCTGCCACCAGGCAAGGCTGAGAGCCTCCATTCCACCTCCCTGTATGTGCTCTTGCTCCACAACCACAGTCCCAACATCTGGAGGCAAACTGGAGACTTGTTCAGTCATCCAGTTGTTGCTCTGAAGGTGGCAAACATCTGCATAGTGGAAACCAGGGCAAAGATACCCTGGATCTGCCTCTTTCTGTGTTAGGCGTCTGGGCCCCATGGGACCCCCAGGTATTTGGCTGTGCGTTGGTGTCTTAGCGTCATCCAGTGTCCAGCACAGACCTTAACGCCCAGTTGATTATGATTTCTAACTGAAGGGATAAACACAGGAAGTTTGTGGTCACAGTGGTACCAGCCAAACCCTTAACAGAACCCTGGTCCGGAAAAGAACTACAAAACAATATGAGGAGGAGGGAGGCATCTGGTTCCTTTATTTTCTGGCTGTAATAAATCAGACAACAGGGAAAAGAAAAGGCCAAGGGAGGTGGAAGCACTTAATGGAAACCTCCTTTGTCTGTGATTACTCTTATTTTTTTTTTTTTCTGAGACAGGGTCTCACTCTGCTGCCCAGGCTGGAGTGCAGTAGTGTGATCTTGGCTCACTACAACTTATGCCTCCCAAGTTCAAGTGATTCTTGTGTCTCAGCCTCCTGAGTAGCTGGGATTACAGGCATGTGTCACCATGCTCAGCCAATTTTTTTGTATTTTTAATAGAGACGGGGTTTCTCCATGTTGACCAGGCTGCTCTCAAACTCCTGGCCTCAAGTGATCTGCCCGTCTCAGCCTCCCAAAGTATGGGGATTGCAGGCTTGAGCCACCGCGCCCAGCCTGTGATTACTCTTAATGGCACAAGTAAAGAACTGTGGCTCCTCCACTTCTAAACTAAGTGACCTGCAACCTCAGTTTCCATGTTGGTGAAATGAGGAAAAATCCCACCCTCCCCAAGTTTCATTAAGATAGGAAAAAAGTGTGAAAATACTTTGGAAATGGTGTATTATAAAAGTGATTGTCATGAAACTCAATGATGATGATGATGGCAAAAATAATGTCAGCTTATGGCTATGTCTTCATTCATTCCACCAGAAGTTATGAGCAGCTTTTCTGGGCTAAGCACTGCTGGGGATACAATAAGATGGCCAAAGTCCCTGCCATCTTGTTGCATCCAAGTAGGGGCCAGACTTAAGGCCACTAAATACACACATAATAACATGATTTCAGATGGCAGTAACTAATGTAAAGAAAACACTAATACAAAATAGGAATCTGATAGGCAGCGAGTAGGGATGGAGGCTACCTTAGCATGGCCTGTCTGAGGAGATGGCATTTGGACTGAGACCAGAAGGAGGCGGACGAATCAGTCATGCAAAGGGAAGAGGCAATTGGGCCCAGGAACAGCAGGAATAGCAAGTGCAAGGGCCTGAGGTGGGGCCAATCTTGGGTGTATTGTTGCTGTTGATCTGTTTGTTTCGTTTTGCTTGTGAGAGGCAGAAAGGATCACCTAGCTGGAAAGCAGCATGAGATGAACTTAGGGAAGGAGGCAGTAGCTGATCACATAGGGGTTTTGATGCCATAGTAAGGGCTCTGGATTACTGTATTCTGTGATAAAAGCTCACTCTGGCTGCTTCCTACAGTGTGGGTTGAGGGAGCAAAGACAGAAGTGGGGAGGCCAGCAAGGAAGCCGATGCATGGTCAGATGAAAGAGCCTGGCACCTGCTAAACACTAAAGTGCAGCAATCTCACTGAATCCTCAGAGCAACCCTGAGAGCTGCAAACCTTTATCAGGCCCTTTGTCATACAGAGGAGAAAACTGAGCCTTCGGAGGCATTGAATAGCTTGCCCAAGCTCACAGAGCCTAACTCTAACCCTGCCCTTAGCTGACATAAATAGCAGAGCTTGGATTCGAGCCCTCACAGTCTGATTCCTGAGCCTACCTGACCCCGTGTCATAAACATCAAAGGCCCTTTGAGTCAGGTGGTGAGGCTGGGGAGGCCCCCAGGAGGGCTTAGTCCTTCCTGAGACTCTACCTCTTTGGATGGATGCTGCAGGAGCCACTGCCCTCTAAAATGCTCTCTTGAATCAAGGACAAACCCTCAGACCTGGTCCTGTCCTGCCACTACCTGTCCTGGGTACCAGTGGAGGTGGGAACTCATTTCTGCAGACATCATGAATTATTTTATTTTTATGAAGACTTTTGCTGAGGCATAATTTACTACAGTGAAGTGCGCGTTCATCTTCAATGTATAGATAATTGGGTTTTTACAGATGAACCCCCACTCCCCACCCCTTACCCCGTGTAACCACTATCTAGGTCAAGATGGGGAGCATCCCTCACTCATATTCAGGACAATATTTCAGAATAACATTTATGCCCCCAAACAAAGCATGTCTGCCCTACAGCAGTTTTTGCCAAGATCTCCTGCCTCCCCTTCAGCCAGGACTCTGCTGGAAACTCCTCAGGGGAGCCCAGACCCTGGGCGGAAATTCTTTACAGCAGATTAGCACCAAAGTGCTTGTCAATAAACTAAGAAGTGAAGCAGGGTGGCTTGGTGAATGCTCAGGTCTATGGGGTGATGGTGTTTTAAGAGTGACTCAGGTGAGCATTTTCACACACTTCTCATCTCCCAGCAGTCAGTGAGGCAGGTGGTCTCCATCTTATTTGCAAAGAGGTCTCAGTTTCACCATCTGTGAAATGGGGGAACGGGAAGGGACAAACTTGAGGAAGTAGTCCTTTCCAAACTCAAAAACCCTAAGATTCTCAGGGTTGTGTGAAAGTGACAAGCCCATTCAAATGCAATTTCCTCCTCTCAAGGAAAAAGCAATTCCTCAGACTCCCCCACTCCCACATCCTCAAAATTTGACATGGGAAAGAGAATATGTTCTTGTCCTCTTCTCTCCAGGGAAGGGTCTCTACAGAGGACATTCTGCATTTGCACATTTCTGGGGAAAACAGCAGGAGCTTTCAAGATAAACATACTGAGATTTGAATCCCAGCTCTGTCACTTACCAGCTGTGTGGCATCGGGCAAAGTCACTTCACCTTTGTGAACCTCAATCTCTTCACTTGTGTATGGAGATAGCAATACCCCTACCACGGGATCCTTGTTGCAAGGATTCAGTGAGATAATGAAACTGAAGAGCTTGCCCAAAACTTAGACAAGGCTCAATTAATATTTGCTATTATTACTGCTGTTGTTGTTTCTGCATCTTTGAGCACAAGGGAAGTGGGAAGTGTTGTATAGACCTGTGCTTCTTCCTCCGTTACCAACTCTCATCTTGCCCCCACCTGTCTATTGACTAGATAGCTAGAGCAGTAGCTGCCTGACTTGTCTGGGGGTATCCCCATATCCCAGGGGGAGAGACTTCTGGAAGATTCCCCAGGACAGAACTCAGGTGACCTCCAAGGTTAAACCCCAAGTCCAACTGCTTGGCACCTCATCTGTATAAAGTCCCCACAGCACAACCTGCAAGTGCAGCATTGAGATGCCTCTGTTCCGCTTAGGTTAATATATGTATTATTTATAGGGCTTTATTATGTGTTCAGAGGGCTCCCCTGAGAAACATAATTGTGCATTGGGAGGTACATTTGAATAGTATTTACAATTAATTTCAGACAATAAACCAATGCACCGAGGCCTCTGTGTAGCAGAAATGGGCCCTGGGTTGGTTTCCCACTAACCACTCCCCTGAGAAAGCTTGGGTAGCTTTTAAATGTCTTTCCAATAGTCCATTTCTCTCCAGCATCGCCTCTGTTTCCCCAGTCCAGATTCCACCAAGGCTCATCTGAGGCTGCAGTAGCCTTCAGGCTTCTCACCCTGCCCCTCTCCAATCTGTCCTCCCCAGAGCAGCTAGGGGCACTGTTCCAGCATGCAGATCTGAGCATGGCACTCCCCTGCACATGGCTGCCCCATCTCAGGGTGAAGGTCTTCCCCACTGCCTGGCCCTTCCACTCCACCCCCACCTGGTCTCACTCATCCTACACCGTCCTTGCAGCCAGCTCCCCACCCCCTCCGCTTCCTGTCACTGAGAGCACTGCTCCCTCCTGCATCAATGCCACTGCCCCTGCTGTCCTCTCCACCTGGAGCACCCTGTTCCTGCACCTCCCTACCACATCCATGCCCACCCATCTTCCACATGTCAGCTCAAGTGTTCCCTCCCCAAGGAAGTTTCCTTAGTCTTTGGACAGGATCGGATCCCTCTATAAAGTGTGTGTAGGCCTGGTACCATGGCTCACGCCTGTAATCCCAGCACTTTGGACATCTGAGGCAGGAGGATCACTTGAGCCCAGGAATTCAAGACCAGCCTGGGCAACATGGAGAAACCCTGTCTCTACAAAAAATAAAATAAAATAAAAAATACAAAAATTAGCTGGGTGTGATGGCGTGTGCTTGAGGTTCCAGCTACTCCGGAGGCTGAGATGGGAGATCACCTGAGCCCAGGGAGGTCAAGGCTAAAGTGAGCTGTGATCGTGCCATAGCATTTCAGCCTGGGCAACAGAGTGAGACTCTCTCTATACACGTATGTGTGTGTCCGTGTGTGTGTGTAACATTTCCTGGGGTTGTTTTCCACTGGGGGAAGTGTATAATTTTGATTATTGGCTGTCTCTCTCATAAGTCAATGAATGAGCTCAGGAGGACAGAGACTGGGTACGTCTTGATCATCTCTCTGTATGTAGTGCCTACCACAGAATTAGCCAAAGAGTAGGTGTTAAATACATTTTAATGGAATGGATGAATGGGTGGATAGATAGATGGTTACGTAAGTGAATGGGTGAGTGGATGGATAGCTAGGAGAATGTCGAGATGAATGGCTGGGTGAATGGCTGTTGGAGTCAGTGGGTAAGTGGGTGGATGAGTGGATGTTGGGGTGGATGGGTGAGCTCATCTTGGGATAATGGGTGGGTGGATGGGTGAATGGATCTTGGGGTGAATGAGTGGGTGAATGGGTGGGTGGATGTTGTGGGTGGGTATTAAAGTGAATGGATGGTGGATGTGTGAGTGGATATTGGGGTGAATAGATGGGTGGATAGGTGGGTGGATCTTGGGGTGAATGAGTGGGTGAATGGGTGGGTGGATGGGTGGGTGGATCTTGGGGTGAATGGGTGGATGGGTAGATCTTGGAGTAAATGGATGGGTGGATAGGTGGGTGGATGTTAGGGTGAATGGGTTGGTGAAAAGATGAATGGATGAATGTGTCACAGGAGCATCTGTCCTTGGGCCACCTGATGCAGTGCCAAAGAGTATAGACCTGGCCATAAGGGGGCCTGGCTTTTGTCCCTTATCTGCTATATTATCTTGGGTGAGTAACTACCTCTTTCACATCCTCAGTTGCTAGAAAAGTAAAATAAGTGAAAAGAATTTTTTTCAAAATGCAAATTTCTTGGAGCTCAAAGGTTTGGGAATGGCAGGTTGGGGACTTCAGGGCTTCTCCTGCTGCCCACAACATAGCTCTGTGACTTTGCACTGGCCGCCTCACCTCTCTGAGCCTCAGCTGCTGTTCTGTAAAGTAAGTGGGGAAGGCAAAAGGGAGGTGATGGCAGGAACCTCCAGAACTGAGCCACACACTCTTGCTTCAGTCTCTTTATTCGAGAGAAACTTTGTCCTCAAAGGGAGGAAGTAAGCAGACCCCCTGCTGAATTATTTCACAGTGGAAATAATAGATTCCTCTCTGGTCCTAGATACCACCCCCAGCAGCAATTTTCCAAACCCAGGATTTGGTAACCGTGGACCTAGGGCATCCCAGCCCCAGCAAGAGCATAACACGTTAGGGAGGAATGAGAGAGGGAGGCAGGGCAGGAGTTGAGGAATCACTGACCACTTCCATCCAAACCAAACACCACCTCGTTTTGCAGAGTCCTCAAGGGAAGCTCTCAAAACCTCAGTTCCCTCATCGTGAAATGGGAAACATCTGGGCAAGATGAGTTTGAAGGTCCCTTATGGTTTTCACGATTGGATTCTATCTTCTCCCACCCATCCAGGCTCTCAATCCCACTAGAGCTGACTCTGGGGTCAAATTTGAGCCAATCCCCTCCCTTTGTCAGTGCCCAGTTTCCTCACCCCTTCTGAACCTTGCTGCCAGAATCTCTATGCCTCTTCTCTGGAGAAGGACCCCGGGAACCTGCAGGGCTCTGTGTGCCCTGGGAATTATCTAAGGCTGGCAAAGGCATCCCAGTGCCTGAGGCCCTTCCTTCGTGTTCTTGCTCTTCCCTGCTCCCTGTCCTTGCTGGCTCAAGGGTCAGCTGGAGATGGTTCTGAAATCCAATTCCTCCCGCTCTTTGGACTTCCATTCCTCTCCCCTTCTGTCTTCTTTCTTTCTTCCTCGTCCTCCTTTTCCTTCTTCTTCTCCCCGCCCTCTCCTTCCAAGGGCTGAAGAATTTGGGCATTCAGGCAGCTGACCTGACTCAAAGCCCAGCCCCATACCTCGCTAGCTGTGCAACTCTGAACTAGTGAAGTCTGTTCTTGAAACAGAAACTCACTTTCTGCACACCCCCACCCCCACCTTGCTATGATGGTCCCCTTCTGCCAGGGCCAATTTGAGGTTTCAGTGTTTGTGCCTGAACCATCGTAGGTGCTTCATGAATGCCAGATCCCTTTCCTTCATCATCATGCTCTGGGACCTTTCTGTCCCCTCTCGTGTCCCTCCCCTATCCTCAAACACTGTCTTCTTTTCTTTTCCCTCTACCTCTTGTCCTCACGATCCCTCAACCCCCCAACCCCACCCAGGAGGCAGGGCTAAGTAAGGCCCCATCACTGAGTCCTGGGCCCAGAGAGAAGGCTCTGGGCACTAAGTGTGTTAGTTGCCTGTGCAGCAATGCAGGTGAGCACACTTTGCACACTGCAGGGACGATATATGCATGACCCATGGAGATGTTCACATGAAGCTGTGGGGACAAGACTGTATGGGATGTTAAGGCTGCATTTAAGTACTTGACAGGAACCTAAGTCAGAACAGGAAGACCCACAGAGTAGCCAGAAAGAGGGAGGCCAGACTCTAAGGAGGAAAACAGCCAGTTTGAATTGTGCTCCTGTTTATCAGCTTTTCCAATGACAACATGAATTCTTGGCTCCCCCAGCCTGGCCTGGACTGCCAGAAGCCCAGGAAAAGCAGCATCCTACAAGCCAGGAGGGCCAAGTCGCTGACGACTGCTGCTGTGACCTGGGACAGGTCCCATTCCGTCTCATGCCTCAGTAAATGTGGGAAGAGGGGAGATGGGGGCCACTGAGCAATATTTAAAGCTCCCTTTTTGCTCTCAAACCGTCTATGTTCAAACTCTTTAAAGCATTCAGAGGCTCCAGCTTGGGGTCAATTCAGAGCTGCCTTGTCATAAGCATTAAGGCACAATAAGGGAAGGAACAGTTTGTCTCTTAATGAAGTGTGATTCCAAACAGCCCGTGGCCTCGGGAACTCGCCCAGCGCGGGGTAGACATTGCATCTGTTCGCTGCATCTTGTTGGAGAATCAGCTTAACAATGAAGGGACTTGGAAGAGAACAGAATGTGGACACTTAGGAGCCAAAGGGCCTCAGGCCCACAAGGGTCTGCCTCCTGCCAGCCTTCCCTCCCCATTGCCTTGATCTCTGGAGACACAGGAGGTGGGAGCCATGGTAGGAGGCTGTTAATGGCTGTTGAGGGAGCTGGAAGCCAAGTGCATTTTCTCTGCCATGTTGCATCATTTTTGAAAACTATTTGCAAAGTTTCTTAAAGGCCATTAAGATGTTCATATTCATTTGCAGAAGAATCAATATTTATGGCAAAAATCTCCAAACTTTTTAGGTCTTTCCCGACTCTGCAGCCTCATTTGGGCCAGGCAAACTGAAGTTCAAATCCAAGCTCTGGCAGAGACTAGCTGGGTACCTTTGGGCGAGTTACTTAACCTCTCGAAGCCTCGGATTCCTCCTATGTAAAAGGGAAGTTATAACCATACCTAACTCAGGGTTGCTGTAATGATTAAATGAGAAAACATATGTAAAGTGCATAATATAAAAAGTGCTAAATAAATGTAGGCTATCAATATACTGGAATAATCTCCACAGATAAATTCCAAATAGAAGAACAGAGTTTCTGGAGCCAGACAGAGCCAGGTTCAGATCTTAACTCTGCCACTGATTAGCTGTGTGATGTTGGGCAAGTTACTTTCCCCCTCTGGGCCTCAGCTATGTCATTTGTAAATGGGGCAATGACCCTCTGTGGCCAGAGGGACGTGTCAGTATTAGATGAGAAAAGCCATGCCAGGCACCTGTATCCAGGAGGTATTTGGTGTCTGCAGCTCGGAAACACAGTTCAAGGAGTCCAGCTCCAGACTCTATCTCAAGTGACTGAGTCCTCAGACATACTCTTCTTCCCAGGGGACTCTCCGGAGTTGCTTCCCAAAGCTGCATTTTGGACCCGTCTCCAAAGGCATTGAGGAAATTAACCAGAATGAGAAGCCCCACCACCAGTGTTTTATTCCAAGCACCTCCAGCCAGAGCTGAGTGGATTAGGAAAGGCAGAAAAAAATCCCTGTGATGGGGTGAGGTCTGCTGGTGAAGATGCCTGCCACAACCCCACCCCCAGGTAAGAAGGACAAGGTGAGATCAGGGGCTGGCACCACCCTGACCCCCCGAATAGCTCCAGCCTAAAGCACCATCAGCCTGCGATGTTCTAGGGTGAGCTGCTCCATGGCTGCATCCTTTAAAGGTTCTTTTCTCCTTTCTCATTCCTTTGCCAAATCTCAAGTCCTCGTTGCATCCCTCACTTGTCTTGCCCTTGCAGAGAGCCCACAGGACCTCTCAGGACCATTTCTCTGTCTTCCTAGCTGATCCGAAAGCCAAATTCATGGCCTATGGAGTTCATGGGCTGATATGTCACCTTCCTCTCCCAGATCACCTATGCATTTCCACATACTTTAACACAGAGCAGTGACTTGAAGGTAGGGTTTTCTGGCCAGCTACTGATAATAGATATACAAGGGCCAAGTGTGATCTGCATCACACTGGGTTTGCTCTGACCCCCTCACTGCTCACACCAGGAATGGACCTTGGAGAGTGTCATTTCTGGGGCACACACAATAGGCAGCTTAATCCCACCACCCTGTGCCAATCCCAGTTCATGGCAATGCTTTTGAGAATTCTTCCTTTTTTGCTTTGAGTCAGTCAAGGCTGGCCTCCCAAGAAGCATAAATTGCTAGTCCAAGGCTGTGTGGAACACAGCATATTCTGTCCACTAGGAGAAAGGGGTTCCAGGCCCTAGATTCCCAGCATAAAACACTGTTCATCCCATGCAAAATGCAGTGGAAGTTGGTGGATGCTAAAGAGGTTCTTGCCTTGATCTTCAGAAGATATATCCTTGGGTGTCCCTGGGTTGAGAGAGTCCATTGATGGGTTCCACAGTGAGGCTCAAAGCATGCTGGTCTCCCTCTCATTCATCGAAGTCCTCTCATTCATTGATGACATCTTGGTAAAGCTTCTATGGCTGGGGTAGGAAGAGTGGCCTGTGTCTTCACTTAGAGCATTGACCAGGCGGGAGAAGAGGGCCACCTTGAACTTCTTGAAGTCCTGACCCATGAAAACGTACAGAATGGGGTTCATGCAGCTGTTGGCAATGGCGAGGGCAGTGGCCAGGGGCAAACCCAGGCTGAAGACAGAGCCAGGCATGGCAGTGTGGTGGAGCTCTAGGAGGTTGAGTGTGTGGTAGGGGCACCAGCAGAAGAAGAAGGTAATGATGATGGTCACAATAATCTTGAAGGGCTTCTTGGTCTTGGCCAGGCGGTTGCGCTGCAGTTTGCAGACGATGGTGAGGTAGCAAGCTGTGATGATGAGGACTGGGACCAGGAAGCCACAGAGGAAGCGGGTGACAGTCACCACCATGTGCCGGCTATACCCCACAGGGTCCATTTGGGAGTGAGCGGGCCACGAGGAAGACCCAGGTGTGGACAGGCTGAAGTTGTTGAAGCAGGATATTTTCCCATGCAGGTTGGCTGTGTCCCGGAAGACGAGAGATGGGGAACTCAAGAAGAAAGCCAGGACCCAGATGACCATGCAGGCCACGTAAGCCAGGCGAACGCTGCGGTGATTCTGGGACCAGACAGGGAGGAGCACAGAGATGCAGCGGTCAAAGCTGATGATGGTCAGCAGGAAGACGCTGGTGAACATGTTGTGGATGAGAAGGAAGTTGCTGATCTTGCACATGGCTGTCCCAAAAACCCAGTGGTAGTCCATGGCGGCATAGGTGATATGGATCGGGAGGAAGACATTGAACAGGAAATCTGCCACTGCCAGGTTGAGGAACCAGACCGTGTTCACTGTCTTCTTCATCTTGAAGGTGGCAATGATAATGACCAGACCATTGCCCAGAATCCCAAGGAAGCAGACAATGCTGTAGACCACCACCAGGAAGATCCTGGTCACCCTGGCTTCCAAGGGGGATAACTCCTCCAAAACCACAATGGAGTCTAAATAATCAGGGTATTCATCACCGTAACTGATGGAAGTGTTGTAATCTTCATCCTCCATTCTCTGCAAGAAAAGACAGGGACCATTAGAGGAACCCTAGAGCTGGCTTTAAGAGGTTGACCAATACCAGCAAGATCAACAATGTTCTCCCTGACTCTGAGCAAGTCCAGTTTTGTGATTTAACCATTTCCTCCTTTGCTATTTTATTTATTGAACAAATGCCTCTCCGGTATAGTGCATTCTACACTCTCTTAATCTTCACAACAACTCAACGAGGTAGGTAGGTTATGAGCCTCATCTTACAAATGAGGAAACTGAGTCACAGAGAGCTTATGTCATTTGCCTGAAGTCCTACAGCTAGGAAAAGGCAGACCTGTGATTCGAATCCAAGCTTCAGAGTCTATCCTTTTGACAACCATGTTTTCTGTCTGCTTGGGGCCCTCTCTTCCTCTAGAGCCTAGTGGAGGAGACAATTGTTCATCAAAAAGTCCCTCAAATAATGGGAACATTGCAATAATGCTAAGTGCAATAAAGAAGAGGTACATGGTGCTGTGAATTTGATTCCAACATGCTTCTAAAGCCGAGTGGACAGCCTTGTTGTGATCCCCCTGTGCACCCAATCTGTCAGTGGTCACTGGTCCCCTTTGGAGTTCAGACCACAAGATTTCCTCACCATTCACTGTTATGTTGTCTGCAGCTCTCCGATGTGAGTCCTCAGCCAATCAGTCCCTGTACACAGCTAGAAACACCTGTAGGGAAGAAAAAAAAAAAGCAGCAATCGGATCCAGGTCTAAGAACCAGAGGGTTGAGTGGACCCAGCCAGAAATAAGACCTGTTGTTCTTATTCCCATTTTACAGAGAAGGAAGCAGAAGTTCAGAAAGGCTGTTACTCAGCCAAGGTTATGCAGCCAGGAGGGGATGGAGCCCCTTGAACCTAGGTCAACTGACTCTACCCAGGTCAAGTGTTGGACCCTTCATTCTAACCACTCCCCTCCCCCAGCACATCCCTAGCTGACAGCTGGAGTTGGGCATGAGTAAAGGAAGACACAGAGGAGGCACATGGATGGCTCAATCCACTACCAGGTCGGGACCCAACTCCACTACCAGGGCAGGACCCACAAAATACTGTTTTAGGCAGTGTGAGCACAGAGAAAACAGAAGAAGACCCGCACAGAGTACCTGCTATGTGCCAAGAACTTTTATTCTTTCTTGTTATTTAGTCTTCCTTGGGACTTTTCCGGGCAGGTGTTATTCCTTTTGTGTTAAGAAATAGGGAGACCGAGGCTCACAGAAAGAAGCATCATTCTTGCTGGATATTCTCTGGGCCCTATGGGAACCATGAATGAGATGCAGGCTCTGAGGCCACAGCAGTCTGGTGTGAAGACAGACACAAATATATCCACTGAGCCTCCGCTGTGCAGACAACTTAAGTGGCACTTTAAACAAGCCCCATAACAATCTTGCTGAGTATTTTTCCAATCTATGGAAGAACAAACATATTCTGAGGAGTTTGCGAGTTTGCAAGATCTTGGAGGCAGTGATCACATGCAGGGTTCATACCTAACCCCGGACACTTACGAGCTGTGTGGCTTTGGGCAAGTGCTTTCTCTTCCCTGAATCTCAGTTTTCTTATCAATAAATGGAATTCTCACTTCACAGAGTGGATATAAGAACTAGAGGCATCAGGAATGTGGAGCATTTAGC
Source organism: Nomascus leucogenys (assembly GCF_006542625.1). Classification (NCBI taxonomy): domain Eukaryota; kingdom Metazoa; phylum Chordata; class Mammalia; order Primates; family Hylobatidae; genus Nomascus; species Nomascus leucogenys. The sequence continues at coordinate 75,422,392 of NC_044390.1, forward strand.
TTGGTATTGGCACATAGTAAGCCCTCAATAAATACTAGTGATTGCGTTATTGCCTAGAGGTGCACAGCTGATGAGCAGGATTTAAAACCAGGGCTCTGATACCCCAGAGCCCATGCACTTTTTTCTGCTGCTCAAGATCTCCCCATCTTATCAAATGGTCTCCAAACCAGATATTTCAGCTTGGCGAGACTGCTAATCAATGCTTTATTATAAATAACTCCAACCTTCCTGCACATAAATTCATTACTGATCCTTACAGGCTTAAGGTTATATTTTATTACATAAAAGTCATCTTTTGCTTTTATTAAATAAAAGCCACTTGGAAAATTCCATTGAGGGCTTTGCACTCAAAGGGCTCACAATCAAAGCTTGGGTGTCATCCACTCTATGCTGGGACAATATTTCAGAAGTGCCCACCAAGGGGTCCCCAAGGGTTTTCTATGGCACTGGAATGCAGAGAGAAGATGGGGACACTGGAGCTGGCCTCCCATGACTGGAGGAAACCTGACAGGTGTGCATGACAGTAGTGGGGAATGCACATTGGGCTCTTGTGTGTGCCAGGGACCATGCTGAGCCCTCAGTCCAGATGGTCTCACTTTAACCCCATGAGGGGCTACAGCAGGGTTCAGAGAGATCAGGACCCATGCCCAAGCATGCAGGCAGGGGCTGGAGGAGCTGGGATTTGAACCACATCTGCAAAGCCTGGGCTCTTAACCGTCACTCCACACTGCCCCTGAGACCATGATCTGCTCAGATTGATGACCATCACCAACCTTCCTTTTGGAAGAAATGACCAAGTTGACATTCCCTGTGCCAGACTGTGCAGGCACTAGGGATTAGGACATGGCCTTACTAGGGTCCCTTCCCAAAAGGAGCTCACAGGTACTAGACAAAGAGACAGTGTTGAGGCTGGGGCAAGACTAGAATGCCCCAAGAAGCCCAGAGGAGGGGCTGTTACCCAGCCTGGGAGTCTGAAGCTTCCTGGGGCCAATGGCATCTGAGTTGAGTTTTAAGGACAAGTATGAGTTAAGAAGGTGGAAGGCAGAGAAAGGAGGAAGGGCATGCCGGGCATCTCCCCATCTCTGACCTTCCCCTCCCTCATTGACAGTGGGCTGGGTGTGTGAGTCCTGAGAGGAGGTCGAGGAGGATCTGGGACTCAGGAGTGAGTGCTTCGCACAGCATCTGCAGAGATGCAGCCTGAAGCAGATGACATCATGTCGGGCTCTCTGGCTGGGCTGGGAGCAGCTTGGGGTCAGAGTCCATGTTTTTTCATCTTAGAGCTGGGGCCAGGCTGCGCTGGCACAGAATGGCACTGACATCCTCCGGGTGTGTCTCTCCTTCCACCCCTAACTCCTCATCCTTCCAGGAATTGAGTGGATTCGTGTCCCCTGTTGGTACCTCCCTCCTACCCCAAGACTCCTCTCTCTCTGGAAGCGTAAGGGAAGCACAAGTCACAGGTTTGCTTTGAGCCTCTGCTCTGTCCTAACACACATCCCTCCTGTCCTGAGCACATTTCTGCTACCAAACCAAGCGGAAGAGCAGACTCTGGGGCCCGGCCAGACTGCCTGCATCCACATCCTGGATGTGCAGGAACTCCCCTGTGACCTTGGGCAAGTCAGTTACCTTCTTTGCAACTCAGTTGTCTTATCTGTAAAATGGGCTTGATAATAATAGCTCCTGCCTCAAAAGAAGATGGTTGTGAGGATTAAGTGCTTGGAACAGGTCCCCTTATGGGGTAAGCACTATATTGTTCTTATTGTCGTCGTTATTATTGCTCAGGCTTCCACTCTTAACTCCCTTCTAAAATGGTCTTTGCCTGGGAAGGTGGGATAAGGCTAGGAAGCCAGAGGACCAGTGAGTTCCTGCCCACTTCTCTCTCCAGCTGTGGGATCAAGGGCAGGTCAGAGGCCAAGCACGGTGGCTCATGCCTGTAATCCCAGCACTTCAGGTGGCTGAGGCGGGAGGATCACTTGAGGCCAGGAGTTTGAGACCAGCCTGGGCAACATGGTGAAACCCCGTCTCTACTAAAAATACAAAAATTAGCCAGGCATGGCGACACGTGCCTGTAATCCCAGCTACTCAGGAGGCTGAGGCAGGGGAATTGCTTGAACTCAGGAGCAGAGGTTGCAGTGAGCCAAGATCAGGCCATTGCACTCCAGCCTGGACCACAGGGTGAGACTGTCTCAAAAAAAAACCAAACAAACAAAAAAGAGGGACACAGGTAAGGATTTTGCTTCTCTAAGCTCCAATGTCCTCACCTCTCAAGTGGGGGTAAGAACACCTCCCTCGTGTTGTTGGGAGAATCATGTGAAACGACAATGAAGCCTTTGCCATTTGTGAATTAGAAAGAGCTGTAAAATTCTAGTCACCCAAATTCCTTAAATCCTCCACAACCAGGAAGCTTATGAAAAAAATATGTGTCACTATGTATACCGTTGACCCTTGAACAATACAGGTTTTAACTGCGTGGGTCCACTTATTTGTGAATTTTCTTCTGCCTCTGCCACCCCGAGACAGCAAAACCAACCCCTCCTCTTCCTGTTCCTCAGCCTACTCAACGTGAAAACAATGAGGATGAAGACCTTTGTGCTGACCCACTTCCACTTAATAAATACTAAATATATTCTCTCTTCCTTATGATTTTCTTAATAACATTTTCTTTTCCTCTAGCTTACTTGATTGTATGAGTACAGTATATAATACATATAACATAAAAAACACGTGTCAATTGGCCGCATATGTTATTAACAAGACTTCTGGTCAACAGGAGGCTGTCAGTAGTTAAGTTTTGGGGGAGTCAAAAGTTATATGTGGATTTTTGACTGTACAGTGAGTTGGCTCCCCTAACCTCTGACTTGTTCAAGGGTCCAGTGTACATAATATGTACATACATATAGTTAATGTTTGTTTGATCTCTCACTGTATGTGCTTTGCAAGACTCCATCATAGCCCTGTAAAAATAACTCCTATTTGCAGATGAGAAAACTGAGGTTCAGAGAGGTGAATACACTTGCCTGAGGCCACACAGCAGGGAGCTCTGACTCCAGAATCTGACTTCCAAGGATCCCAAGTGAAAAGGCTCTTAGGTTCCTCCTGTTTCCCTGAGGGATTATCAGCTCTCATCCCAACCACTCTGACCTCTGTAAGCCTCAACCTTCAATCCTGATAGCCCAAACCTTTGTCACATTCCCGGTCCTGCCACAGAGTTGCCTTCTCTGAGCCACCTTCATAGATTTCCCTTCATCTCCTCCCCAAGGCCTCTGCAGTCAGTTACCACATGAAAAACACCTGCAATGCTATGTAATTCCTAGTCAATGATGTTGCTCCCTGACTCCCTTGGGATACCCTTTATGAAGCTCTCTGCCCAGTGAGAAATACTCTGGAGGATTCAGGGTAAGGAACGATGTTGCTTCTCTGAGGAAATGGGTTGCTTTCTCGTTCTTGATCATCCATGTTCTACAACTGATCGCATTTCCCTTTTTGATGTGACCACAAGGAAGCTCAGAGTCATGTTTGTTGGTCAAAGGCACAAAAACCTCTAGTCTGCAGGTTTCTGCACTGGTTTTGGTTGGTCCTTATGTCTACATCGAATTATACTTTACATTGGTTTTACTTCCTTGTAATAACTAATAATTGATTGGGTGCACATAAGAGTCCAAACACTGTATCAAGCACTTTCATTGCATCAGCTCATGCATCTCCAACAACCTCCAGGAGTGGTACTGCTATCACTCCCATTGTAAACGGAGGAAGTGATGCTAATGTCACAGAGTTCAGCCAGTGACGGATCCACATCTGGGTTTGCTCTGACTATGAGTCTTGCTCTTCACCACACTGCTTACTGGAAAGGAGAACACATTTACCGATGTCTGTTCACACCTTTCCTGATGCACCAGGTCATCCAGCTCCACCCTACAGGGACACCCTCCTTGTTGCTCCACTTTTCCTAGCCCCTCAGGGAATTCGCCTTCCCAGTTTTCAGGACAATCTAGCTGAGGTCTGGGACACACACACGGGGGTTACTCACCAGAGACCACATCATTCATCACAGCCCATGGAGACAGGCCTTCCTGACACCAGTCTGCCTCCCTTTCCACCCTCAGCTGTCCAGAGAACCCAGAGGAAGCCCATTCTCCAGGCCCAGAACCAAGATTCTGCCTGAGACCCTGAACTCACACTGGATTTGGCCCCAGGGCAAAAGCCACCCCGCTCTTAGCCCCCTGAGTCAGAACTCCCTAAGCCAGTCATACTGGTCCATTCCCTGGGACGGTCCCAGGAGGGCTCCAGAAGGGAATGCCAGGGAGGAGACGGCAGCACAAAGTCCATGTGTGGGTGGCAGGAGACCTGCTGTGTCACCTGAGCAAGTTGCTTCTCCTGTCAGGGCCTCAGATGTGCAGTCTGCAAAACGGGGATGACAGCAATACCCATCCCATATGCTGTGCGGGACTAGAATAGCTAAAGTGAGAGGAATTTGTTTTTGGAGTCAGGACTGGGCAGCAGACGGTCTCGAGAACACTTTCGGCTCTGGGATGCCCTGCATATGCCTGCACCAGGTGCTCCTCCCAGCTCATCAGTCTTGGCAAGAATGTCAGAGAAAGACCAAGAAGGTCAAGGCCCCGGAGGTCTGAGAGCTGTGCTTTGTGGGAGAGGCATGAACTGGAACAACTGAAACTTTTCTTGACCAACACATTTGCTAGGTGGCAGTCTCTAAAAATCAAAATCACTTGTTTTTCAGTGTAGGAGTTTCTACTCCCTTTTAAATTCCTTCTCTAAGCTCAACCTCATCCCTAGCAACCAGGTTCAGGCATCCTCTCCAGGAAGCATCCCCTCTCCTCCCTGTAGTAAGTGGAAGGATGCCCTCTGCATTCCACCCCCACCCCCAAATGGTGCATCCACTAGAACCTGTCAGTGTGACTTTGTTTGGGAAAAGGGTCTTTGCAGCTGAGATTAAGGTAAGGATCTCATGATGAGATCATCTGGGATTAGAGTGGGCCCCAGATTACAGTCACCGTGTAAGAGGAAAAGCAGGGGGAAGATTTCACATGGACACAGAACAGAAGGCCATGTGGGGATGGAGGCAGAGATGGGAGGGATGCTGCCTCAAGCCAAGAACATCTGGAGCCACCAGAAGCTGGCAGAGTCGAGGAAGTACCCTCCCCTGGAGCCTTCAGAGGGAGCACAGCCCTTGATTTCAGAGTTCTGGCCTCCAGAACCATGAGAGAACAAATTCCTGTTGTTTTAAGCCACTCAGTTTGTGACAGTTTGTTATGGCAGCGCTGGAAAACAAACACACACCCCATCCTGGCTCCTACAGGATCCCACTCACCCATGTGGGGCACATGGCATTTATGTGATTATTGCTGGCTTATGCATCTGATTAGATAACAAGTTATCTGAGGACAAGAACTGGGTCTTATTCAGCTCCATTTCCTCAGACTGGAGCAGAATCCAGGCACCAGACATGTCCTCTGGATATTGGGCTTTGTTTGGTTTCGTTTTGTTTCTCTGACACTGTGGACCAGGGCGCCATGTGGCTTGAGCTTACTCACAGCATGGCAGCTTCAGGGGAGTGGGCTTGTTGCCTGGCAGCCCTGGGCTCCAGGAGAAGGTGCGCCAGGGAACACGGCCTTTTACAACCTAACCTTGGGGGTTAGTGCTTGGAAATCACATAGGGGTCACTTCTGCCTTACTCTTTTTATAACTCTATTTTGAAATAATTACAGACTCACAAGCAATTGCAAAAGTAGTACAGAGACGTTCCATGTACCTATCACCTAATTTCCCCAATAGTAATATTTTATGTAACTCTGGTGCATTACCTAGAATATTGTTTGATGAATGAATGAACGAATGAATGAATGCTTTTTTTTCTATCTCACTGGATCTGTCTAAATATTAGAAATAATAACAGTGACATTGTTGATGCCATAGAACATACAACAACATAACAAAGGGATTAAGGGTCCAAGATATTGCTTCCCATCCACCAGGGCTGGAGTCTTGCTCCACAACCTGTGAGCTGTGCGACTCTCGGCATATTACTTAGCCCTCTCTACAGCCTCCATTTCAATATTGGTGCAATGGGGATAATCCAAGGACCCACCTCCTAGGGCTGTTTTGAGAATTGAATAAGTGGCATTGGTGAAGCATTTGCAGCACCGCCTAGCATAAGAAAGTTCACCATTAATCATTAATAAAGTACTTCCTTTGTGCTGGACAATGAGCCAAGGAGTTTATCCCATCTCACCCAATCCTCGTGATCACCCTACAGGGTCGGGACACAATTACATGCATTTTCAGACAGGGAGGGACACAGAGGCTCAGGGGGGTGAAATAAGCCCTGTGAAGCACGTTGCATCACTGTACAGCAGAAAGCCAATGTTGTTATTGTTGTTGTCGGTGGTGGCTCTGACCACAATCAGCATCCACCCAAGTCTTTTTTGTGAAATGAAGTCTTGCTCTGTTGCCCAGGCTGGAGTGCAGTGGTGCGATCTCGGCTTACTGCAGCCTCTGCCTCTCGGGTTCAAGTGATTCTCCTGCCTCAGCCTCCCGAGTAGCTGGGACCAGAGGCCCATCCTACCACGCCCAGCTAACTTTTTGTATTTTTAGTAGAGATGGAGTTTCACCATGTTAGCCAGGATGCTCTCAATCTCCTGACCTCACAGATCCGCCCACTTTGGCCTCCCAAAGTGCTGGGATAACAGGCATGAGCCACCGTGCTTGGCTGCGTCCACCCAAGTTTTCTATCAGTACCTGGTTCTGACTCTCACTCTGTCCAGTTCCCCGGGCCTCTTCCTCTGCTGCAGACCACGTCTTACGTGACAATGCCACCCAGGCTACCCACACAAAAAAGCCCTACTATGTAACATGTGCTCATCCTCCACCAGCCCCCAGCTCAGTGCCTGGCACATAATAGGCATATAATAAGCACATGCTTTACTATTGCTGACATCATAATTTATTAAGCACCTACTATGTGGCAGGAGCCAAGCCCATTAGAAATGTTGTCACAGACTTTTCCAAAACAACCTTGCAAAGGGGGTGTATCCTTCCCCATTTTACAGATGAGGAGACTGAGGCTTTGGAAACATATAGAGCTTAATGCCCATGTTGTTGTTGTTGTGTTATTGTTATTAGTGTTGCTATTTGTGGCTCCACTCAATTGCTCATCTTGTGTTTCGGAATCTGACCTCCACCTCTCTGCCCTGAAGCTTAGCTCATGCAGGAGCCCAGATCCCACCCTTATAATGGGCTACACACACATACACACACAAGCATGTGTGCTCACACAGACACACACATTTAAATGCACACACACACACTTCCTGCCTCCAATGGAGGAAGATATTTACAATCTCCAAACCCAAAAAGGATTGCTATCTAGCGTACTCAAGGAGCCCCTTCCTGCAAATCCAAAAAACAGCGACCCTGACAGGACAATGGGCAAATGATAAGAACAGGGAATTGACAGGAGGGAAACCCCCAAACCCAGGCATATGACAAATTGAAGATCAAAGAAATGCACATGAAAACCACAACCAGATGACATTCTACACCTTCTAGACTGTGGCAAGAACTAGAAAGCTGGATGCTTCCCAAGTTGGCTGGGTGGGAGCACAGGCACCTCATGCCATGCTGCTGGTACCTGCCAACCCCCTGTGATGGCTCCTGAGTGAATATCCAGGCAGTGCCCCACCTCCCGGGAAGGAAACACACAGGGAGGTGTCCATGTGCATTGTTTTTGGATATGTCTTCTTTCCCCAGAAGCAAATTCTCAACTGACGATTCTGGCAAAAGTGATTTATTAAGGAAGCATTTCAGGAAAAACTGGTGAGGGAGTGAGGAAGTGGGAGGAGGCCAGGCAGGGGTGCAGCATCCCACAGAGTCCTACAGAGGGTGGCCTTGGCTCACGCCCATCGAGGACCCTGGGAACAGTGCAGGTCACATTCCAGGAGTATTTGCATGCCTCCGCCCTGTCCTGGAGTGCGCATTCCCAACCGCTCCCAGCCTCTGAGGTCAGTTCAACAAAGAGCCACAGGTGCTGGCTATCAGGACCCTAATAGTGCTGTGGTACATTGAGAACATGTCTGCAAAGCGGCAACACATGTTTTGCAAGAATCCAGCCAAATAGCAAGACACACATTGAACACATTAGAATGGCTCCATGGGAGAGAGGGTAGGAGGGGTCATGGGACAAGGAAATAGGGCTACTGGGAAATGAGCAGAGTGAAGAAAGAAAATACAAGTGCAGGGACTTCTGGGGGCCCCTGATGGAGAAGTGGAGGGATGCAGGGGTATAATTGTGTCAACCCTCCCTCCTCTCCTGAGGTCCAGAAAACCCCAAAACAAACAAACAAACACCCCAATCCCTGCCTGGGGCTCATGCTTGGGTGATGCCCAGCTCAGAGTCTTGGTTACTGAATCCCTGACCAAGCCACAATGGCCAGGCAGGGGGCCAAACATGCAGCCCTCAGAGCTCCGCCCATTTTCCCCATTAGGTGGGAATGAACTTGGACCAGCCAACGGAAGTAACAACGTCAGCCCAGCCAGGAGAGGCTGTGCAAAGAGTCCTGGGCCCTAGTCCTTCCTTGTCGAGCCCAGCCCCTGCTGGGGGTGGGATGGTCGCCAGGCAGATGGTTGTGTCCTGCCCACACCGCCGCTGCCGGACCCTTGCTGGGAAAGGGACAGGGCCTCAAGGTCACATCTGGCTTCTCCTGCCATGCAGAACAAAAGCCTTCAATGGACATTATTGGCTTAAGTTTTATTAAACAAATACACATACAGTCCTCACTACAGTCCAGCCACTGTTCTAAGCACTGCTACTTATGAGAAAACAGGTACAGAGAAGATAACTAACGTGTCCAAGGTCACACAGAGAGCTCAGGTAAGTAAGGTAGGTCCAATTAGCCATTCTCAAGGAATACTCAGAGACAGGCTTCAAACCCAAACCCTGCTGAATTGACACGCTCACTCTCTTGGTCCACTGCTTCGCCTCCTCGGAACATTCCACAAAACTCTAGCTTTTGCCCCAGTGGAACTTCCCAAGGGCCCCCAGAAAATCAATCTGGCAAGACTCAGGGAGTGCATTTTACAGACAGAGCAAGGCAAGGCTCCGGGTCCTCTGCAATTTTCTCCCCCAGGTCCCTCTGCCTCTGGTTAATAGCCTGAATGTGAAATGCCTCCAATCTCGGTTACAGGAGAAGCCTTTGGAGGTGGGGATCATTCATTTATTAATCCATCCTCCAAGGACATGTGGAGCCTTCTGTGCCCCAGCACTGGTGTGGCTGCTGGGATGCAGCACACCGTGGGTGACAGCACACTTTTTCTCTCTGCAGCCTCCCCCTAACCCTGCAGGGTCACTGGTATCAGTCCCACTTTACCAACGGGGATGTCTGAAGCAGAGCCAAGAGAGCGAGTAGCTTGCCTCACACCTGCCTGGTTGGTTGATCGATGACAGTGTTCAGCAGGGATTGCAGGGCTGGAGGAGAGCGAGGTTGGGTGTTTACCCTCCAGCTCCTTCCCTGTAGGGTCTCCATGGGTCTAGTTGGCCACAGCTACACTCTCCAGGCACCAAGAACCACTGCTCCCTCTTGCCCCTCAGCCTAGGGACAGTGAGTTCTCCTTGCCATTACCAGGACTGGGATTCAAAACCCGAGTTCATATGGATCCAGGGCCTCACCTCCTCTGGCTGTTCCCCTGCCGGTGTGTGTCCTATGAGCTCAGTGTACAGCAGGGCCGGGGACCACCTGGGCAGCAGATATTTACCTTCTGCTTCCTTGATTAAACCTCTTTGCCCAGTGGGTTCCTTACATCACAAAGCACTGGCTCCTTTTCTGCCCTGCTCTGTCTGTCCTTTGTCTCTTTCCCTGCTTCCACCTCTGTCCTGTTCTTACTGTCCTCTGTCTCATATCTGACTTGTTCTTTCTGCCTCTCTCTCTCCCCCAGTCTCTGTGTTTGCCTCGCTTTTTTCCTGGCCCTCTCCGTCTCTTCCATCTCTCTGCAGTCTCCCTGTCTTCTCGGTCTCCACCTCCTCTTTCTCTTCCCATGTTGCCTCCATCTCCTGCATGCCGGTCATGGGTCAGCCCTCCCCCTCTGACAGGCTTGGCTGCCCCTCACCTGCAACATTCCTCACCTGTGCACCTAGCCAGCCCAAGCTTCCAGCAGCCGCTCTGTCAATCTGCTGTCTCTTTCACTGCAGCCTACCACTAACCTCTTCCTGAAAGCAGGCCACAGGCCAAATGCAGGGGCTTTATCAGAGCCTGTGGGCGTAAGAGCCCATCAGGGAAACTGGAAACATTCCTCGCTCTGCAAATGACCATGTTTGGCCTGGCTCCTGTCCCCATCTCCTCCCCACATGACCCACCCTGACAGTCCAGCCAGATGGCTCAGACACCTCTCCTCCAATTCTGTCAGCCTCCAAAAGGAGCTGGGAGGCCCCTCGGAAGACCATCTCTTGTAGCAGGGAAAACTAAGGCCCAGAGAGTGCATGACCCTTTCTAAATCATAGAGAAGAGGGACTTGGTCTCTCTTGTTTATGGTGTATCCCCAGAGCCTAGAACTGTGCCTGGCACTTCCATAACTTGTGCCTCAGTGACTGTTGTGCCACATAGACTGTTGCATAGATTTGCAAATAGGGACTCAGAGAGGTGAAGTGACTAGTCCAGACTCACACAGCCTTTAAGCATCAGCTCAGGATTTGAACCAAGGACATTTTGACCCCAAAGCACAAGATCACAGCCTCAACCAGCAGCTGAAATGGAATGAGGCGGGCCAGTCACCACTCTTGCCCTCAAAAATGTCTCTCCTGAGCAGCATACCAGCCTCCCCCAGGCCTGGACGACTGTAGGTGCTGATGTCTTTGCCTGCTGCCAGTTTCTGGGCCGGTCCGTTCACCAGGTCTCCTACCCTCCAGGGCAGAGAGAAGGGGCCTCTCATCTCCCAAGGATGGCTCCAGAGACACCTCCAGATCCCTGTATCCCCAGGCTCTGAGAGACGCGGGAACCTGGAAACCACACAGTGCCTGCAGATGTTCCAGCCACAGGCCTGGCTGCCAGCCCCAGGACAGAATTAGCTCCGTGTCAGGAGAGAATTTCCTCCCTGGTCCCACGCCCACATGTGGGATCTCGCACTGAGTCACTGCAGCAGAGCAGAGCGGCACGGGCTGCCTAACAGACTGTCCCATTTTCTTTAGGGTTTGGAAGGGGCCATGACGGAGCTTAGGACTCCATAAGAATGGGCAAAAACAAGGAGCTTATGCCCCTGAACCCAGACAACCCACCTGCTTAGAGGCCAGGAAAAGCAGCTGATGAGCACACAGATGCAGGGAGACCCCCCCGCCCCCGCCAAAATATTCACGCCACTGCCTGGCATCCTCCCATTAGAACACTACTCCTCGCGCCTTAAAAGCGTTTCCTTCCTCCCCGGGGATCTCTATCTCCAGATCCCTGTCTGTTCAGTGCCCTACAGGCTGACCTGCTTGAAAATCTCAATAGGCTGTTTGCCCTCTGACCTCTGGTTTGATCCACAACTGCAGGCATGGAGCGTGCGGTTGGGTGCAAACCCTCCAGCTCCCTCCCTGTCAGGGGTGTGCGGGTTGGCCACAGCCACACTCCTTGGGTGCCTTAACTACCGCCTGCTTCAGCCCCTCAGTCTAGGAACAGTGAGTTCTCGCCTTCACTGGACCGGGAGCGTGGTAGGGATCCCTTGTACTGTCTGCCCTTTTGTCAGTCCTCCCCTAAGTTCTCATTAATCACCTCGTTCGAGTGGGTCGTCCATCTCCTGCCAACACTCTGACTCAGAAACAAGACTCTCCACACTTTCCCCTCCCTCCCTACCCACACCTCTATCAACAAGTTCTTCCCATTTTGTCTTCCCAACAACTCACATCTGTGAGCATCACCTTTGCTTACCTATGTGGCTACCAGGGGCTCCTAACTGGTTAGAAACCTATCTACCTAGTACACAGACCATTTTATTCCCTAGTAGACAAATCTTTTCAAGAAGCAAACCGCATCATGTTACTCCTTGCTGAAAACCTCTCAGCACCTCCTTGTTCTTAGAATCAAGACCGATGCCCTACTATGGGCTGAGCAATCTAGACCCTGCCTACCTGAGGACTGAGCTGAGGCTCGACCCCAGACCCAGACCGAACTCCGACCAAGTTCCATGAGAACACGCCCTTGCAAACTCAGCCTCATTATCTTATTGGACACCTAGCTGCCCTTGTAACCATCTCCCCAGCAGCCATTCCTAGCCACAGAAGGTCCCCAGCAAGCGCATTTGATGGACATCTGTCCTTCCAGGCCAGGAAGCCCCCGTAGCCCCCAATAATGGGTCCCGTGCACAAGCCCTAAGTATCTTCCCAGCCACCCAGCTTGTGCCTCTCCCCATAAACACTGCCCCAGGCCCTGGAGCTAGCCTGTAAACAAATTTTCTCCCCTGCGCATATCCCACTGGACTGGGAGGTCCAGCACCATATTTAGTTAATCCCCTGACGTCAGCCTTGGGTTCACTCATGCAAATAATCCCCAAGCTATGAACACATTGTAGCTAAAGGGTGGCTGGTGCTGGGGGTGCTTACAGCTTGCTCAGGATGTGGTCAAGAAGGCAGCTGGGGTGAGTTGACTTCTGCCCATGCCGGGAGCCAGCCTGTGGCATGCACTTGGTGTGCTGTTCTGAGTGTGGGCTTGGAATCTCGACTCTGGGAGGTGGCGGAGGCCCCGCGTGCCTCCAGAAGCGCCCCCTGAGAAGTCGCTGTTCTCTTACAACCAGGTCAGCACAGCTCACCCTCTGCCCTTGCTTCTTTTCTCTGGCACCCCGAGATACCTGAAAAGTGGCAACCCAAGGAACTTCCCCAGCCACAGGGTCCCAATATGCCGGCGGGTGGGGAGGAGGGCGAGGAGGTGGAGAACCCAGACTCATCCACTCTGGAGCCCTTGTGTTTAAGTCCCACGCCTCGCTCCTTCCTTTCTGTGGCTCTGGTGGGCTGGATGAGGAAGCCATGGCTTCTGCCATTCCCAGCCTCAGCTCAGCCTCCCACCTCCCCAGCATCCCTACATCCTCTGCAAGAGGCTCAGCAAAGCGTGTTTCACTTTATTCAAGTCCCTCAGTTGAAATCAAGCTATTGTCTGGCCTCAGTCGGGCCAGGGCATTGACACCTAACAAGGAGGTGGCCCTGGCTGGGTGACCTGGACCCGCTCTCCACACGTCCAAGTCTGTTTTTCCACTTCTGGGGCATGTGGAGAACCCACCATACCATGAACGTGAAGGAGAATAACCTCTGTGGCACACCTAGAAAAACAGCCAGCCCTTCGTCAGGTCACAAACAATGCCAATTGCCCATTATTCTCATTTCACAGATGAGAAAACTGAGATTCAGATTCAGTGAAGTGACCGAGTGAGCACGTGGGTAGAATCAGGAGCTCCAGGCTGGGCTTCCAGCTTCTCCTCCCTTGGTTGTCCATGGAATCGTGTCACATATCATCTGGAAGTAGGTTTCAGTTCTAGCTCTAGCACTTCCTGGCTGTGTGACCTCATATAGGTTACTTACCTCTCTGAGCCTCAGGAGACTTATCTGTAGCATCCGTCTCAAGGATTTGTGAGGATTCAATGAAACAAGGCTGATAAAGTGCTTGTCACCACCACAGCCACTGCATTAATAGGGAAAGGGGATTTCTTTCACAGGGTGAAACTGAACTGTGTTTCTACTGCTCCCTCCGTGAAGTCCACTGTTTTAGGGTCCCAGGAGAATTTGTAGGGGCACAAGCCCCTTCCCAGCTCTCTCTTCTGCTCATCCCCTGAGCACATCTGGTACAGGGTAGCCCTGCCCGGACCTCTCGCTGGCCACTCAACAGCCTGTTCCCTGCAGGCCACCTCCTTCTGGAGACCTCCTGCCCCCGCCTTGACTGTTCCCCTCCAGGGCTCCCTTCACTGTAGGAAGTGTGCTCAGCATGGGCTCGGGGAGCTGGGAATGAGGTTTGGCACCTCTTCTTGGGAGAGGTCAGAAAATAGAGGTTCTATTGGAGGGTGAGGACGGGCAAGGCAGGGGCCCCTCCAGACAGGCTGACTCAAATCCCTCAGGAGGCTGAGAAGCTTCCGACAAGACAATCTTGACGTTGGGCTCAGCTCTGAAGGCCAAAGATTCTTCCTTCCAATCCTCTAATCCTCCTGTTTCCCTTCCTCCATCCTTCCAAGAAATAGTCATTAAATACCTATTATGAGCCAGGCCTGGATCTGAGTACTGGGATTGCAGCAGGGAACAAACCGGACACATCCCTGCCCTTGGAGTAGAGGGGTAGTCAGGGGTGACAGATGCTAAACAGTCAAGTAAACAAATACATAATAAGGAAGGCAAACACATCTGGAGCCAGATTGCCTGGGTTTGAATCCCAGCTCTGCTGTGTGACCATGGGCAAGTCATCACACCTCTCTGTGCCTCAGTTCCCTCATCTGGAAAATAGGAGTGATCATTGCTCCTCCCTCACAGAGTTGTTACAAGGATTAAATATTGGTAATGGGTTTATGCTGGTAACATTTTAGAAGCACGCCTGGTTCATCGGAAGCTCTATGTAAATACTGAAAACATACAATGGATATAATAGCAGGCAGTGATTTGTGCTGTGAATAAAATACAAAGAGGGTCATCTTCTCAGAGAGGCTTCTTGGAGCGCTCTCCCTAAAATAGAATTCCCCTCCCCCAGCATTTATGCCCTGTTCCACCTTTGAATGGAGACCTGAATACACAGAGAGGGAGACATGGGCTGGTGTTGTGGAAGAGCATGGTAGGCAGTGGGAACAGCAGATGCAAAGGCAGGGGGATCGCTTGAGCCCAGCAGCTTAGGGCTGCAGTGAGCTATGATTGCACCACTACACTCCAACCTGGGTAACAGGGTGAGACCTCCATACCCCCCGCCAAAAAAAAAAAGCCAGTAGTGGACAACGTCTAAGGGTCACACTCTGCCAAATGCTGTGGGAGTAAGATGGCCCAGTCACTGCCTTCATGTAGAGAAAGTGGGTGCAGGAACAGATCGTGGCACAGTCAGTATTCCGAGATGTCACCTAAATGCCAGGCTTCCAGCAAACTGGCCATGCTGGGCTTGCATTACAGAACAGGGTTGTCCACAGTCCCCACCCCTCCCTATCATCCCCTGGGGTAATAAGCCAGTTGCAGTTTGCCATCAAGTTTGTCCAGGGTCTCTGCTGTGGCAGAAATAAGTGCAATCCAGTGAGAGAAAGAGGAACCAAGTCATTCTCACTTTCAGCTTTCATAGGAGAGCACATATTTCTTTGTAGACATGAAAAATGGTCATAAATGGGTCACTTGGGTCTCCTGCCCGGCCCTGTTGGTCACTGAGTGTGTGGCCCTGGCTCTGCACAAAGTAAAGAGAAAGAGCTGGGGAAATCAGGGGATGCTTCCTGGAGGAGGTGGCATTTAAGCTGAGCTTTGGAGGGTATGAAGCCTTTGCCAGATGGAGCAGCCGAGGGAAATGACATACCTGCAGAGGAACAGAGGCTTGATAAAGTGTGGATAGGGGATGTGTGTGTGCGTGTGTGTGTGTGTGTGTGTGTTGGGGGAGGGGAGAAGGTAGGAGATGTGGCTAAGGAAAGAAGAGGGTTTCAGATTGTGAGATCCCTGCAAGCCATCAACTTTATCCTATGGGCAATAGGGAGCCATGGATGGTTTTAAGCAGAGGGTGCCATCTTTCTAAAAAGAGTCCAGCTTCTAACCTGGGTGGCTGATGTGGGGGCTGTGTTGGAAGAGGAGAGGCTGGAGGCAGGAGAATAGCAAGAGGCCTGGTGAACTGAGGACCCTTCTGCCAGTTCCAGGCCGACCCAGAAAGTGCAGTTTTTGAAGGCTCCAGCCATCAGGATGTCCCATCAGAGAGCCAGGAAGCCAAGCAATCTCTTTATTTTTCTTGAGGATTTTTCCTCAGCCCACAGGGACTGGTTTGCTTCCAGAGCCATTTCCATGGCAACCACCAATGCTCCAAGAAAGGTCTTGAGTGAGCGGAGGAGTGAGGACCAGAGATACTCAGATGGGTCTTCACGGGAAAAGCCAGGTCACAGAGAGGGGCCCATGCTGTCCAGTCCTAGGGGCTAAGAGCCATCTTCCCCCGGAGTCCATGATGCCACAGATAAGCTATGGTTGCCATGGCAACACCAAGTCCCCCATCCCTGGGCCTCATGGACCCAGGGCCTTTCAGCAGGGGGGTAGGCAGAGACAGGAGGGAGGCAGTGCTGAGGGGCAGCCAGAACCTGCAGCTCACCAGGGAGGCACATCCAAGGACACATGTGTGAGGCAGGTAAGTTCGAAGACCGCCCCCCCACCCCCTGCCCAGGAGATGAGCAAGGTGCAGACGAAGGAGCAGTCAGCAGTCTCTGGGGTCTGGTGTTGGGGTTCTGGAAAGGCATCCCCCACTGCAAATTGAGGCCAGATACACGCTGCTGCTATGCCTTCAATTCCACCATCAGGGTCCTGCTTTCACCTTTCCCCCGGTGAACTGAAGTCAATGTCGTGATGACGATGGAGAAGCAGAGGCCCACACACAAAGAGGAAGGAGGTTTTTGGCCACAGTTATACAGCAAAATGGCATCAGGACTGGGGCTCAGATGCCAAAACCATTCCTACTATGGCAGATCCAGTTAGTGGTTGACATGAATGTGTGTATGTGTGCGTGTGAGATATTAACACTTAAAAGTGCTAGGGAGACCGGGCACGGTGGCTCATGCCCGTAATCTCAGCACTTTGGGAGGCTGAGGCAGGAGGGTCACTTGTAGCCAGGAGTTCAACACCAGCTTGGGCATCATAGAGAGACCCTGTGTCTAGGGGAAAAAATTTTAATTTAAAAATTTAGCCAAGTGTGGTGACACACACCTTGTAGTCCCAGCTACTCAGGAGGCTAAGGTGGGAGGATTGCTTGAACCTAGGAAGTCGAGGCTGCAGTGAGCTATGATTGCACCACTGCACTCCAGCCTGGGTGACAGAGCAAGACCTTGCCTCCTAAAAAGAAAAAATGTGCCAGGGAAAGGATGCTAAGGGGAAAAGGCAGCACAGAGGGGGAGAGCTGGTGGAGACAAGAGGCAACAGGAGGAAGGGTGGGCCACTGAGCATGGGCACTAGCCTCCCTTCCCCTTGGACAACCCAAGTGAGGTCAGCGACCCAAGGTCACTGACCCAGGACAGGGCTGCAGGACTCATGGGAAGCCCCGGGCTAGGGGCACGGAGGGACTGCTGGGGGGACTTCAGAGGCCAAGTCCTTCCCAACCAACTTGCTCCCTTTGCTTAAGGAGCCCAGTACCCCTGAGCATGGTTCAAAGCACCTGGGCCTCTGCTCTTGCAGGTCCCTCTGCCTGGGGTGTGCTTTTCACAAGCATCCCCTTGCTTCTCCCAGCCTCATGTGCACAAATCCAGGCAGAGTAAACAGCAAGGTGACAAGAGGAAGTAGACCCATCCTGTTACGTGCCAGGCACCTAGCTGTGAGCCTGACACCCCCTCATCTCCTGGTGTCCTGACAACCCGTCTTTCCCCTGGCCTGAGGACATTACCCCCATTTCACAGATGTTGAAGCTGAGGTTCTGAAAGGAACCAGATCAGGATCGCCACCCAGTGCCTGGTGGAGCCAGGACTTGAACTCAGATCTGTGGGAACCCAAGGCATCTATGCCCTTATCACAGCACTTCCAAGCATCGTGGATGGGCTGACAGGCCCCTTTCACCACAAGACTGTGAAACGTGTCCAGGCAGCGTTCCTTCCTCTCCCTAGGACTTCCCTTATATCCTACCAGCATGGCTTCTCCATGGGGAAGAGCCCTCACCCACTGCCTGTCACGGGGTCCTGGGGTGCAGCTCTGGGGTGACAGGAACCAAAACTGAGAGTCTGGGGCTGATGGAATCCACCCCCTGCTTATTAGGCACTGATGGTATACTCAGTGCCTCCACTCACAACAAACCTTCAAGGTAGATATTTTCATTCCCATTTTTCAGATGTGGAAATCAAGCCATAGAGAAGCAAGGGCACTGGCTCAAGATCTCACAGTAGGAAGGGGCAGAGGAGAGATTTGAATCTGCACTGTCCTGACTCTGGAGTCCAGGTCTTCAGTGACGGTCACTGTCCTTTATGTTCTGTGGCTTGCCTGCTGCACGCGGGGCCCTGTGATCTCATATTAGTTGTCCCCACCTGTGCATCTGTCCGCACCTTGCACATTCACAATGCTACCTCATTGACTTGGGGTACTCAGAGACTCCAAATCACCCTCCTCTGCACAGTCTCCACAGGCTGGCCAGACTCCCAGGGCAGGGGGGCTGTAGAGGCCTGTCTAGCCACATGGAGCTTTGAAAAATCCCAGAGCCCTGAGCTGCCCCAAGGTCCTCCTGCCTAGGCTGCCAGCCCCGAGCACAGAGGCCTTGGAGTGCTCAGGCAGGCTCTGGCCCCTTGGAATTCCCTGGCTCCAGTCCAGGCAGCTGACAAATGGACTGGCACCACTGCCAGCAATCACGACGGTGGAGTATGAGATCCCACCCTGTTCCCAGGCACAGGGAAGGAGGGGCAGGCTGCCCTTCCTTTTGACCCCGTCACCAGGCTGTCACCTCTCCCAAGGCAAAGCCCAAGCCTTGACCTAGGAGGGGTCTTGCTGGAAAAATTGCCCCCACTCTACCCCACCCCACCTTCCATGGAAAACAAAAAGCTGCTTGAAGACCAGAGGAAATTCTAGAATCCTAAAAGTCATTGCTGGAGAGGCTTTAGGCTCAAGGGGTCTCGCACCCTCATCTTACAGGAAAAGGGAAGTGGCTCAGTGCAGCTGAGAGCTTAAGCCTCGCTCAGTTACAGCAAATCCACATGTGAATCCCAGCTTGGCCCTTCCCATGCTATGTAATCTTGGGTTACTAAATCACAGACTCCTCGTCTGTAAAGGGGGCCAATGTAAAGATTTCATGAGATCATATATGTAGGGTGCATAGGGTGACCAGTTGTCCTGGTTTGCCAGACACCAAGGGGTGTCCTGGGATGCAGAATGTAAAGTGCTCAAACTGGAATGTCCCAGCCAATCAGGGCCTGCCGGTCACTCTATGAACATGAAGAGACTGGCTCAAACAAACGTGCCCTTTGGCTGTTATGTTTAAAGAGAGCTATGTCTGGAGTCAGCTATCAGTGAGTTTGAAACCCCCACCAGTAGAACTTCTAGAAAGACTTGTCAAGTCATTGGAAAGATCTTCCTTTTTTTCGCTACACTGACCTTGAGCAACCTGCCACATTCATGTCAGCGTTGGTATAGGCCCCTGGAGTCACACAGGACGAGCCAGCCACCTCCCTCCCCAGGCAGCAGCCACTTCCTCCCTTTAATCTCGGCCAGCACTTCCTCTGCATCATTCTTAACCCCTTGCCAGCCGACCCCCACCAGGCCAACAGAGCTGCTCTCCTGGGTTGGGGAGGGGTGCCACAATACGGTTTTGCTGCAGGCTTGTCGATTTTTTATTTTTGTTCACTTACATATTGGCGTGATGCAGCTGTGGATGGTGGGAGGTTCAAAAGAGGCTCACTTATACAGGGAACATAAAGTGAAAGAAGGAAGGGAAACATGTGTAGAGACAGAAAATGGAGCCACGGCTAAGGGTGAAATGCACGGGATACAAAATGTCCTAGACGCTGACAGTGGCTGGACCATACACTGGACCCCCAGCTTCCTGAAAGGGGGACCCAGTTACATGAGTCACATGCTCCTTGCTAAAACTAAACCCACTCAGGGGAATGGCAAGGCCTCCTGATGCTAGGAGCAGAAGGACTGTCTCCAGAAGCCTGTGGAGAGAAGACATGGGGGGATCTGATCACGGAACCGGGCCTCCAGTTCCTGAATGTTTTAAGGGGGGCTCCAAACACTCACTGACGGACAGCACTGCCCCAAACTGCAATTCAGTAAAAGCTGCTTTTCCTAGATGTGACTATGAGTTTCAGTCTACACATCCAGGTGTATGCACTGCTGGTGTAATCCAAAGAATTTTCTAGAATATCTGAGAAGGGGCCTGAACTGTGGCCTTTAAGTCACTCTCCCTGATGTTTTTTCGGAACTGAAGACTTGGTAGCAGTAGCAGTGATAAGTGGGACACTACTCTTTCATTCTTCCCCCTCTCTTTTTAAGATTTTATTATTTTAATTTTTGGAGATGAGGTCTTGCTATATTGCCCAAGCTGGTCTTGAATTTCTGGCCTCAAGCTATCCTCCCACTTTGCTTCCCAAAGTGCTGGGCTTACCAGCATGTTCCATCATGCCCAGCCAGAGGGACATCATTCTCCATGGCCCAGACTCGAACACAGCCTTTTTTTTTTTTTGAGATGGAGTTTTGCTCTTGTTGCCCAGGCTGGAGTGCAATGGCACAATCTCAGCTCACCGCAATGTCCACCTCCCAGGTTCAATAGATTCTCCTGCCTCAGCCTCCCAAGTAGCTGAGATTACAAGTGTGTGCCACCACATCCAGCTGATTTTTTATTTTTAGTAGAGATGGGGTTTCTCCATGTTGGTCAGGCTGGTCTCAGGTGATCCACCCACCTCGGCCTCCCTAAGTGCTGGGATTACAGGCGCGAGCCACTGCACCCAGCCCGAACACAGTCTTTCTCCACACCCGCTGGGGGTGGGCCTGGGGCATCCTTACGCTCACCTATCTGTGAACATATTTTATGAAACAGACAATCCTGACAAGGACACACTTGATACATAGGTGGAGTGACCCTCCATCTTGGCTTGCCCACGACAATCCCTATTTATGTTTCTTCTCATGCTCCTTTCATTCTCAAAGTGCCCCAGTCTGGACAGTAAATCCTACAGTTTCCCTACTCGTAGATCACTCCCTCCTCTGGCCTAGAAGCTCCTGTGTACTAGCCTTGCCCACCTACTTGTGCCAGGCCCTAAGCTAAGCACATGTCCTGTGTCATTAAATTCCCATAAGGGTCCTGTGAGGCAGGTACCACCATGATCCCCATTTGACAGATGAGAAAATGGAGACTCAGAAAGGCTGCGGCTGCTGTTTCAGGAGGTAGCCATGTGCCAGGAACTTTCCAGGATTTAAACACCAGCTGGTTCTGCACAGATGGCTACTTTCACTACCTCTATTTTCCAGATGCAAAGACCGAGCCTTAGTTCGCTGATAAGAGGGTGGCTTACCAAAGCCCCTGTGGTTTCAGCCAGGAAAGGACCACAGAATGTCCAAATTTCAGAGTCAGCTTCCTTCAATCCAGGCTCATGAGCTGTGGGTCCCTGGGCAAGTGACATGGCCTCCCTGAGCCTTGATTTATCTCATCGGTAAAATGAGGATGAATCTTGCTGCTTACTATTGGGTGAGTGAGGAGCAGATGCAGGACCGGCACTTGGACCCTGCACCTCAGCCCAGCTCTTACAGCTCTAAGAGGAGGGGATGTGTTCCCCCCAGGAAGTTCACAGTCCTCAGCAGAACCAGTGCATACTTCATGGAGTCACTGCAAAATGAAAATGCAGCCCCTTATTCAAAAATTACTGAGAATTCAGGACGGCAACTGCCAAGTGTTAAACCAAGCGCAGGCCTTCTGCCTTCTGAGCCCTGTGTGGCTCAGACCAGTGGGTCACCAGCCTGAGATGCTGGCCCTGCCCCTCAGCTGTAGGGAATTTGAGGGAAGAGCCCTCTTCACTTCAGGCCCCAGCAGGGCAGGGGCTTGGTGGGGTGGGTAATCTTAGGAGGGAGGAAGGAGCAGCACAGCCAAGAAAGAGCAGAGGAACAGAGGATGACACCTCCTCAACCGTAGACAGAAAGAGAAGGGGAGGAGGGGCAGGGAGAGGAAAGCCAGCAGGAAGAGGAGAGACGCACAGGGACTGGAAAAAGGCAGACGGAGCGGCCAGGGCAAAGCTGCAAAGTGGCAGAAGAAAGACGAAGGCAGGGCGAAGAAAGTCCCCAGGAAGAGAGACCCAGAGGCAAGAGGAAAGGGACAAGGCTAAAAGGAGTCTTCTGCCAACCTCTGAGAAGGTTTAACAAGACCCAATGGAGCCACCCGGTGTGGGCAGGGAGAGGCCCCATGAATAGCTGTCCTCCTGGGGTGAGGGCCATTTGCTGTTGCATTTGCATACATTTAAAAGCACAGGAAAGGCAGTGCTGGGGATTTCCAAAATTCCCAAAGATCTGGGCAAGGTGTCAACCCCATAGCAGAAATGGGTGGGGCTTTTGCTTTGGGATGGAAAGCCACACCCACTGGTTGGAATCGCCAACGGGAGCTCAATCACAACTCACTGCAGCCTCAACCTCCCTGGGCTCAAGTGATCCTCCCACTTCAGCCTCCTGAGTAGCTAGGACTACTACAGGCATACACCACCACACCCCACTAATTATTTTTGTATTTTGTAGAGATGGGGTTTCGCCATGTTGGCCAGGCTGGTCTCCAACTCCTGGACTCAAGTGATCCACCCACCTCAGCCTTCCAAAGGGCTGGGATTACAGGCATGAGCCACTGCACCCAGCCTCAATGTCATTGGTTGATTTTAACAGGAAAAGGTGTGATTTAACATGCAGCCTGTTTGGTGGTGGGCTGGAGGCAGTGTTTGGGAAGGTCCTGGCAGACACAAGATGAGCTAAAAGCCATCCCAGGCAGTTCTCTTCATTGAGCATGGGTTTCAGTCATTATCTGCTCTAGAGGTTCTCTTCATCCATGGTTATTAGCGTCAAGGAGAGCCCAAAGAACGCATTGTTTTCCCTACAAACATTTCACCAAGAGCTCAAGGGTACTCTTGGAATGAGATGGCAGGTCCACTATGAGACATAGGTATTGACTACCCATGGCCTCAGGAGGCCACCAGGAGTGCATCACAGTCACGAGGATGATGTGGACACTGGAGGGAGGGGGGGCTCTGTGTAAACCCCACAGGACTCACTCAGCTGGTTCAAAGTGGGCCAAAGGTGGCCTCATTCTGACATCAAGGAAAGCCGTAGTCAGCTGGACAATAAATCCAGCTAGTTTGAAAACCCCAAATGTGCTTATGTCACAGTCAAGGAGAAAATAGGAATGAAAACCAGGGGCCTTAGAGTTTACAACACACATACTATTCACATAATAACACTGTTAGCCTAATGGCCATCCATCCACAATTCTAATAGGCTTTTTGAATTTAAATTGCTGACCAGGCATCACAACTCCATCTAACTGGTGATGTTCAAACCATCTAGAACTATAGAAAGATTAGAATGAAAAATCTTGCTCCTACCTGCCACCATCCATCCAGTTTCCACTGTACCCACCTCCCCATGTTAGTTCCTCATGTCTCCTTCCAGAGTTTCTTTGAGGAAATACATTCTCTTTTCATTTCATTTCTCTCATTTTGCATAAATGGTAGTATACTAAACACACTATTTTGCAACTGGTCTTTCTTGCCTAACAATATCTCTTGGTGATGATTTCTTATTAGTATATTCATATGTACAAAGCATCTTATCCTTTTTGATAGCTGCATAGCATTCCATTGGTAGATTTGCCAGCATTTAATTAACTAGTCCCAGGGATGGGCACTGGAGTTGCTTCCAGTTTCTTGCTGTTGCAATGTTATAATAAATCATTGTGTGTTACAATGTTACCATTAACTACATATGTGTATCATTTTCCACATATTCTTAATAGAGTCTGGAGTTCTCAAGCCCTGGTCTTTTATAATGAGCAAATGGGCTTTCAGCACTCCCTTTGCACTGACTGTGCTGTGTTTTGATCCATCAAGAATATCCTTCAGAGCCACTTAGACCTTCAGTCCCCATAGAACCTGGGCCATGTCTTTAGCACGAAGTCTGTCTCGTGGGAAGTCAGAGAACCTTGGTTCTTATTCTAGCTGTACTGGCTGTTCCAACTCCCTGTCCTCAGTTTCCACATTTATCAAAGGGAAATGACAATTGTTTGCAGGGTCACTGTGGGGATCAGGGATCAGAGAGAATTCTGTGGATACCTGACAGTATCCACAGTGTGAGGGAGATTTCTGCCTGAGGCCTCCTTGTCACCCCAGAGGGCAGATCTGTACTCCGTGGGTTCCCAGAGAAGATGCCAGTCAGGCTGGAGAAGGGAGTCTCCGCAGAAAACACAGCAGCCACCCGCCAATGGCAGGTTTCCAGTGTGGTCCCTGATCCCATAGCATCCGGAGCCTAAGCCCGCAAGGAGCCATGTTCTGGAGGTGGCTTTGGTGGCCCCAAGCAGCCCTGAGAACTGCCAAGTTGAAGCTGCTTTTATTCTGTTTTAAAATAAAACAGTGATCACATTCCCAAGGTGTGGAGACACCCCTCCCCTCCAGGAATTAGTCTCAGCTTTCCCAGCCACTCAGGAAAGAATCCAAAGGAATTTTCCACCCATGGCTTATGCAGAGCAAATCCTGGTGGGCAACAGGGTGCCCGCCTCACTTCCAGGCAAGAGTCCTCATCTCCCTCTTTGTAGCACTCACATCTTCCCAACTTGCCTCCCCTAGGGCTCCAAGGTGCTGACAAAGAGCCTTTGTCTCCCTCTTCCTGGCCTCCATGCCCTTTGCCAAGAACCCTGGCCATGACGTCTCTGCTGAAGCAGGTTTCCAAGGCTCATTTTGTAACCATGAGCAGAGATCTTTGAAACTGCCGCCTCACTGAGCCATGAGAACCATCACTGTCAACCCTCAGGGTCCTCTCCATCCCTTACTTTGCCCCAGCCTCCCAACAACATTGAGGACCGCCCCTACCTCACAGGTGAGTAAACTGAAACTCAGAGAGGTCAAGCAACTTGCCCAAGATCACACAGCTAGAAAATGGAGGAGCTAGGACTTCAACCCAAAAGCCATGTTCAATGTGTGATGGTTAAGGGTATGGGTTCTGAAGCCAGACCACCTGAGTTCAAAAGCCAGCTCTGTCATTTACTACCTGTAAGACCTCTTTGTTGCTTAAATTCTTTCCTCAGTTTCCCAATCTGTAAAACGGAGCAATACATGCCTCACAAAGTACATACCTCATAAATAGTATATACCTTATAAAGTTAGTATTAGGATATAAGAGAAGGAATATAAACAGCTAGAACAATAATACATGGCCCATGGTAAGTTCTCAGTATATTATCCATTGTTATTATTGTTGCTGTTGTTGAGTATAATTATGAATCTTACCATTATATGACTTGGCCTCAGACATAAATGTGGCATGATTGTAAGGGAGTATGGTTTAAAAACAAAACAAAAACCTCCTCTCAGAATTTCTTTCACACTGAGGTATAAATATCTGATGACATATTACACATTTCTCATTCTTCCATTCAATAAACCTTACTGAGCACATATTACCTGCCAGGTGTCAGGCTGGGAGATAGAATACAAAGATATAGTTCCCACTCCCAAGAAACCCAAAGCCAGGTAAGGGCGACAGACGATGAGTAAATCATAACAGAGTAAGCCCAGGGCTAGGGGGACCTGTTGGCATAGTATCAACTCCAGCTGCCAAGTCAGGGAAGGCTGCCTGGACACAGTGAAATTTGAAGGACAAGCAGGAGTTGGCCAGTGGGCACCCCAGGCTGAAGTAACTTCAGAGGCACAAAAGCATTGCACTTTCACATGATACAGCTGGAGAAGAAGGTTGTGAACTGAGTTGGGATTTAAAGCTGTGATGGTGGAAACTCAGGCACTGTGTGGAGTAGAGGTAGAGTTTCAGCCAGAACATATGGACCCTGGGGTCTCTAAAATCCCAACGGGGTGGCATGACTAGGGGACGAAGTCCTGAGCTTCCCTCCCCAAGCCCTGGGAGGTATGAGCCAGGTAAGGGGTGCTTTCTCCTGAGCGCCAGCAGGAATCCCAACCCACTCCAAGGATCCGGGACTCAGATTTAACATCCCAGCCCTCAGACTGTGAATACTTCTCCCCCACATTTAGAAAGAGCCAAAAGTGCCAGTCCACCTCTCAAGCCCTTCATATAACATATACCTGATTATCCAAAAGCAAAGATTTATCCTTCCTTCCCTCCTTCCATCTTCCCCTCAGCCTCTTCCTCCTCCATGTCTCCTTCCGTGGGTAGAATGACAGACACCTGTTCCACTTTGGCCTTCCTCTCCCCAGCTCCCACCCTCCAGGAACCTGAGCCAGCAGCTTAGGACAAACCAGGTCCTCAGGTCACACCCACATCCACACTGGCTCCACCCACCCTCCTGCTCATTCATTCGCTCTACAAGAGGAATAGAAACTGGACCCCAGAAACCCCAGCACAGCCATATTCAAAGAAACACAGTCCAGCAGCCAAAAGTGCTTGTAGACCTTTGAAATTTTTACTGCCGCTTCTCAAAGAACAACAGGATGGTATTGTAGTGGAGGTTTTTGGCGCCCGCCCAGTCTGGGTCCTCTTCACTAGCAGGGTCCCCCATCTGCCAGCTGGAGGGAATATTAGATGCTAACAGCTCACAGCTGCCCTCTCCTCCTAAGAATTGCCCTCAGCAGAGCAGGAGCTGCCTCTCCCTGGCTGCCACAGGGCACAGTGCTCACTCCCGAGGTCCCCGTGGGATCAGACTGAAGCTAGTCTCACCTGAGGCCATATCCTCACTAACCCCTTCCCTCATTCCCCTTCTCCTGAGAGCAGAGCTTGGACTGGAGGAGACAAGTGAGGCACTTGCCTTGAGTGCAAACTTAGGGAGGAGGGTTGCCAAAAACCTCACTCATCCAAAAAATAATAATGTAATGCAACATTTTTTCAAAATCAAATTTACAGCTATGCAGGAGGCTAAGGCGGGCAGATCAATTGAGCCCAGGAGGTCAAGGCTGCAGTGAGCTATGATCATACCACTGTACTCCAGCCTGGGTGACAGAGTGAGACCCTGTCTCCAAAAACAAAATAATAAATAAATAATAAAAATTAATGCAAAATATTGCATGATGAGCAAAACATCAAAATAAAGATGGGATCCCATCCTGCACTTTCATGTGCCTGCGTCACTCACCACCCCCTAACTTTGACTCTGCCGGAGAGCACACCCTAACACAGAACATGCACCCAAATCCCTGTCTCAGGCTCTGCTTCAGGGAAACCCAATCTGAGACAGGATCCAGATCAGAACCCACTGCAGGGGTTCTTAGAATGTACTTTGACTCATTCCTCTCCTCTGTATTCCCGGATCTAAGAGACCCTGATGCCCTTCCCTAACTCCTCCTGACACAGCCCCCTTCCAGCCAAGGCTCTCTCTCTGCTCACTGCCCTGACTGAACTGGGAATTGAGCACATATGGTGATACAGTTTGAATATCTGTCCCTCCAAATCTCATGTTGAAATCTGATCTCCAGTGTTGGAGGTAGGGCCTAAGGGCAGTGTCTGGGTCATAGGGGTGGATCCCTCCTGACTGTCTTGGTGCTATCCTCCAAGTAATGAGTGAGTTGTCTATTAGTTCCCACAAGAATTAATTGTTTAAAAGGAAGAGGTTGAGGGGAAGGTGGAAGAAGAAGGGAGGGGAGAAAGGATAAATCTTTGCTTTTGGGTAATCAGGCATGTTACATGAGGGGCTTGGGAGGTGGGCTGGCACTTTTGGCTCTTTCTAAATGTGGAGGGAAAAGTGGTCACAGTCTGAGGGCTGGGATGTTAATTCTGAGTCCTGGATCCCTGGAACGGGTTGGAACTCCTGCTGGCGCTCAGGAGAAAGCACCCCTTACCTGGCGCATACCTCCCAGGGCTTGGGGAGGGAAGCTCAGGACTTCGTCCCCTAGTCATGCCACCCTTTTGGGATTTTAGGGAGACACTGGGGTCCATATGTTCTGGCTGAAACTCTACCTCTACTCCACACAGTGCCTGAGTTTCCACCATCACAGCTTTAAATCCCAACTCAGTTCACAACCTTCTTCTCCAGCTGTATCATGTGAAAGTGCAATGCTTTTGTGCCTCTGAAGTTACTTCAGCCTGGGGTGCCCACTGGCCAACTCCTGCTTGTCCTTCAAATTTCACTGTGTCCAGGCAGCCTTCCCTGACTTGGCAGCTGGAGTTGATACTATGCCAACAGGTTCCCCTAGCACCCTGGGCTTACTCTATTAGTTCCCACAAGAACTGATTGTTTAAAAGAGCCTGCCACCTTCCTTTCCTCTCTCCCTCCTCTCCTCATGTGATGCTGGCTCCCCTTTCCCTTCCACCATGAATGGATGCTCCCTGAAGCCATCACCCGAAGCAGATGCTGGTTCCATGCTGTTTGTGCAGCCTGCAGAACCATGAGCAAAATAAACCTCTTTTCTTAGTAAATTACCCAGCCTTGGGTATTCTTTTATAGCAACACAAAACGGACTAAGACACATGGTAATCATTTCATCCAATTGCCACAGCTGGGCACCTACTATGAGCCAGGTGCATTCTCCCCCTGCAATCCAGACATGGATCTGGCAGCAGATACCTTTCCCTCCAAACCTCATTCTCTCGAATTCCCGCTTCAGCCAGACAGTGCCCATCTGAATCCTCCACTGAGCTCAAAGAAGCCCAAGAGACCAGCTTAGCTCAGTCAACTTCACACCTTGGGATTTCATGAACTGGTTACATTTCCCACAAATTTTTGAGACTGTCATAGAGTTGCCACCTTTCTACATTTGCCAAGTAAGGACACTGCAAAACTAAAACCATCCTTTACCATCACCACCACTTCAGAAAAGAAACAACACATTCATACCCACGAAAACAGGTGAGACACACACTCATCTTTTTCAGTTGAAAATGTTTCACTTTATGAAAAGCTTACTCTGCTATCTGTGATTTTCCCTTATTTATTTATTTATTTATTTATTTATTTATTTATTGGCTTATCTGCAGACTGGTAAAAATGTGGACACAGATCGGCTCCGGTGGGCTGGGGTTGTCAACCCTTCTGTTTGACATTGGGGGAAACTAAGACCCAAAGGACAGCTTGCCTTCCCCATTCAAACCCTAGCCCTTGAATGTTTCCCTGAGGGAACCTGAGGAATGAACAAGGTACAGTGGAGACAGGAAGGCTGGGTTTTAGTCCTAACTCTGCTCCAAATGTTCTGTGAACCTGCACAAGTTTCTGCCCCTCTCTGAACCACGAGGCTGCAGATCTTTCAGATGACACTGAGCTGGAAGTTGCCATCTGGTCCAACGTGTAGGACTTGGGGTGCAGTCCCTGCCTGAGCTCACAAACAAGCTTGGCTGGAGAAACAGGACTGGATGCCAGTCCTCTTTCTCTGATATCCAATCTAGTGCCTCAGTTTCCTCTTCTGGAAATGAGTTCTTTGATCATTGCCAACTCCAGACTGCCACACAGACAGTGGCACAGGGGCCAAGGGAAGAGAACTGGCAACAGCTAAGCCACCTGGAGGAAGAGGCTGGCCCCACAGCCAAGGACCTCTGATAGGAGGCACACAGGACTACTTCCAGCTCCAGAGAGACCAGGGGTCTACAGTCCCGGCCTGGCAGGTCCCCTCCCTGTCAGAGACCCAGCCCAGGCCAGAGGTCTAGGGCTCCAGCAGGGAGACCCCAGAGTTTACATCTCTGGGCAAAACCAGGCATTTACCTGTCCCCAGTGGAAAGGTACCTGGGGTCCCCGGTGACGACTGGGTTCTTGGTGGTCTCTTTTCTGGGAGCTGGATGTGATCACACTTGTTGCAGAACAAGCACATCTCAGCTGTCCGGGAAACATGGCCTGGCTGCCCAGACACAGATGTAGGGGGGCAGATAGGAACAGGGCTCACCAAAGGGGCATCTTTTCAAGTGTTGTAGTGAAGGCTGCCTGGATTCAAGCCCTGGCTCTGTCGCTTACCAGCTGTGTGACCTTGGGCAAGTCGCTTAACCTCCCTGTGCCCCTATTCCCTCCAATATACAATGGAGAGGTGAGGGGAAGAGGATCGTATCATGTGGGAGCACTCCCCTCAGACCTGAAAATCCATGAGTTCTCTACTGCAAGTTTCTCCAAACAAGCCACGCAGACAGGAAGCCAGAGCACAGACGAGGCGCCTATCCCTGGAGCTGACCCAAAGACTTCCAAGGGGCTCCATTTTCATCTTTAAATGCATGGGCCTATTACGGCGCTGAAGGCAAAGTTCCCAAGCTATTTTTTTAAAGCATGTGCCCTCAGAATAATTGTATGCAGTTTAAAAATAAAACACATGGCCTTGAAATAATTTTAGTGAGGGTTTGGTTTTCCCTAAGGGAAAGAGATCCTATTCCCTGAGGGCTGAGGGTACACCCTTCTGCTGTTGGGCTCACTTGTTCATTTCCTTGCTAGTGTTTACTGAGCACCAACAATGTGCTGGGTGCAGAGGTGGTGGGTGGCCTGAGCACG